>NC_069499.1:155486674-155861674 GCF_027579735.1 Bombina bombina
CCCTAATATTTCTTCCTTTAAATGCTCCCTGAAGACTTTTTTTGTTCAGAGGAGCCTACCACCCAACTCAATAATAAATTAATTTCACTTACCTAACATTTCTCTCATCTAACTCTGTATTAACATTTTTCTCACTCTTGCAGTCCTCACCTCCTGTTTCTCAACCTCCTACCCTTCTAGATTGTAAGTTCCCACAGAAATAGGGCCCTCAATTCCTCCTGTTTGTGTTTGAAAACTGTTGTCTTGTCTCTTACAAGTGTGATCACTGTTTTATTTAAATAAATTGTACCCATGGACAGCGCTGCGCAATATGTTGGCGCTTCATAAATAAAGTATAATAATAAATAATAATAATAAATTAAATGCAATGGAGGCAATAGAGATAATAGCAGTTAGGTTTAGGGTTTGAGTTCTTGAGTGTGGTCAGTTGTCTCATGTTCTAGATGTTTTTATTAAGGACACTATCTCCTGGTTTGAGAGCTCAGGTTCTGGGCTTGTTGTTCTAGACCAGCTACAAGTAATCGGCTAACAGAAGTCTATAACATAACACTCAAGATGGAAAAATAAAATTCTTTAACAAATTAGCCACTTTCTTTCATATAGGTGGTGAGAGTCCACAGACTTGATAATGATGGGATATAGATTTCTGCCAGGAGGAGGCAAAGTTTCCCACACCTCAAATGCCTATAAATACCCCTCCCAATTTCTTCAATGAAAGGTGCTTCTTAGCATATTGAAGCCCAGTTCCCCTCAGAATACAATGTTTGTTAGAGGGAAGTGAAGGGAGTATTGCCTGCTGACACCATAGGGACGATTTATTAAAGTGCGGACGGACATGATAAGATGTAGCATATCATGTCTGCCGCACATCGATAAATGACGACAGCATACGCTGTGGGCATTTATCATTGCACAAGCAGTTCTTGTGAACTGCTTGTGCAATGCCACCCCCTGCAGATTCACGGCCAATCGGCCTCTAGCCGGGGGTGTCAAACAGCCTGATTGTATAGGATCGGACGGATTGAAGACCGCAGCCTCAGAGGCAGCAGATCAGTTATGGAGTAGCGATCTTTAGACCACTGCTTCATAACTGCTGTTTGAGGCGAGCCTGAAGGCTCACATGGAAACAGGGGCATCAAGCTCCATTCCGAGCTTGATAATTCGCCCCCTATGTGTTCACCTATGGGAAATCTGTTCATAGGGCTCTCTGCAAATTCTTTTATCTCAGCAAATCAAATAAGCAGTTATATATTTTAACAAACCTCTGTTACGGAGTAAAAATCCATAAGACGCCCCCCTTTTTATCTTTCACACTTACCTTCCTTACGGAGTATAATTTGAACACATGTACGATCGCGCATGCCATTAGCGCACTTTTTATTATGCCTGATGTCCCGTCATCATTATTTTTTTCTAGACAAAAAATGTTGTACCAATTAAGTGTGTTTGTTGTAAAAAAGCTGATCTAAATTCTTCAGCTCAATTATGTGGCTCTTGTTTTGAAAATGTACTACATTCTAACAATGTTTCTATGAGTAAAAATGCATCTGATGATGTCTTGAAGATGGAGCCGCTCCACGCCGGATGGATGAAGATAGAAGATGCCGTCTGGATGAAGACTTCTGCCCGCTTGGATGAAGACTTCTGCCGGCTTCGATGAGGACTTCTGCCGCTTAGATGAGGATGGATGTCCGGTCTTCGAAAACTGTAAGTGGATCGTCTTGGGGTTAGTGTTAGGTTTTTTTAAGGGTTTATTGGGTGAGTTTTAATTTTAGGTTAGGGAGTTTGGGCAGTAAAAGAGCTAAATGCCCTTTTAAGGGCATTGCCCATACAAATGCCCTTTTCATGGCAATGGTTAGCTTAGGTTTTTTAGATAGGTTTTTATTTGGGGGGTTTGGTTGTGTGGGTGGTGGGTTTTACTGTTGGGGGGGTGTTTATATTTTTTTTTACAGGTAAAAGAGCTGATTTCTTTGGGGCAATCAGCTCATTGGCAGTTTAGTGTAGGCTAGGCTTTTTTTTATTTTGGGGGGTCTTTTTATTTTGATAGGACTATTAGATTAGGTGTAATTGTTTTTTATTTTTGATACTGTGGTTTTTTATTTTTTGTAACTTAGTTGTTATTTTTTTGTAATTTTTAATAGTAGATTTAAATAACTTGAGTAGGGTTAGGTTTTTAAATACAGTATGAAATATAGTTAATTTAATTGTTAGTTTAATGTAATTTTAGTATAATAGTTAGGGTAGGTTAATTAATAGTTTAATATAGTTTATTTTAATTCTAAAAGTAAGTTTTAATTTATTATAAGATAGGGATGAGTTAATATTTAATGTAAAGTTAGCGGGTTGTTAGGTTTAGGGGTTAATAGCTTATTTTAGTTTATGGCGATGTGGGGGCTGGAGGTTTAGGGGTTAATAGGTTTAGTTAGTGGTAGTGATGTGGGAGGCCAGGGGTTTAGGGGTTAATAATTTTATTACAGTTGCGGCGGGGTCCGGGAGCGGCGGGATAGGGGTTAATACATTTATTTAATTTTGGCAGGATCCGGGAGAGGAGAGATAGGGGTTAATACATTTATTTAGTTGAGGTGGGCTCCGGGAGCGGCGGGATAGGGGTTAATACATTTATTTAATTTTGGCAGGGTCCAGGAGAGGAGAGATAGGGGTTAATACATTTATTTAGTTGAGGTGGGCCCCGGGAGCGGCGGGATACGGGTTAATACATTTATTTCGATGGCGGCGATGTGGGGGCGGCAGATTAGGGGTGTTTAGATTTGGGGAGTATGTTAGGGTGTTAGGTGTAAACTTTACTGATTTTCTACCATAGACATCAAAGGGATATCTGGCAGTATCAAAAATAAGCTTTCGCTGATTTCAGACTCCCATTGATTCCTATGGAATCCGCGGCCTCCAGGGTGGCGGATTGAAAACCAGGTATACTGGGCTGGAATAGTGGCGAGCGTACCTGTTAGAAATTTGATTACTTGCAAAAGTTGTCAGATAGTGCCAAATTTGTATTCGGAACATTAGTAATGACGTAAGCATCATTCTGTGTCGGATAGAGACCGGCGGATCGTATGTTACGTCACAATTTTCAACTTTTGCCGGTCTGTAGGCTTTGATAACTAGGTCGAATCAGGCTCGCCACATTTACGCTGCGGAATTCCGGTTGACGGCTTGATAAATATCCCTCTATGACTGCTATACCTCCTTCAAATAAACGTAAAAGGACATTACACAATTTTCCTAAATCTAGTGATTTTTGTACTGACCTTCAACGTACTGATTTTTTTTCTACTGATAAAAATCAGAGACAGCAATTGACAAATCTTCTTTTTTTGTTTAAAATTGAACATATTCGCTCTCTTTTAAAAGAAGTATCATTTACTTTGGGGATTGAGGAGTCTAAAACTCTTGATGATAAATTTTGTAATTGTTTAAATTCTACTGTTTTTACTCCTTAAGTATTTCCTATTCCAGATGCTATCTCTAATGTGATTACTAAAGAATGGTCTAAACCTGGTACCTCTTTTAACCCTTCTAGGTTTAAAAAATAGTATCCTTTACCTGTGTTTGAAGCTGCGTAGTAAGTAGAATAAAGACATAGAAGCAAGAAGTACCTGTGTGATTTATTTCCTCCATCTTTATATAAAATTATTTTATATACCCCGTTATCCTACCCTAATTATAACAAAATGACAACAGTATGCATGTGTGTATTTGTGTATGAACGTGAGTGTGTTTGTGTATGTATGTGTGTGTGTTTTTGTGTATTTTTGTGTTTGAGTTTGCGTTTGAGTGTGTGTTTGTGTGTGTTTTTGTGTATTTTTGTGTTTGAGTTTGCGTTTGAGTGTGTATGTGTGTGCTTGTGTATGTATGTGTGTGTGTTTTTGTGTATTTTTGTGTTTGAGTTTGCGTTTGAGTGTGTATGTGTGTGTTTGTTTATGTGTGTTTGTGTGTGTTTTTGTGTATTTTTGTGTTTGAGTTTGCGTTTGAGTGTGTATGTGTGTGTTTGTGTATGTATGTGTGTGTGTTTTTGTGTATTTTTGTGTTTGAGTTTGCGTTTGAGTGTGTATGTGTGTGTTTGTGTATGTATGTGTGTGTGTTTTTGTGTATTTTTGTGTTTGAGTTTGCGTTTGAGTGTGTGTTTGTGTGTGTTTTTGTGTATTTTTGTGTTTGAATTTGCGTTTGAGTGTGTATGTGTGTGTTTGTGTATGTATGTGTGTGTGTTTTTGTGTATTTTTGTGTTTGAATTTGCGTTTGAGTGTGTATGTGTGTGTTTGTGTATGTATGTGTGTGTGTTTTTGTGTATTTTTGTGTTTGAGTTTGCGTTTGAGTGTGTATGTGTGTGTTTGTATATGTATGTGTGTGTGTTTTTGTGTATTTTTGTGTTTGAGTTTGCGTTTGAGTGTGTATGTGTGTGTTTGTGTATGTATGTGTGTGTGTTTTTGTGTATTTTTGTGTTTGAGTTTGCGTTTGAGTGTGTATGTGTGTGTTTGTGTATGTATGTGTGTTTTTGTGTGTGAGTGCGTGTATTTTTTGTAAATGTGTGTTGTGTGGCTGGTGTTAACACTCCATTGACATCAAAATATTAATAAAATATTTTCTGTTGTGTACAGTATTTGAAAGAGCAGCAGTACAAAATGTAAAACAAAAATATTTTTGCAAGATAAGGGTTTAATAAAAGCTGTTTAGATGGAACGTAAACTAACAGGAAGTGCTCGATTGTGTATAACTAAGTCACATAATTCATCTGCTCACTGGTTGATAGAGACAACTTAGGCTGAAAAATATTTTTATCTGTTACAGGAACATCCATTTTTCAAAAAAAAAAAAAAAGCACTTTAATACATTTTTAAACATTCTCTATTATATCACTTTAACCTATTCTTTTATGATTTAGAGCATACAAGTTAAAGCATCTTTACAATTTACTTCTAATATAAAATTTGCTTCATTTACTTGGTATTGCTTGTTGAAGGAGCAATAATGTAGTTCTGGGAGCTAGCTGAACACATTCGGTTTGCCTAAGGCAAAAGGCATATATGTGCAGTCACCAATCAGCAGCTAGCTCCCAGTAGTGATTTGATACTCCTGAGCCTACCTACTTATGCTTTTCAACATATGATACTAAGAGAATTAAGCTAATTAGATAATAAAAGTATTTGGAAAGTTGTTTAAAATTTGCATAAACAATTACTAGTAAGTTATCAACTAGATATAGTTACCGGTATTTACACTAGATGTATGGGACATTAGCCATTTATAAGACCCTGAAAAACTATACTACTAGGCAGGCTATTTTGGGCCTAGATTTAGAGTTCGGCGGTAGCCGTCAAAACCAGCGTTAGAGGCTCCTAACGCTGGTTTTGGGCGCCCGCTGGTATTTGGAGTCAGTGATTAAAGGGTCTAACGCTCACTTTACAGCCGCGACTTTTCCATACCGCAGATCCCCCTACGCCATTTGCGTAGCCTATCTTTTCAATGGGATCTTCCTAACGCCGGTATTTAGAGTCGTTTCTGCAGTGAGCGTTAGAGCTCTAACGACAAGATTCCAGCCGCCTGAAAATAGCAGGAGTTAAGAGCTTTCTGGCTAACGCCGGTTTATAAAGCTCTTAACTACTGTACCCTAAAGTACACTAACACCCATAAACTACCTATGTACCCCTAAACCGAGGTCCCCCCACATCGCCGCCACTCGATTAAAATTTTTAACCCCTAATCTGCCGACCGCCACCTACGTTATACTTATGTACCCCTAATCTGCTGCCCCTAACACCGCCGACCCCTGTATTATATCTATTAACCCCTAACTTGCCCCCCACAACGTCGCCGCAAGCTACTTAAAATAATTAACCCCTAATCTTCCGACCGCAAATCGCCGCCACCTACGTTATCCCTATGTACCCCTAATCTGCTACCCCTAACATCGCCGACCCCTATGTTATATTTATTAACCCCTAATCTGCCCCCCACAACGTCGCCGACACCTACCTACACTTATTAACCCCTAATCTGCCGAGCGGACCTGAGCGCTACTATAATAAAGTTATTAACCCCTAATCCGCCTCACTAACCCTATCATAAATAGTATTAACCCCTAATCTGCCCTCCCTAACATCGCCGACACCTACCTTCAATTATTAACCCCTAATCTGCCGACCGGAGCTCACCGCTATTCTAATAAATGTATTAACCCCTAAAGCTAAGTCTAACCCTAACACTAACACCCCCCTAAGTTAAATATAATTTTTATCTAACGAAATAAATTAACTCTTATTAAATAAATAATTCCTATTTAAAGCTAAATACTTACCTGTAAAATACATCCTAATATAGCTACAATATAAATTATAATTATATTATAGCTATTTTAGGATTAATATTTATTTTACAGGCAACTTTGTAATTATTTTAACCAGGTACAATAGCTATTAAATAGTTAAGAACTATTTAATAGTTACCTAGTTAAAATAATTACAAATTTACCTGTAAAATAAATCCTAACCTAAGATATAATTAAACCTAACACTACCCTATCAATAAAATAATTAAATAAACTACCTACAATTACCTACAATTAACCTAACACTACACTATCAATAAATTAATTAAACACAATTGCTACAAATAAATAAAATTAAATAAACTATCTAAAGTACAAAAAATAAAAAAGAACTAAGTTACAGAAAATAATAAAATATTTACAAACATAAGAAAAATATTACAACAATTTTAAACTAATTACACCTACTCTAAGCCCCCTAATAAAATAACAAAGCCCCCCAAAATAAAAAATTCCCTACCCTATTCTAAAATACAAATATTACAAGCTCTTTTACCTTACCAGCCCTGAACAGGGCCCTTTGCGGGGCATGCCCCAAGAATTTCAGCTCTTTTGCCTGTAAAAAAAAACATACAATACCCCCCCCCCAACATTACAACCCACCACCCACATACCCCTAATCTAACCCAAACCCCCCTTAAATAAACCTAACACTACCCCCCTGATGATCTTCCTACCTTGTCTTCACCATGCCAGGTTTACCGATCCGTCCTGGCTCCAAGATCTTCATCCAACCCAAGCGGGGGCTAGACATCCACTGAAGAAGTCCAGAAGAGGGTCCAAAGTCTTCCTCCTATCCGGCAAGAAGAGGACATCCGGACCGGCAAACATCTTCTCCAAGCGGCATCTTCTATCTTCTTCCATCCGATGACGACCGGCTCCATCTTGAAGACCTCCAGCGCGGATCCATCCTCTTCTTCCGACGACTAGACGACGAATGACGGTTCCTTTAAGGGACGTCATCCAAGATGGCGTCCCTCGAATTCCGATTGGCTGATAGGATTCTATCAGCCAATCGGAATTAAGGTAGGAATTTTCTGATTGGCTGATGGAATCAGCCAATCAGAATATAGTTCAATCCGATTGGCTGATCCAATCAGCCAATCAGATTGAGCTCGCATTCTATTGGCTGTTCCGATCAGCCAATAGAATGCGAGCTCAATCTGATTGGCTGATTGGATCAGCCAATCGGATTGAACTATATTCTGATTGGCTGATTCCATCAGCCAATCAGAAAATTCCTACCTTAATTCCGATTGGCTGATAGAATCCTATCAGCCAATCGGAATTCGAGGGACGCCATCTTGGATGACGTCCCTTAAAGGAACCGTCATTCGTCGTCTAGTCGTCGGAAGAAGAGGATGGATCCGCGCTGGAGGTCTTCAAGATGGAGCCGGTCGTCATCGGATGGAAGAAGATAGAAGATGCCGCTTGGAGAAGATGTTTGCCGGTCCGGATGTCCTCTTCTTGCCGGATAGGAGGAAGACTTTGGACCCTCTTCTGGACTTCTTCAGTGGATGTCTAGCCCCCGCTTGGGTTGGATGAAGATCTTGGAGCCAGGACGGATCGGTGAACCTGGCATGGTGAAGACAAGGTAGGAAGATCATCAGGGGGGTAGTGTTAGGTTTATTTAAGGGGGGTTTGGGTTAGATTAGGGGTATGTGGGTGGTGGGTTGTAATGTTGGGGGGGGGGTATTGTATGTTTTTTTTTACAGGCAAAAGAGCTGAAATTCTTGGGGCATGCCCCGCAAAGGGCCCTGTTCAGGGCTGGTAAGGTAAAAGAGCTTGTAATATTTGTATTTTAGAATAGGGTAGGGAATTTTTTATTTTGGGGGGCTTTGTTATTTTATTAGGGGGCTTAGAGTAGGTGTAATTAGTTTAAAATTGTTGTAATATTTTTCTTATGTTTGTAAATATTTTATTATTTTCTGTAACTTAGTTCTTTTTTATTTTTTGTACTTTAGATAGTTTATTTAATTTTATTTATTTGTAGCAATTGTGTTTAATTAATTTATTGATAGTGTAGTGTTAGGTTAATTGTAGGTAATTGTAGGTAGTTTATTTAATTATTTTATTGATAGGGTAGTGTTAGGTTTAATTATATCTTAGGTTAGGATTTATTTTACAGGTAAATTTGTTATTATTTTAACTAGGTAACTATTAAATAGTTCTTAACTATTTAATAGCTATTGTACCTGGTTAAAATAATTACAAAGTTGCCTGTAAAATAAATATTAATCCTAAAATAGCTATAATATAATTATAATTTATATTGTAGCTATATTAGGATTTATTTTACAGGTAAGTATTTAGCTTTAAATAGGAATCATTTATTTAATAAGAGTTAATTTATTTCGTTAGATAAAAATTATATTTAACTTAGGGGGGTGTTAGTGTTAGGGTTAGACTTAGCTTTAGGGGTTAATACATTTATTAGAATAGCGGTGAGCTCCGGTCGGCAGATTAGGGGTTAATAATTGAAGGTAGGTGTCGGCGATGTTAGGGAGGGCAGATTAGGGGTTAATACTATTTATGATAGGGTTAGTGAGGCGGATTAGGGGTTAATAACTTTATTATAGTAGCGCTCAGGTCCGCTCGGCAGATTAGGGGTTAATAAGTGTAGGCAGGTGTCGGCGACGTTGTGGGGGGCAGATTAGGGGTTAATAAATATAACATAGGGGTCGGCGATGTTAGGGCAGCAGATTAGGGGTACATAGGGATAACGTAGGTGGCGGCGGTTTACGGAGCGGCAGATTAGGGGTTAAAAGTGTAATGCAGGGGTCAGCGATAGCGGGGGCGGCAGATTAGGAGTTAATAAGTGTAAGGTTAGGGGTGTTTAGACTCGGGGTACATGTTAGGGTGTTAGGTGCAGACTTAGGAGGTGTTTCCCCATAGGAAACAATGGGGCTGCGTTAGGAGCTGAACGCTGCTTTTTTGCAGGTGTTAGGTTTTTTTTCAGCTCAAACAGCCCCATTGTTTCCTATGGGAGAATCGTGCACGAGCACGTTTTTGATGCCGGCCGCGTCCGTAAGCAACTCTGGTATCGAGAGTTGCATTTGCGGTAAAAATGCTCTACGCTCCTTTTTTGGAGCCTAACGCAGCATTTGTTTGAACTCTCGATACCAGAGTTAAATTTATGGTGCGGCCAGAAAAAAACCCGCGGAGCGTTAACAGCCCTTTTACCGCCGAACTCTAAATCTAGGCCTAAGTGATTATATATATATATATAACATTTATTCCTCATGTAACATTATATCACTTTGATTGTTTCATAGCCACATCTAATGGGACACACACTACCATTGCTCACAGTAGGAAGTTGAGAACAATTGAGTACTCTCTCTCATTATCATTATATCCCACTGTTCAACTTGATACACTGGGCCTATGAGTAATCCGCTTTTTAGCTGAGAATTGTCATCCTATCTGTAGTACTCTAATATTGTGTGCACCAATCATACTGACTGTACTATTTATACTACGACCTGGTACATTATATAGAATTGGTAGTTCATTCTAAACTGTATATTTTTAATAGCACATCCCAAAATGTTTAATTATTTTTGCGTTTGAATAAAAGTTATGTTTTAACTTCCTTTTTGGCATTTGTACTTCAAGCTCCATTTTGTACCTATGTATCTAATGAATATGATTCCTATGTTACTGCATTGAGTGCTATATGTGTATTCTTGAATGGTTCTCTCCATTCCCTCTCCTTTTGCACTATATTAAATGTATTAACCCCTAATCTGCCACCCACCCACATTGCAACTATTAAAAAAAAAAACTAGTAACCCTTAATCTACCGCCCCCCAAAATCGCTGACACTAATAAAAGTCATTAACCCATAATCCACCATTCCCCGACATCGCCGACACCTAAATAAATCTATTAACCCCTAAACCACCGGCCCCCCACATCGCCAACACTGTAATAAAGTATTAACCCCTAAACTTCCAGCCCCCCAAATCGTAACTATTATACTAAGACTATTAACCCCTAAACCGCCGCCCCCCACATTGCAAAACACTAAATTAAACCCCTAAACCTAACACCCCATAACTTTTAATTAAAATTGCAATATAACTATTTTAAAATAAATAAAAACTTACCTGTGAAATTTAAAAAAAAAAAACTAAGTTTAAACTATAAATTAACCTAACATAACTATTCTAATAAAATTGAAAAAACTACCAATTAAAAAATCTAAATGACAAATTTTAAAAAACCTAAGAATACAAAAAAAATTAAAAAATCTAAAATTGCAAAAAATAATAAACACTAAATTCCGACAAATAAAAAAACTCTATGCTTATAAAAAATAATAAAACAAAATTATCAAAAATAAAAACAATAGGGGGCGTGCCCAGGTACCAGCCATGCTAGGTTGCATCTTCAGAAGCTCCCGAGAAACAAATAAGATAATCTACCGATTATCCTCTACCTACTAGACCATCCTCAATTGGGCCATAAGAAAAAGTTTATACAACCTTTGCTGATGCGTACCATACCAAAATCGAGGAGTTCTCCTGATCTGAGACCAAAGCCAGATCACGGAGGCCTTAGCCTGTGACCTGTTCATGAGACCTCGGCACTCCCCCTCCCTCTTAGCAGCTCTTGGCCTGCTGTAGCCTTAAATAATTAAATACGGATGATGTATGTATACATAGCTAAATAACCTCAATTGTACATAGAGAAGAACAGAAAGCTGTTGTTAATGGTGTGTTTCCATGAGTTTGTAGTGACAGTCTGTCGGCAAGAGAATATGGCAGAAGATCTCAACAGGGTGAAAGCCCTCTTAACAAATTTTGGGAACCGTATGATGAAAGATACCACCAACTTGTAACTGTCATAAGAATTCCAGACGCAAGTGAGGTTAGCATTACTCTGCCTCTAGAACAGAGAGTGAAAATCACCAAGCAAACACCAGAGATGCAGAACACCATCTCTTTGTCCAATTCAGTTAGCCGTATTGATGGCAACTTACCATCTCCGTGTGATCAATTGAAATCCTCCAGCTCTACACCTACCCGAGCTCCGGGGGAAGTGGGCGGTCTGCTGGAGCGAGAGAAGCACCAATTAAGTTGACGCGTGGAAGACATCTTGGGACCCACATATGCATCAGTGACTTCAGATCTCGCTGCCCACCTGAGTTGGCCAGAAGTGCTGATAGTGTGACATGCTACACTACCCTGCAGAACAAGAGCCTTAATCCTCACAATAAATGTCCTATCGATTCCAGATAGGTACATCGAGAAGAGAATCTCCCTGTGTCTACAACATGCTCAAACTGGAGTTGCTACAACTCCACAACAACGTAGCCTCGTCAAAAGTGGTGTGGGTTAGCGGGTTGCCCCTGGATCATACAATTGAGGTTAGCTTATCATCACTATGAAGAGACCTCATAGACATTGAAATACCGCAACCCACCCTACTTGAAAATCACCCTCTTAATCTCATTACTACTTGAAATTAGTCTGGATCGGGACATTCACTTTAGCAATCTGTTATATTATTATATGGACTGCCCAGTTATCGTACCACACCGATTTGTCTGCTTAAACTTTAAGGCCTATTAAGACTTATTATATATTTCAGTGAGTAATGTACTCGGACTCATTTTATGGCTTAGTATGTTTTAAATTTAGATGTTTAACGCACTGGTTAAAGAGACTACATCTCTACGCAACTTTCTTTACACAGGATACCTATAAAGTAATGTGTTTATATCTATTTAATACAAGTCTGAATTGTTAAACAGGTTAATATTACGGTTTTATGCAATGGTACATTTTACACTATTTACACTTTACAAGGAGGTAAGTCCTGGTAGCAATTCTAGGTGGTTTTATACTTCTACTTTGGCTCTATAACTACACGAGTAGAAGCAGAGCTATTTAAGCTATAGGTGTATCATAGTATCACCTTTTATATAACCTGATACATCCTAAACGCCTGAGTGATAGAGTAAACTCCTGCCTTAATACCCCTTTTATTAAACCTCTAAAATGTCTAGCAATGTATTGTTCATTCTTATACTATTCATATAATAGACACAGGCAGATTATTATCATTGAGATCTTTAATTACACAGGGTAATTTCAGTGTCGGTGTAATAATACAAAGATTATACACCAACAGAGTGGTTTATTAACTATCACCTAGATTACAAGTTGTGCGTTCGTATTTTAACACTGAAAAAATTGTCATTTCAGTGTTAAAACAGCACCGCAGTTATTACAAGTCTTGTCGGTATAGCTGTACCGCAAGCCTTTTAGCCTGTAAAGCAACGTCAGTCCCGCACTCGTAAAAATTTGTTTTTTTCATGGGACTTCCATAGCGCAGCCATTACAAGTTTTGCTTGCGTTACACCTTATAACGAAAAGATCCGTTTTCGCTATAAAACTGTTACATAAAACTCATAACTAAACTGTTACAAAGTACAGTAACACCCATAAACTACCTATTAACCCCTAAACCGAGGCCCTCCCGCATCGCAAATACTATAGTAAACTTATTAACCCCTAATCTGCCGCTCCTGACATCGCCACACTAATAAAATGTATTAAACCCTATTCCGCCACTCCTCGACATCGTCACCACTGTAAAGTTATTAACCCCTAAACCGTCGCCTTCCCACATCGTAGACACTATTTAAATATTAGTAACCACTAATCTGCCGTCTGCCCACATCATTCCGCCGCAATAATAAACCTATTAACCCCTAAATCACAAGCCCCCCGCAATTAAATATACTAAATAAACCTATTAAGCCCTAAACCGAAAGCCCCCACATCGCAATAAACTAATTTAGACTAGTAACTCCTAAACCTAACGCCCCCTAACCTTATATTAAAATTACAATTTCCCTATCTTAAATTAAATTAAAACTTACCTGTCAAATTAAAAAAAACTTCAAACTAACAATTAAACTAAAATAACTATTAAACTAAAATTAAACTAAATACCAATTAAATAAATTAAATTACACATTAAAAAATCCTAACACTACTCTAAAAATTACAATGTATCTAATTACAAAAAATTAAAAACGAACGGCTAGATTACCAGTTTTGCGTTAGAGGCTGTGGCCTGCTAACGAGCAGTTTTCTCTCAACGCTCACTTACATGCAGCGCTGGTATTACAGGTTATTACAAACCGTCGTTAAAAGGCAAGAAGTGAGCGTTGAGCAAAGATTTGCTCATTACCGCACTCCAATACCAGCGCTGCTTAAGTCAGCGGTGAGCTGGTCGTACGTGCTTGCGCACGATTTCCCCATAGGAATCAATGGGGAGAGCCGGCTGAGAAAAAGCCTAACATCTGCAAAAAAGCAGCGTAAAACTCCTTAACGCAGCCCCATTGATTCCTATGGGGAAATAAAAGTTATGTCTACACCTAACACCCTAACATGAACCCCGAGTCTAAACATCCCTAATCTTACACTTATTAACCGCTAATCTGCCACCCCCGACTTCGCTGACACCTGCATTATATTTATTAACCCATAATCTGCTGCTCCGGACACCGCAGCCACCTACATTATACTTATGAACCCCTAATCTGCTGCCCCCAACATCGCCGAACCCTACATTATATTTATTAACCCCTAATCTGCCGCCCCCAACTTCGCCGCCACTATAATAAACATATTAACCCCTAAACCACCACACTCCCGCCTCACAAACATTAGTTAAATATTATTAACCCCTAATCTGCCATCCCTAACATCGCTGTGCAAAAAACAGGATGGAGTGAGTGCACCTTAAACGTAAATTAGTGATAATAATGGTAGCTCTAAAAAACCCTTCGGAGTGATAAAAGTTCCTCCAAACTATTATCGATGTGTAAAATGATTAGGACAGGTGAAGGAGAGCTGATTATATGTTCAAAAGTCCTTTAGGAGATTCTTAAGAATTGGTTAAGAAATAGTGCAAAAATGAGTGTGTGCTTAGTGCAAATTGATATCTAAAAAAAATAAAATAAATCACACTGCAGTGAATAGTGTAAAAAAAGAGTCACTGAAATGACGGCTTATTTTTGGACAATAGATACAACACTTTTTTTTTTTTTTTTTTTTTTTTTAAAAAAAAGCCTTTGACTGGAACAAGATATAATGTACCTTTAAAAAAGTATATTTCGATACTATTTGTAACAAGTGGCAGACTCTGTTGAAGAAAATGCTGTATAATTGAGTATGCCTTAAGATTGGTTTTGTAGAATATTTCAAGGAGGTCTACAGAATACCAACAAGTGATAATTAATGGTCTGCTATTAGTAATAGCTTTAATTCTGTAGTGTACAGCGTTCAGCGTTTTCAAATATTCTTAGGTAAGATAAAAGGTGAAATAGTACCTGTTGTCAGGGGGCTGCTATTAGTAATAGCTATGGATCCTGAGGTTTTTCATGTACCGTTGTGGGTTACGGTGTCCCAATACTCTCAATCAGTATGGACTAGGATCCTTTTTCAGGTGCTGAGGTTTTTTATGTACCTTTGTGGGTTGCGGTGTCCCATATACTCTCAATTAGTATGGACTAGGATCCTTTTTCAGGTGCTGAGGTTTTTTATGTACCTTTGTGGGTTACGGTGTCCCATATACTCTCAATCAGTATGGACTAGGATCCTTTTTCAGGATCCTTTTTATAAATTACATTTAGAGTGTATGAAGGCATCTTGATAAAGGCTACGGCCGAAACGCGTAGAGCTGCCCACACTCTATCTTTGTACAACACTGTGTGCAGGTTTACACAGTCCACAACAAAAAACCGACATAAACTTTCAATTAAGAAGCCGGTAATTTTGAATTATTTTTGCCGCCAAACGGAGCATCTGACACGCTCAGTAGATAACGGCTCAAGTTGCCTTGCAGAGGTCTCAATACCGAGACTACTTCCAATACTCCTATTGCTATTTGCCACTAATTTTGGATTGCAACAAATCTGCTACTACTTGCTACTCTGGATTACAATACAAATTTGATATCCTGTAACGGAGGTCAGCGGTCTTCAGAGCTTAAAAAATCTCGCACCTGCCTGAGAAGCATAAAGCAACGGAGACCTGAAAAAGGATCCTAGTCCATACTGATTGAGAGTATATAGGACACCGTAACCCACAAAGGTACATAAAAAACCTCAGCACCTGAAAAAGGATCCTAGTCCATACTGATTGAGAGTATTGGGACACCGTAACCCACAACGGTACATGAAAAACCTCAGGATCCATAGCTATTACTATCTTAAGGCATACTCGATTATACTGCATTTTCTTCAACAGAGTCTGCCACTTGTTACAAATAGTATCGAAATATACGTTTTTTAAAGGTACATTATATCTTGTTCCAGTCAAAGGCTTTTTTTTTTTTTTTTTTTTTAAAAAGTGTTTTATCTATTGTCCAAAAATAAGCCGTCATTTCAGTGACTCTTTTTTTACATTATCCACTGCAGTGTGATTTATTTATTTTGCTAATAGCACAGATATCTGTTATTTAAATGTTTGTCTTCCAAACTGTTTTTTAACTATATGAGCTCATATTATATTATATTGTATCAGATTTTTTGTTGAATACGTGTATATACTGTGTTATAAACTTTGATATATTTGTTTACCTTATAAAAGGAATTTTACATAAACTTTGCATTCTTAAAATCATTTACAGGGAGTGCAGAATCCTCTTTATGCATGTTGTCTTACTCCAAGCTGTATAGGCTCGAAAGCCTACTACCAATTAAGCATATTAGGTGATGTGCATCTCTGTAATGAGAAGGGGTGTGGTCTAATGACATCAACACCCTATATCAGGTGTGCATAATTATTAGGCAACTTCCTTTCCTTTGGCAAAATGGGTCAAATGAAGGACTTGACAGGCTCAGAAAATTCAAAAATAGTGAGATATCTTGCAGAGGGATGCAGCACTCTTAAAATTGCAAAGCTTCTGAAGCGTGATCATCGAACAATCAAGCGTTTCATTCAAAATAGTCAACAGGGTCGCAAGAAGCGTGTGGAAAAACCAAGGCGCAAAATAACTGCCCATGAACTGAGAAAAGTCAAGCGTGCAGCTGCCAAGATGCCACTTGCCACCAGTTTGGCCATATTTCAGAGCTGCAACATCACTGGAGTGCCCAAAAGCACAAGGTGTGCAATACTCAGAGACATGGCCAAGGTAAGAAAGGCTGAAAGACGACCACCACTGAACAAGACACACAAGCTGAAACGTCAAGACTGGGCCAAGAAATAATCTCAAGACTGATTTTTCTAAGGTTTTATGGACTGATGAATTGAGAGTGAGTCTTGATGGGCCAGATGGATGGGCCCGTGGCTGGATTGGTAAAGGGCAGAGAGCTCCAGTCCAGCAAGATGGAGGTGGAGTACTGGTTTGCGCTGGTATCATCAAAGATGAGCTTGTGGGGCCTTTTCGGGTTGAGGATGGAGTCAAAGATTTGCTCATTACCGCACTCCAATACCAGCGCTGCTTAAGTCAGCGGTGAGCTGGTCGTACGTGCTTGCGCACGATTTCCCCATAGGAATCAATGGGGAGAGCCGGCTGAGAAAAAGCCTAACATCTGCAAAAAAGCAGCGTAAAACTCCTTAACGCAGCCCCATTGATTCCTATGGGGAAATAAAAGTTATGTCTACACCTAACACCCTAACATGAACCCCGAGTCTAAACATCCCTAATCTTACACTTATTAACCGCTAATCTGCCACCCCCGACTTCGCTGACACCTGCATTATATTTATTAACCCATAATCTGCTGCTCCGGACACCGCAGCCACCTACATTATACTTATGAACCCCTAATCTGCTGCCCCCAACATCGCCGAACCCTACATTATATTTATTAACCCCTAATCTGCCGCCCCCAACTTCGCCGCCACTATAATAAACATATTAACCCCTAAACCACCACACTCCCGCCTCACAAACATTAGTTAAATATTATTAACCCCTAATCTGCCATCCCTAACATCGCTGTGCAAAAAACAGGATGGAGTGAGTGCACCTTAAACGTAAATTAGTGATAATAATGGTAGCTCTAAAAAACCCTTCGGAGTGATAAAAGTTCCTCCAAACTATTATCGATGTGTAAAATGATTAGGACAGGTGAAGGAGAGCTGATTATATGTTCAAAAGTCCTTTAGGAGATTCTTAAGAATTGGTTAAGAAATAGTGCAAAAATGAGTGTGTGCTTAGTGCAAATTGATATCTAAAAAAAATAAAATAAATCACACTGCAGTGAATAGTGTAAAAAAAGAGTCACTGAAATGACGGCTTATTTTTGGACAATAGATACAACACTTTTTTTTTTTTTTTTTTTTTTTTAAAAAAAAGCCTTTGACTGGAACAAGATATAATGTACCTTTAAAAAAGTATATTTCGATACTATTTGTAACAAGTGGCAGACTCTGTTGAAGAAAATGCTGTATAATTGAGTATGCCTTAAGATTGGTTTTGTAGAATATTTCAAGGAGGTCTACAGAATACCAACAAGTGATAATTAATGGTCTGCTATTAGTAATAGCTTTAATTCTGTAGTGTACAGCGTTCAGCGTTTTCAAATATTCTTAAGTAAGATAAAAGGTGAAATAGTACCTGTTGTCAGGGGGCTGCTATTAGTAATAGCTATGGATCCTGAGGTTTTTCATGTACCGTTGTGGGTTACGGTGTCCCAATACTCTCAATCAGTATGGACTAGGATCCTTTTTCAGGTGCTGAGGTTTTTTATGTACCTTTGTGGGTTGCGGTGTCCCATATACTCTCAATTAGTATGGACTAGGATCCTTTTTCAGGTGCTGAGGTTTTTTATGTACCTTTGTGGGTTACGGTGTCCCATATACTCTCAATCAGTATGGACTAGGATCCTTTTTCAGGATCCTTTTTATAAATTACATTTAGAGTGTATGAAGGCATCTTGATAAAGGCTACGGCCGAAACGCGTAGAGCTGCCCACACTCTATCTTTGTACAACACTGTGTGCAGGTTTACACAGTCCACAACAAAAAACCGACATAAACTTTCAATTAAGAAGCCGGTAATTTTGAATTATTTTTGCCGCCAAACGGAGCATCTGACACGCTCAGTAGATAACGGCTCAAGTTGCCTTGCAGAGGTCTCAATACCGAGACTACTTCCAATACTCCTATTGCTATTTGCCACTAATTTTGGATTGCAACAAATCTGCTACTACTTGCTACTCTGGATTACAATACAAATTTGATATCCTGTAACGGAGGTCAGCGGTCTTCAGAGCTTAAAAAATCTCGCACCTGCCTGAGAAGCATAAAGCAACGGAGACCTGAAAAAGGATCCTAGTCCATACTGATTGAGAGTATATAGGACACCGTAACCCACAAAGGTACATAAAAAACCTCAGCACCTGAAAAAGGATCCTAGTCCATACTGATTGAGAGTATTGGGACACCGTAACCCACAACGGTACATGAAAAACCTCAGGATCCATAGCTATTACTATCTTAAGGCATACTCGATTATACTGCATTTTCTTCAACAGAGTCTGCCACTTGTTACAAATAGTATCGAAATATACGTTTTTTAAAGGTACATTATATCTTGTTCCAGTCAAAGGCTTTTTTTTTTTTTTTTTTTTTAAAAAGTGTTTTATCTATTGTCCAAAAATAAGCCGTCATTTCAGTGACTCTTTTTTTACATTATCCACTGCAGTGTGATTTATTTATTTTGCTAATAGCACAGATATCTGTTATTTAAATGTTTGTCTTCCAAACTGTTTTTTAACTATATGAGCTCATATTATATTATATTGTATCAGATTTTTTGTTGAATACGTGTATATACTGTGTTATAAACTTTGATATATTTGTTTACCTTATAAAAGGAATTTTACATAAACTTTGCATTCTTAAAATCATTTACAGGGAGTGCAGAATCCTCTTTATGCATGTTGTCTTACTCCAAGCTGTATAGGCTCGAAAGCCTACTACCAATTAAGCATATTAGGTGATGTGCATCTCTGTAATGAGAAGGGGTGTGGTCTAATGACATCAACACCCTATATCAGGTGTGCATAATTATTAGGCAACTTCCTTTCCTTTGGCAAAATGGGTCAAATGAAGGACTTGACAGGCTCAGAAAATTCAAAAATAGTGAGATATCTTGCAGAGGGATGCAGCACTCTTAAAATTGCAAAGCTTCTGAAGCGTGATCATCGAACAATCAAGCGTTTCATTCAAAATAGTCAACAGGGTCGCAAGAAGCGTGTGGAAAAACCAAGGCGCAAAATAACTGCCCATGAACTGAGAAAAGTCAAGCGTGCAGCTGCCAAGATGCCACTTGCCACCAGTTTGGCCATATTTCAGAGCTGCAACATCACTGGAGTGCCCAAAAGCACAAGGTGTGCAATACTCAGAGACATGGCCAAGGTAAGAAAGGCTGAAAGACGACCACCACTGAACAAGACACACAAGCTGAAACGTCAAGACTGGGCCAAGAAATAATCTCAAGACTGATTTTTCTAAGGTTTTATGGACTGATGAAATGAGAGTGAGTCTTGATGGGCCAGATGGATGGGCCCGTGGCTGGATTGGTAAAGGGCAGAGAGCTCCAGTCCAGCAAGATGGAGGTGGAGTACTGGTTTGGGCTGGTATCATCAAAGATGAGCTTGTGGGGCCTTTTCGGGTTGAGGATGGAGTCAAGCTCAACTCCCAGTCCTACTGCCAGTTTCTGTAAGACACCTTCTTCAAGCAGTGGTATAGGAAGAAGTCTGCATCCTTCAAGAAAAACAGGATTTTCATGCAGGACAATGCTCCATCACACGCGTCCAAGTACTCCACAGCGTGGCTGGCAAGAAAGGGTATAAAAGAAGAAAATCTAATGACATGGCCTCCTTGTTCACCTGATCTGAACCCCATTGAGAACCTGTGGCCCATCATCAAATGTGAGATTTACAAGGAGGGAAAACAGTACACCTCTCTGAACAGTGTCTGGGAGGCTGTGGCTGCTGCTGCACGCAATGTTGATGGTGAACAGATCAAAACACTGACAGAATCCATGGATGGCAGGCTTTTGAGTGTCCTTACAAAGAAAGGTGGCTATATTGGTCACTGATTTGTTTTTGTTTTGTTTTTGAATGTCAGAAATTTATATTTGTGAATGTTGAGATGTTATATTGGTTTCACTGGTAAAAATAAATAATTGAAATGGGTATATATTTGTTTTTTGTTAAGTTGCCTAATAATTATGCACAGTAATAGTCACCTGCACACACAGATATCCCCCTAAAATAGCTATAACTAAAAACAAACTAAAACTACTTCCAAAACTATTCAGCTTTGATATTAATGAGTTTTTTGGGTTCATTGAGAACATGGTTGTTGTTCAATAATAAAATTAATCCTCAAAAATACAACTTGCCTAATAATTCCCTGTAATAGTTCATTTTAGATATCAATTTGCACTAAGCACACACTCATTTTTGCACTATTTCTTAACCAATTCTTAAGAATCTCCTAAAGGACTTTTAAACATATAATCAGCTCCCCTTCACCTGTCCTAATCATCCCTAACATCGCTGCCACCTACCTACATTTATTAACCCCCTAATCTGCCACCCCCAGCGTTGCCGCCACTATACTAAATGTATTAACCCCTAAACCTAAGTCTAACCCTAACATCCCCTAACTTAAATATAATTAAAATAAATCTAAATAAAATTACTATAATTAACTACATTATTCCTATTTAAAACTAAATACTTACCTATAAAATAAACCCTAAGGCCTAGATTTAGAGTTGGGAGGTAGCCGTCAAAACCAACGTTAGATGCTCCTAACGCTGGTTTTTACCGCCCTCTGGTATTTGGAGTCAGTCAGGAAAGGGTCTAACGCTCACTTTGCAGCCGCGACTTTTCCATACCGCAGATCCCCTTACGTCAATTGCGTATCCTATCTTTTCAATGGGATCTTTTTAACTCCGGTATTTAGAGTCGTGGCTGAAGTGAGCATTAGAAATCTAACGACAAAACTCCAGCCGCAGAAAAAAGTCAGTAGTTAAGAGCTTTCTGGGCTAACGCCGGTTTATAAAGCTCTTAACTACTGTGCTCTAAAGTACACTAACACCCATAAACTACCTATGTACCCCTAAACCGAGGTCCCCCCACATCGCCGCCACTCTATTAAAAATGTTTAACCCCTAATCTGCCGACCCCCACCTACGTTATACTTATGTACCCCTAATCTGCTGCCCCTAACACCGCCGACCCCTATATTATATTTATTAACCCCTAACCTGCCCCCCACAACGTTGCCGACAGGTACCTACAATAATTAACCCCTAATCTGCCGACCGCAAAGCGCCGCTACCTACGTTATCCTTATGTACCCCTAATCTGCTGCCCCTAACACCGCCGACCCCTATATTATATTTATTAACCCCTAATCTGCCCCCCTCAACGTCGCCTCCACCTACCTACACTTATTAACCCCTAATCTGCCGAGCGGACCGCACCGCTACTATAATAAAGTTATTAACCCCTAATCCGCCTCACTCCCGCCTCACTAACCCTATAATAAATAGTATTAACCCCTAATCTGCCCTCCCTAACATCGCCGACACCTAACTTCAAGTATTAACCCCTAATCTGCCGATCGGAGCTCACCGCTACTCTAATAAATTTTTTAACCCCTAAAGCTAATTTTAACCCTAACCCTAACACCCCCCTAAGTTAAATATAATTTTATTCTAACTAAATAAATTAACTCTTATTAAATAAATTATTCCTATTTAATTAAAGCTAAATACTTACCTGTAAAATAAACCCTAATATAGCTACAACATAAATTATAATTATATTATAGCTATTTTAGGATTAATATTTATTTTACAAGCAACTTTGTATTTATTTTAACCAGGTACAATAGCTATTAAATAGTTAAGAACTATTTAATAGCTAAAATAGTTAAAATAATTACAAAATTACCTGTAAAATAAATCCTAACCTAAGTTACAATTAAACCTAACACTACACTATCAATAAATAAATTAAATAAACTACCTACAATTATCTACAATTAAACCTAACACTACACTATCAATAAATTAATTAAATACAATACCTACAATTATCTACAGTGGGACCTCGGTTTACGAATTTAATGCGTTCTCCGGGACGTTTCGTTTTGCGAAAAATTCGTAAACCGAAACACGGTTTCCCATAGGAATGCATTGAAAACCAATTAATGCGTTCCGAAGGTGAGAAAAAAGTCAAATAAAGTATTTTATCTGTTCAAAACTCTTCATAAAGTGCACTTTAAAGGCATAAATACTGTACAGGGACATGATTAATCAAGCAATAACATTTCAAACATGCAACTTTATGTTTTAAAACATCACACATCAACTTTTAAAACATGGCAGACTGTTGGTAACATGGTACAGTACACTTTAACTGTACATAAATAACACGTCAACAGGGAAAACAAGGAAAATAGCAAAACAATTTCAACACTGTTTGGAAGATGAGGAGGACGAGGGCAATTGGGCAGCACTAACACAAGCAGGTTCTTCTTCATGTCTAGGCTGTTTTTGTAGGAACCTTTCCATTGTCTGCTGCCTCTGGCGCCTTTTAAGCATCCCTCGGAAAGGGGACATGATGTCTGTGTCAAAACTGCTCACAAGTCTGTGGGCTAGAGCCTTATCTGGGTGGTGCTGCTGTACAAAAGTCTGTAGGTTTACCCACATTTGGCATACCTCCTTGAGTTCCGTGGAAGAGAGCTGTTCCTCACTCATTCCCTCCTCCTCCTCAAATGCGATCTGCTCCTCCATCGACTCCTTCTGCAATTCCACCAGCTCCTCGGTGGTTAGGTCACGGTTGTGTTCCTTCACCAGCTCGTAGACATCCTCCTCAGTCACCTCCAGGCCCATGGTCCTCCCCAAGGAAACAATTTCCTCCAACACTGTTGACTCTGGTGCAGGTGCAGAAGCACTGGAGGCAGGTTTTACAACACAGTCTGGCCAAAGGTTGCGTCAAGCAGAATTTAGGTTTGTCTGGCTGACCCCGGCCCAGGCAATGGTGATAATCTGCAGACAGCTCACAATGTCAAAATGCTCTCTCCAAAATTCATGGAGGGTGAGGCTTGAGCGATCTGTCATCTCAAAGCATCGCCGGAAAAGCTCCCTTGTGTAGATTTTTTTAAAATTGGAGATGACCTGCTGGTCCATTGGCTGGATTAGTGGGGTGGTGTTAGGCGGAAGGAACATGACCTTGATGAAATTAAAGTCCTCCAGCAAGTCTTCCTCGAGGCCTGGAGGATGGGCAGGAGCATTGTCCATGAGCAGCATGGCCTTGAGTGGCAGGTTATTGTCCACAAGGTACTTCTTCACAGCAGGACCAAAAACCGCATTGACCCACTTCACAAACAAGAGGCGTGTGACCCAAGCCTTTGGGTTAGACTGCCACAAAACGCTCAACTTCTCCTTGTTCACCTTGTGTTTCTTGAAGGCCCGTTGGTTCTCTGAATGGTAGACAAGCAGGGGCTTGATCTTAAGGTCCCCACTGGCGTTGGCGCAGAACAGGAGGGTAAGACGGTCCTTCATCGGCTTGTGGCCAGGCAATGAGGTCTCCTGTTCTGTGATGAAGGTACGCTTTGGCATCCTCTTCCAGAAGAGTCCAGTCTCGTCGCAGTTGAAGACCTGCTGAGGAAGGTAGCCCTCTGAAACTATGACCTCCAGGAACTCCGTAGCAAATTCTTCAGCTGTAGCAACATCGGAACTTGCAGCCTCTCCATGCCTGACCACACTGTGGATGCCAGATCTGTTCTTGAACCTTTCGAACCACCCCCTGCTGACCTTGAAGGCTTCTGCATCTGCTGACGTTCCTGGCTGTTGTTTGAGGAGGTCAGCATGCAAGGCCTTGGCTTTTTCGCAGATGATCGCCTTGGTCACTGAGTCCCCTGCACGCTGCTTCTGTTAAATCCAGAGCAGGAGCAACTTCTCAACCTCCTCCAGAACAGGTGGCCGTTGCTTGGAGACCCTGGTGACTCCCTTGGCTGCATCTCTCCCAGTAATCTTCTCTTTCATTTTTAGGATTGTACAGATTGTGGATGCACTCCTTCCATACTCTTTGGCAAGGTCAGTCAATCGCATTCCTCCTTCATGCTTCCTGATGATTTCCTTCTTGTCCTCAAGCAGAATCATCTCCTTCTTCCTCTTCCCAGCTTCCGCTGCTTTCTTGGGTGCCATGACACCACCGTCCCTAAGTATGCAAAAAAAATTAAAAATGCTTTACACCCACATGAGCTGGCATGGAAAACAACCCCACAATGCAAAACACACAGTAAAAGGCATGCACAGCACATGAGCTGGCATGGAAACCACACTAAAAGGCATGCACAGCAGATGAGCTGTAACAGCCATGCACAGCAGATGAGCTGTAACAGGCATGCACAGCAGATGAGCTGTAACAGCCATGCACAGCAGATGAGCTGTAACAGGCATGCACAGCAGATGAGCTGTAACAGGCATGCACAGCAGATGAGCTGTAACAGCCATGCACAGCACATGAGCTGTAACAGCCATGCACAGCACATGAGCTGTAACAGGCATGCACAGCACATGAGCTGTAACAGGCATGCACAGCACATGAGCTGTAACAGGCATGCACCGCACATGAGCTGTAACAGGCATGCACAGCACATGAGCTGTAACAGGCATGCACAGCACATGAGCTGTAACAGGCATGCACAGCACATGAGCTGTAACAGGCATGCACAGCACATGAGCTGGCATGGAAAACAACCCCACATTGCAAAACACACAGTACAGTACTGTAACAGGCATGCACAGCACATGAGCTGTAACAGGCATGCACAGCACATGAGCTGTAACAGGGATGCACAGCACATGAGCTGTAACAGGCATGCACAGCACATGAGCTGGCATGGAAATCACCCCCATAATGCAGAACACACATTAAAAGGCATGCAAACAACCAAGCTCAGCTCCCTACCTTTCCACTTCTTGAGATGCACCAAAAAGGCTCCAAAAGCTGCTGCAAAAGGCTCCAAAACCTGCTGCAAATGGCTCCAAAAGGCTCCACAACTTGTTGCAAATGGCTCCAAAAGGCTCAACAACTTGCTGAAATGGCTCCAAAACCGGGACACTTGTTTCGTATTGCGAAAAAAATTTGTAAACCAAGGCATTTTTTTTCCAGAATTTTCATTCGTAAACCGAAATTTCGTTTACCGAGTCTTTCTTTAACCGAGGTCCCACTGTACAATTAAACCTAACACTACACTATCAATAAATTATTTAAATAAAATATCTACAAATAACTACAATGAAATAAACTAACTAAAGTACAAAAAATAAAAAAGAACTAAGTTACAAAAAATAAAAAAATATTTACAAACATTAGAAAAATATTGCAACAATTTTAAACTAATTACACCTACTCTAAGCCCCCTAATAAAATAACAAAGCCCCCCAAAATAAAAAATGCCCTACCCTATTCTAAATTAAAAAAGTTCAAAGCTCTTTTACCTTACCAGCCCTGAACAGGGCCCTTTGCGGGGCATGCCCCAAAGAATTCAGCTCTTTTGTCTGTAAAAAAAACACATACAATACCCCCCCCAACATTACAACCCACCACCCACATACCCCTAATCTAACCCAAACCCCCCCTTAAATAAACCTAACACTAAGCCCCTGAAGATCTCCCTACCTTGTCTTCACCTCACCGGGTCCCGATCTGTCCACAAGAGCCTCCGATGTCTTGATCCAAGCCCAAGCGGGGGGCTGAAGAGTGACATCCATCCTCGGGCTGAAGTCTGGATCCAAGCGGCGGCTGAAGAAATCCATCATCGGCTGAAGTCGGAAGTCCATCATCGGGATGAAGTCTTCTATCAAGCCGCATCTTCAATCTTCTTTCTTCTGGAGCGGAGCAGAGCCATCTTCTTTCCAACCAACGCGGAACATCCTCTTCAACCGACGCCTACTCGCCGAATGGCGGTTCCTTTAAATGACGTCATCCAAGATGGCGTCCCTCGAATTCCGATTGGCTGATAGGATTCTATTAGCCAATCGGAATTAAGGTAGCAATATTCTGATTGGCTGATGGAATCAGCCAATCAGAATCAAGTTCAATCCGATTGGCTGATCCAATCAACCAATCAGATTGAGCTCGCATTCTATTGGCTGTTCCGATCAGCCAATAGAATGCGAGCTCAATCTGATTGGCTGATTGGATCAGCCAATCGGATTGAACTTGATTCTGATTGGCTGATTCCATCAGCCAATCAGAATATTCCTACCTTAAATCCGATTGGCTGATAGAATCCTATCAGCCAATCGCAATTCGAGGGACGCCATCTTGGATGACATCATTTAAAGGAACCGTCATTCGGCGAGTAGGCGTCGGTTGAAGAGGATGTTCCGCGTCGGTTGGAAAGAATATGGCTCCGCTCCGCTCCAGAAGAAAGAAGATTGAAGATGCGGCTTGATAGAAGACTTCATCCCGATGATGGATTTCTTCAGCCGCCGCTTGGATCCAGACTTCAGCCCGAGGATGGACATCACTCTTCAGCCCCCCGCTTGGGCTTGCATCAAGACATCGGAGGCTCTTCTGGACAGATCGGGACCCGGTGAGGTGAAGACAAGGTAGGGAGATCTTCAGGGGCTTAGTGTTAGGTTTATTTAAGGGGGGTTTGGGTTAGATTAGGGGTATGTGGGTGGTGGGTTGTAATGTTGGGGGGGTATTGTATGTGTTTTTTTTACAGGCAAAAGTCTTTTACAGGCTGAATTCTTTGGGGCATGCCCCGCAAAGGGCCCTGTTCAGGGCTGGTAAGGTAAAAGAGCTTTGAACTTTTTTAATTTAGAATAGGGTAGGGCATTTTTTATTTTGGGGGGCTTTGTTATTTTATTAGGGGGCTTAGAGTAGGTGTAATTAGTTTAAAATTGTTGTAATATTTTTCTAATGTTTGTAAATATTTTTTTATTTTTTGTAACTTAGTTCTTTTTTATTTTTTGTACTTTAGTTAGTTTATTTCATTGTAGTTATTTGTAGATATTTTATTTAAATAATTTATTGATAGTGTAGTGTTAGGTTTAATTGTAGATAATTGTAGGTATTGTATTTAATTAATTTATTGATAGTGTAGTGTTAGGTTTAATTGTAGATAATTGTAGGTAGTTTATTTAATTTATTTATTGATAGTGTAGTGTTAGGTTTAATTGTAATTTAGGTTAGGATTTATTTTACAGGTAATTTTGAAATTATTTTAACTATTTTAGCTATTAAATAGTTCTTAACTATTTAATAGCTATTGTACCTGGTTAAAATAAATACAAAGTTACCTGTAAAATAAATATAAATCCTAAAATAGCTATAATATAATTATAATTTATATTGTAGCTATATTAGGATTTATTTTACAGGTAAGTACTGTATTTAGCTTTAAATAGGAATAATTTATTTAATAAGAGTTAATTTATTTCGTTAGATTTAAATTATATTTAACTTAGGGGGGTGTTAGTGTTAGGGTTAGACTTAGCTTTAGGGGTTAATACATTTATTAGAATAGCGGTGAGCTCCGACAGATTAGGGGTTAATGTTTGAAGTTAGGTGTCGGCGATGTTAGGGAGGGCAGATTAGGGGTTAATACTATTTATTATAGGGTTAGTGAGGCGGATTAGGGGTTAATAACTTTATTATAATAGCGGTGCGGTCCGCTCAGCAGATTAGGGGTTAATAAGTGTAGGCAGGTGGAGGCGACGTTGTGGGGGGCAGATTAGGGGTTATTAAATATAATATAGGGGTCGGCGGTGTTAGGGGCAGCAGATTAGGGGTACATAGGGATAATGTAAGTAGCAGCGGTTTACGGAGCGGCAGATTAGGGGTTAAAAAAAATATGCAGGGGTCAGCGATAGCGGGGGCGGCAGAATAGGGGTTAATAAGTGTAAGGTTAGGGGTGTTTAGACTCGGGGTACATGTTAGAGTGTTAGGTGCAGACGTAGGAAGTGTTTCCCCATAGCAAACAATGGGGCTGCGTTAGGAGCTGAACGCGGCTTTTTGCAGGTGTTAGGTTTTTTTTTCAGCTCAAACAGCCCCATTGTTTTCTATGGGGGAATCGTGCACGAGCACGTTTTTGAAGCTGGCCGCGTCCGTAAGCACCGCTGGTATCGAGAGTTGAAGTTGCGTTAAATATGCGCTACGCTCCTTTTTTGGAGCCTAACGCAGCCATTTTGTGAACTCTCAATACCAGCGGTATTTAAAAGGTGCGGCCAGAAAAAAGCACCCGTAGCTAACGCACCCCTTTGGCCGCAGAACTCTAAATCTAGGCGTAAGATAGCTACAATATAACTAATAGTTACATTGTAGCTAGCTTAGGGTTTATTTTTATTTTTACAGGCAAGTTTGTATTTATTTTAACTAGGTACAATAGTTATTAAATAGTTGTTAACTATTTAATAACTACCTAGCTAAAATAAATACAAATGTACCTGTAAAATAAAACCTAACCTAAGTTACAATAACACCTAACACTACACTATAATTAAATAAATTTACTAAATTAAATACAAATAAATAAATTAAATTAGCTAAAGTACAACCCCCCCCACTAAATTACAGCAAATAATAAACAAATTACAGATATTTAAACTAATTACACCTAATCTAATAGCCCTATCAAAATAAAAAAGCCCCCCCTCCCAATAATAAAACACCCTAGCCTAAACTAAACTACCAATAGCCCTTAAAAGGGCCTTTTGCGGGTCATTGCCCCAAAGTAATCAGAAATTTTACATGTAAAAAAAAATACAAACAACCCCCCCAACAGTAAAACCCAGCACCCACACAACCAACCCCCCAAATAAAACCCTAACTAAAAAACCTAAGCTCCCCATTGCCCTGAAAAGGGCATTTGGATGGGCATTGCCCTTAAAAGGGCAGTTAGCTCTTTTGCTGGCCCAAAGTCCCTAACCTAAAAATAAAACCCACCCAATACCCCCTTAAAAAAACTAACACCAACCCCCTGAAGATCGACTTACTGTTCTGAAGATCCGAAATCCATCCTCAAGGAAGCGGCAGAAGTCTTCATCCAACCGGGTCGAAGTCATCAACGAAGCGGGGCGAAGTCTTCATCCAAGCCGGGTGAAGTGGTCCTCCAGACGGGCAGAAGTCTTCATCCAGACGGCATCTTCTATCTACATCCATCCGACGCGGAGCGGCTCCATCTTCAAGACATCCGACGCAGAGTATCCCCTTCATCCGACGACTAAAGACGAATGAAGGTACCTTTAAGTGACGTCATCCAAGATGCCGTCCCTTAGATTCCGATTGGCTGATAGAATTCTATCAGCCAATCGGAATTAAGGTAGAAAAAAATCCTATTGGCTGATTGGATCAGCCAATAGGATTGAAGTTCAATTCTATTGGCTGATCCAATCAGCCAATAGGATTGAGCTTGCATTCCATTGGCTGATTGGAACAGCAAATAGAATGCAAGCTCAATCGTATTGGATGATTGGATAAGCCAATAGGAATGAACTTCAATCCTATTAGCTGATTGCATCAGCCAATAGGATTTTTTCTACCTTAATTCCGATTGGCTGATAGAATTCTATCAGCCAATCGGAATCTAAGGGGCGCCATCTTGGATGATGTCACTTAAAGGTACCTTCATTCGTCTTTAGTCATCGGATGAAGAGGATGCTCGGCGTCGGATATCTTGAAGATGGAGCTGCTCCGCGTCGGATGGATGAAGATAGAAGATGCCGTCTGTATGAAGACTTCTCCCCGTCTGGAGGACCACTTCGCCCGGCTTGGATAAAGACTTCTCCCAGCTTCGTTGAGGACTTCGACCCGGTTGGATGAAGACTTCTGCCGCTTCCTTGAGGATTAATGTTGGATATTCAGAACAGTAAGTCGATCTTCAGGGGGTTAGTGTTAGGTTTTTTTAAGGGTGTATTGGGTGGGTTTTATTTTTAGGTTAGGGACTTTGGGCCTGCAAAAGAGCTAACTGCCCTTTTAAGGGCAATGCCCATCCAAATGCCCTTTTCAGGGCAATGGGGAGCTTAGGTTTTTATGATTTTTGTGTGGATGGTGTGTTTTACTGTTCGGGGGGTTTGTATTTTTTTTACAGGTAAAAGAGCTGATTACTTTGGGGCAATGCCCCGCAAAAGGCCCTTTTAAGGGCTATTGGTAGTTTAGTTTAGGCTAGGTTTTTTTTATTTTGGGGGGGCTTTTTTTATTTTGATAGGGCTATTAGATTAGGTGTAATTAGTTTAAATATCTGTAATTTGTTATTTTCTGTAATTTAGTGGGGGGGTTTTTACTTTAGCTAATTTAATTAAATTTATTTAATTGTATTTAATTTAGTAAATGTATTTAATTATAGTGTAGTGTTAGGTGTAAGTGTAACTTAGGTTAGGTTTTATTTTACAGGTAAATTTGTATTTATTTTAGCTAGGTAGTTATTAAATAGTTAATAACTATTTAATAACTATTGTACCTAGTTAAAATAAATACAAACTTGCCTGTAAAATAAAAATAAACCCTAAGCTAGCTACAATGTAACTATTAGTTATATTGTAGCTAGCTTAGGGTTTATTTTATAGGTAAGAATTTAGTATTAAATAGGAATAATGTAGTTAATTATAGTAATTTTATTTAGATTTATTTTAATTATATTTGTTAGGGGGTGTTACGGTTAGGGTTAGACTTAGGTTTAGGGGTTAATACATTTAGTATAGTGGCAGCGACGTTGGGGGTGGCAGATTTGGGGTTAATAAATGTAGGTAAGTGGCGGCGATGTTAGGGATGGCAGATTAGGAGTTATTAATATTTAACTAATGTTTGCGAGGCGGTTTAGGGGTTAATATGTTTATTATAGTGGCGGTGATGTTGGGGGCGGCAGATTAGGGGTTAATAAGTGTAGGTAGGTGGCGGAGACATTGGGGCGGCAGATTAGGGGTTAATAAATATAATGTAGGTGGTGGCGATGTTGGGGCAGCAGATTAGGGGTTCATAAATATAATGTAGGTGGTGGCGGTGTCCGGAGCGGCAGATTAGGGGTTAAAAAATGTAGTATAGTGTTTGCGATGCGGGAGGGCCTTGGTTTAGGGGTTAATAGGTAGTTTATGGGTGTTAGTGTACTTTTTAGCACTTTGGTTATGAGTTTTATGTTACGGCGTTTTACCATAAAACTCTTAACTACTGACTTTTAAATGCGTTAGGACTCTTGACAGGGTAGGGTGTACCGCTCACTTTTTGGCCTCCCAGGACAGACTCGTAATACCGGCGCTATGGAAGTCCCATAGAAAAAAGAAGTGTGCGGTGACCCTAAACCTTCAAGACTTGTAATACCAGTGGGCGGAAAAAAGCAGCGTTAGGACCTCTTAACGCTGCTTTTTTACCTTAACGCTCAACTCGTAATCTAGCCAGAAATGATAAAAAATAATAAAGAATTACACCTAATCTAATAGCCCTATAAAAATAAAGAAGCCCACCCAAAATAAAAATAAAAACCTAGATTACAATAAACTACCAATAGCCCTTAAAAGGGCCTTTTGTAGGGCATTGCCATAAGTTAAACAGCTCTTTTACCCGTAAAAAAAATACAAAGACCCCCAACAGTAAAACCCACCAGCCAACCAACTTCCCAAAATAAAAAACACCCAAAAAAGTTTAAAAAATCTTAACACTAACCCCCGAAGATCCACTTAAAGTTGCTGAAGCTCCACTTGAAGGATCTTCATCCAGGCGGCTCCATCTTCATCCAGACAGCTCTATCTTCATCCAGATGGCATCTTCTATCTTCATCCTGGCGACATCTTCTAACTTCATCCCGGCGGCGCGGAGCGAGTCCATCCTAAAGACATCCGGCGCGGAGCATCCGCTTTATATGGTCGCCGCGGTCTACTGAATCTTCAATGCAAGGTACGAGATTCAAAATGGCGTCCCTTGCATTCCTATTGGCTGATTTGATTTTGGAAATTCAAATCAGCCAATAGGATGAGAGCTACTGAAATCTTATAGGCATTTCAAATCAGCCAATATGATGAGAGCTACTCAAATTCTATTGGCTATTCAAAACAGCGCTTGCATTTTGTGCGGTATGGAGTCCATCCTAAAGACATCCGGCGCGGAGCATCCTCTTTATATGGTCGCCGCGGTATACTGAATCTTCAATGCAAGGTATGAGATTCAAAATGGCGTCCCTTCCATTCCCATTGGCTGATTTGATTTTAGAAATTCAAATCAGCCAATAGGATGAGAGCTACTGAAATCCTATAGGAAGTTCAAATCAGCCAATAGGATGAGAGCTACTAAAATTCTATTGGCTATTCAAAACAGTGCTTGTATTTTGTGCGGTATGGAGCTTAAATCCATCATATCGCACACACAGGCCAGCTGTTTCAAAACTTGTAATGGCTGCGCTATAGAGGGTGATATAACGCAACTTTTGCTGCGTTTGTTATATTCCCTATAGCGCGCATAACTTGTAATCTACCTGTATGTGTTTTATTTTTTACGCATTTAGACTGATCTCTTTTCGGTACTGTATTCATCTAAGGCGGTACATAACTACTAAACATACTATAAGACAACCTGAGATTAAAGAAGGATAGCCTACCATTTCAAACATCCTGAGGAAAAAGGTTTATCTCCACTATGGTTCTTTTATCTGATAATGGTACCACAATAGCTACTTATCCCAGACCTATCATCTTTCTCATTGCTTTTACTCATATACATATATTGGATGTATTGGATCTTTACCATTCCGTGTCAGACCCTAAACACTGCAGTTTATATCCCATACTATATGACATAATTATTATAGAAAACACTACTCTTTAGCCCATAAGCTGCCATACACACGTAAGGTAATGTACAACATGAAGATTACCTACCATTCAACCAGATTACGAGTTTTGCGTTATGAGTGGCTCGCTAATAACTTGCAAGTTATTGTCACCGCTCACCTTTAATAGCGCTGCTATTACAGGTTTACAAAAACCTGGCATTAGCGGGCGATCTAGCTGCGTTGAGCTCCATACCGCACAGAAATACAAGCGCTGCTTTGATCTGCTTTGACGTGCTCCTGCACGATTTCCCCATATACAACAATGGGGAGAGTCGGCTAAAAAAAAGCCTAACACCTGCAATCACGGAGCGTAAAGCTCCGTAATGCAGACCCATTGATGTCTATGGGGAAAGAAAATGTATGTTTAAACCTAACACCCTAACATAAAACCCGATCTTAAACACCCCCAATCTGCTGCCCCGACATCGTCCTTCACCTACATTACACTTATTAACCCCTAATCTGCTGCCCCAATGTCTCCGCCACTTACATTACACTTATTAACCCCTAATCTTCCGCTCCCAATGTCACCCCCACCTACATTACACTTATTAACCCCTAATCTGCCACCCCCAATGTTGCTGCCACCTACATTACACTTATTAGTCCCTAATTACACTTATTAGTCCCTAATTGCCACTGCCACTATACTAAAGTTATTAACCCCTAAACCTCTGGCCTCCCACATCACTAACACTAAATAAATATAGTAACCCATAAACCTAACCCTAAATCTAAGTCTAACCCTAACGTAACCCTAACACCCCTAACTTTAACATAATTAAAATAATTCTAAATAAAACTTACTAATAATAATTAAATAATTCCTATTTAAACCTAAGTACATACTTACCTGTAAAATAAAACCTAAGCTAGCTATAATATAACTAATAGTTATATTGTAGCTATCTTAGGTTTTATTTTTATTTCACAACTAAGTTTGTATTTATTTTAACTAGGTAGACTAGTTAGTAAATAGTTATTAACTATTTACTAGCTACCTAGTTAAAATAAATACAAACCTAGCTGTGAAATAAAACCTAACCTGCCTCACACTAACACCTAACATTACAATAAAATTAAATAAATTAATTTAAAAAAAAAATACATTTATCTAAATTACAAAAAATAAACACTAAATTACACAAAATAAAAAAAAATAATCAAAAATAAAAATGAATTACTCCTAATCTAATAGCCCTATCAAAATAAAAAAAGCCCCCCCAAAATAAAAAAAGCCCCTAGCCTACAATAAACTGCCAATGGCCCTTAACGGGGCCTTTTGCAGGGCATTGCTCCAAAGAAATCAGCTCTTTTAACTGTAAAAAAATAAAATACAAACAACCCCCAACAGTAAAACCCACCACCCACACAACCAACCCCCCCAAAATAAAATCCTATCTAAAAAAACCTAAGTTCACTATTGCCCTGAAAATGGCATTTGGATGGGGATTGCCCTTAAAAGGCATTTAGCTCCTTTACATTGCACAAACCCGGGAGAAGTCTTCATCCAAGTGGCAAGAAGTCATCATCCGGCAGGCAGAAGTCTTCATTCAGACAGCATCTTCTATCTTCATCCATCCGGCGCGGAGCATCCTCTTCATACGGTCCCAGCCGTACACTGAAGGTTCCCTTTAAGGGACGTCATCCAAGAATTAAAGGGTTAAAAATCCTATTGGCTGATGCAATCAGCCAATAGGATTGAGCTTTAATCCTATTGGCTGACCCAATCAGCCAATAGGATTGAGCTCACATTCTATTGGCTGTTATTTCTTTGCTTAGGGTTTAGGCAATGTAAAAAAGCTAAATGCCCTTTTAAGGGCAATGCCCATCCAAATGCCCTTTTCAGGGCAATGGGGAGCTTAGGTTTTTTAGATAGGATTTTATTTGGAGGGTTGGTTGTGTGGGTGGTGGGTTTTACTGTTTTTTACAGATAAAAGAGCTGATTTCTTTTGGGCAATGCCTCGCAAAAGGCCCTTTTAAGGGCTATTGGCAGTTTAGTGTAGGCTAGGGTTTTTTTATTTTGGGGGGGCTTTTTATTTTCATAGGGCTATTAGATTAGGAGTAATTCGTTTTTATTTTTGAAGATTTCTTTTTTTATTTTGTGTAATTTAGTGTTTATTATTTTTTGTAATTTAGATAAATGTATTTTTTTTATTTAATGTATTTAATTTTATCGTAATGTTAGGTGTTAGTGTGAGGCAGGTTAGATTTTATATCACAGCTAAGTTTGTATTTATTTTAACTAGGTAGCTAGTAAATAGTTAATAACTATTTACTAACTAGTCTACCTAGTTAAAATAAATACAAACATAGCTGTGAAATAAAAATAAAACCTAAGCTAGCTACAATGTAACTATTAGTTATATTGTAGCTAGCTTCAGTTGTATTTTACAGGTGAGTATGCATTTAGTTTTAAATAGGAATTATTTAGTTATTAATAGTAAGTTTTATTTAGAATTATTTTAATTATGTTAAAGTTAGTGGGTGTTAGGGTTAGGATTACGTTAGGGTTAGGTTTAGGGGTTAATAACTTTAGTATAGTGGCAGCGACATTGGGGGCAGCAGATTAGGGATTAATAAGTGTAGATAGGTTGCGGCGATTTTGGAGGCAGCAGATTAGGGGTTAATAACAGTAATGTAGGTTGCAACGATGTTAGGGACAGCAGATTAGTGGTTAATAAGTGTATGTAGGTGGTAACGACATTGGGGCAGCAGATTAGGGGTTAATAATATTTAACTAGTGTTTGCGATGCAGGAGTGCGGCAGATTAGGGGTTAATCATTTTATTTTAGTGTTTGCGATGCGGGAGGGCCTCGGTTTAGGGGTTTATAGGTAGTTTACGGGTGTTAGTGTACTTTTTAACACTTTAGTTATGAGTTTTATGCTACAGCTTTGTAACGTAAAACTCATAACTACTGACTTTAGATGGCTGTACCGCTCCCAGGCAAAACCCGTAATACCAGCACTATGGAAGTCCCATTGAAAATGGACTTTTTAAAAAGTGCGGTAATTACATTGCGTGTTGGCCAAAAAGGTGTGCGGTACAGCTATACCAACAACACCTAGAATACCAGCGGTAGTGAAAAAGAGCCATAACGATGCTTTTTCACTCATAACGCACAACTCTTGTTATATGTTACATCATCTGTTATAACTGTACTCAGTATACCTTAGGCTACTCAAATGGCTGTTTAACCTTAATCAATTAATATTTGAATTTCTTAGCTGCTAGTCCTCCCCCCCTTAGACTCGTATATTAGGTCAGGTCTAAAAGTGACCATCTCTATATCTACTAATCCAATAGTTTTTCCTATGCTATACTGCGCCAAGCGGTGCTTACCCGCTGATAAGATATCCTGCATGCAAATTTACACTCTATTTTCATTATTACTATTGAACCTTGTTATATTAGCTATCCAATTGCTCTCATCCCTACTATGTGTAATTAGACCCGACAGATATGACTACCATACTCCTACAGCTTTACCTATATCACAGAGCCCAAAAGTGGTCTAACTAGTCATCTATGAAGAATCCTAAAATTATAAACAGAGGTTTAAGTCCATAGTGTGTCAGTTATCTTGTTTCTAACTTGTATTAGTATACTATGTTCAACTGTAATATGGTCATGTATGTTATTTTACATTTACTGTATGCTTCCTCTTTTGCAAAACCTCAACAAAAGATTATTGAAAGAGAAAAATAAATACAATAACTCCTAATCTAATAGCCCTATAAATATAAGAAGCCCCCCAAAATAACCCCCCCAACCTACAATAAACTACCAATAGCCCTTAAAAGGGCCTTTTGTAGGGCATTGCCCTAAGTTAAACAGCTCTTTTACCTTAAAAAATACTAAGTCCCCCCTAAAAGTAACCCTCCCACCCAGCCAACCCCCCAAAATAAAAAAAACCTAACTTTAAAAAATCCTAAGCTACCCATTGCCCCTAAAGGGGCATTTGTATGGGCATTGCCCTTAAAAGGGAATTCAGCTTTTTTACTGTCTTAAAAGGGCATTTAGCTCTTTTATTGCCATTAAAAGGGCACTCAGCTCTTTTATAAGTGCCCATCCCTAATCTAAAAAAAAACAACACCCACAATTTAAAAAAAAAAAAATACAATACAACAATAACTCCATAAAATCTACTCACGGTTCCTGAAGTCCGGTCATCCATCTTCATCTAGACGGCAACACCTTTATCCATCTCGGGGACGTCTTCTATCTTCATCCCGAGGGCCCGGAGCGGAGTTATCCTGGATGGCGAAGACATCCTGCGTGGAGCATCCTCTTCATACGGTCACCGCTGTACATTGAAGTTGAAGGCAAGGTAGCCGTTTAAATTAGCCAATAGAATTTCAGTAGCTCTCATCCTTTTTCCCATAGACATATTTGGGGTTGCGTTACGACGATCTCCATTCCGCGATTGCAGGTGTTATTTTTCTTTCTAACACTTTCTCCCCATTGATTTCTAAGGGGGAAAGCATGCACAAGCACGTCAAATCAGCCCTGGGCTTTTGTGTGGTATGGAGCTTAACGCACAGCATAAGGAGGCATTTCAGTAACTCATAATGGCAGCGCTATGGAGAGTGCAATAACGCACCCTGTTTAGTGCAAAATTCGAAATCTAGGTGTTTATTAGGTCGTTTGCGATGTGGGGGTTGGTGGATGTCAGGCTACAAATATAAAGTTAACGATGGAACACAATTCACAGATCTTAATTTATTAATAATTGTTTTGTTTCACTATTGTAAAGGAATATCACTATGGCTTAGTGATATTCTCACCTAATAGTGATAGTTTAGTGGTTTATTTTGCCACACCCCAGATTATGCAGTTAGGGTTAAGCAAACTTGAATAGGATTTGTAGAAATTGTTCTCAATATTAAGTTAGCTTTAGTTCTTAAGTTGCAGGTGTAGTAATGGTTCTATTAACTCTCAGAGTCTTATGCAGTGTAACACATAAATATTTAACTAGTAACCAGGTTCTGTTAACAGTTATACATATGCTCATGCAGTATTGCTATTTTATTTGCAGAGATTACTTGTACCTTGTCTTGTGTTGCACTTGTAGTGTGGCAGAGCTGTAATGAATGCACAGCCTGTTCTGTGGAAGTTCCAGTTTCACTGTGGAAGCTGTGTTGTTTATTAATCTGCAGTCAGGATGTTTCAATAAGGGTTAAAGCCAGATTTTCAGTGACAAGTTCTGTGGTAACTCTCCTTTAAATACAAACTACACAGTGAAAGTTCTCCAAGTAACAAAGCATTAGAACACATAGAATAATACTTGCAGTTTGGTTCAGGCAGTTCATTCAATTGATTGCATGTCAGCTCCTAAGTTAATGAACACTGCAGTTGTTTGGATGAATTGCAGTTAAAGTTGAACAAAGTATCAAAAAGTTCCTGTGAGGGAAAAAAGTTCAGAAAACAAGTTATTCAAAGTAGTTAGGCTCAGGTAAATAGGGTAGCCTTGTACTCCAAATTACTAAGCAAAGAGAATTGATTTGGGGTGGTTTTTAAAGGCAAGCTGCAAGTTTGTTGCTTGAAGGATTCCGCTGGGTCCTAGAAGGAGCTAGGTTCCTGACATGACCCCCCACTCAGGGCAACGGTCCCACAGTTGCCGGTCTGGGACGATTTGGATTTCTGCGATGGAAGAGAGTGACCAGCCGTTGAGCTCTAAGATTGGTTGCAGGTTCCCATGTGTCGTCATCAGCTGAATAATTTTTCCAGCGTACCAGATATTGTAATTCACCTCTATGGAACCTGGAATCCAGCAGGGAATGCACTTCATATTCGTCTGGATCCAGTGCCTGAGGAGGTGGTGGAAGAATGAGTTGAGAGTGACGAGTGGCTCTGTATGGTTTCAATAGTGACACATGAAATGTGGGGTGGACCTTAATACTATCAGGTAATTTAAGAGTCATTGCGTTTTCATTGACAATTCTAACTATAGGGAATGGTCCTATGAACAGACCCGAGAGTTTCTTACTCGGTATCTGTAATTTCATGTTTTTGGTGGATAGCCAAACGAGATCACCTATGGCGTATATAGGTGGTGGTCTTCTCTTGAGGTCGTAATAATGCTTTTGAGTGAGCTGAGCATTTTTTATGTTCTCCTCAATAAAGCGGAAATTGTCTTGTAAGGAATCATGTAGATCATCGATTAAGGGTGAATTTAAGGTGTCTGTTGCAATGAAAGATATTGTTGGATGGTAGGCATAATTTGCATAAAATGGTGTAGATTTTGTAGATGAGTTTACAGCATTGTTATAGGCAAATTCAGCCATGGAGAGGAAGTTCATCCAATGTTCTTGATGGTAGGAACAATAGCACCGAAGATATTGTTCCAGCCATTGATTCAGTCTCTCTGATTGACCATTGGTCTGAGGGTGAAATGATGTCGAGAAACGATGATCGATCTGTGTTAAGTCACAAAGTTTTGTCCAGAAATGTGAGGTGAATTGTGTTCCTCTATCAGTGGTTATTATCTTTGGTAACCCATGTAGCTTGAGTATGTTATCTATGAATAAATGTGCTGTCTCAGAGGATGTGGGTACTTTGTGATACGGCACAAAATGGGCCATCTTAGTAAATATATCTATGACCACTAGGATTGTTGTCTGTTTATTTGATTCAGGTAAATCCACTATGAAATCCATCGATAGATGGTACCAGGGTCTCTTCGGTACTGGTAATGGAGTTAATAATCCATACGGAGCTCTTCTCTCGGATTTCGAAGTGGCACAAATGGCACAAGTTAAGATATAGTCTCGGATGGATTCTTTCATTTTTGGCCACCAACAATCCCGTGAAAGCTGTTCCAAGGTTCGGTAAATTCCTGGGTGTCCGGCTAATGGAGAGTCATGGTATAACTTGAGCAAATTTATTCGCAATGCTTTGGGAATGTATAATTTCCCTTCATGGTAGTACAGGTCATCAATCTTATGTACAGAAGAGTGAGGTAGCTCCGGCTCCTTGAGACAATGACGTTTGATTTCGGTTATCACATCGGTGGTTAGACCTACAAAACATTCGGTAGGTAAGATAGTGGTATTTTGGGTTGTTGTTTTAGGTTTCTCAGGTAGGCGAGACAGAGCATCTGCTTTACCATTCCTGGAGGCAGGTCTATATACAATATTGAAGTTGAAGCGCGAGAAGAATAAACTCCAACGGACCTGTCTTGCTGAAAGAGTTTTGTTGTTTTCTAAATAAAGTAGGTTCCTGTGATCAGTGAAAATGGTAATAGGAAACTTGGTACCTTCGAGAAGATGCCTCCAGTGTTCCAGTGATCTTTTTATTGCGAGGAGTTCTTTATCTCCTATGGAATAATTTCTTTCAGCTGTTGACATCATCTGTGAGAAGTAAGAAACTGGATGGATGGGATCGTTTGGTGTTTCCTGTTGAGAGAGAACTGAGCCTAAGGCAAAATCAGAGGAATCAACTTCCAACACATAGTGGTGTTCGGGGTTCGGAAATCTTAGAATGGGTGCTGATGTAAAACTATCCTTTAAATATTCAAAAGCTGAATTAGCGTCTGGATCCCAGTTATAAGATGAGTTAATGCTGGTTAATTTCGTCAGTGGTTTTGCTATCTTGGAAAAGTTTCTAATGAATTTCCTATAGTAGTTTGCAAAACCTAGGAATTTTTGGAGTTCCTTTCTGGACTTGGGTATTAACCAATTTTTGACAGCGTCTACTTTTTGTTTTTGCATAGTGATACCTGTTGGTGAGATATCATATCCAAGGAATGACACATGCTTGGTATGGAATATGCATTTCTCCAACTTAGCATACAGTTTATGCTCTCGGAGCCTAGACAGTACCCATCGCACGTGTGTTTTGTGTTCTGTTTCATTTTTAGAATAAATCAAAATATCGTCTAGGTATATCACAAGACAGATGTCTAAGAGATCTCTGAACACATCGTTTATGAAGTGTTGAAAAGTGGCGGGTGCGTTGCACAGTCCAAACGGCATGACAAGGTACTCATAAAGGCCATACCTTGTCCTGAATGCGGTCAACCATTCGTGTCCTTCTTTTATCCTCACTAAGTTATAGGCTCCCCTTAAATCGAGTTTCGTGTATATAGTTGCCTCAGATAACCTTTCGATTAGTTCTGGGATTAATGGGAGTGGGTAACGATTTTTTATTGTGCGTTTGTTGAGTTCTCTGTAATCGATTATGGGACGTAATGATGAATCCTTATTCCGCACAAAAAAAATTCCGGCACCTGCTGGTGATGTTGATGCTCTGATAAATCCTTTCCGTAAATTTTCTTCGAGATACTCCTTTAAATGATCCAATTCTGGCTTGCAGAGAGGGTACAAGTGTCCATAAGGGATGGAAGAACCAGGTTGAAGTTGTATTGGACAATCGTATGCACGATGAGGAGGCAAGTTCTCAGCTTCTACTTTACTGAATACATCCTTGAAATCTGCATAAGGTGAAGGAATTTGCAACTCAGGTTTTTCTGTAGCTATTTCGGTCTGGAGTAGAACATGTTTGTGGAAACATGTTGTTTTACAATAGACTGAATCAAATTTTATGGAAGATAGTGACCAGTGGATAACTGGATTATGTAATTTGAGCCAACTAATACCCAAAACCACTGGGAAATGTGGTGATGAGACAACATCAAATGAGAGGTGTTCTGTGTGTCCTGCTGTAGTAACTGTTAACGGTGTGGTATGGTGTGTGATAGGGCCAGTTTTAGGTTCTGAACCGTCAATCATATGAAAAGAAAATGGAGTATGCTTTTTTATAAGGGGTATTTTATTTTGCTTTACAACATTATAATCAATAAAGCATCCATAAGCTCCCGAGTCTATGATGGCTTCAGTAGTCAGCTGATCTTGGTCCCACTGTATGGAGAGAGTTAACATGCAATAAGTTTTAGTTTTAGTGGTGTTTAATAAAGAACTTGTAACTTTGAACTTACATTTCTTGTTTTTCTGTAAAATGGGACACTCCTGGACTGAATGTGTAGGATTGGCGCAATACATGCACAGATTATTACTCTTCCTGCGGTATCTTTCTTCTGTTGTTAAAGGACCACGGGCTATTCCGATCTCCATGGGAACAGCTGTTTGTTTACTATGTTGGGTTGGTTGAGGTGGGGAATAGATAGAAGGTTTTGGTCGGACATCTGCAGAAAACCTTTCTGCCTTCCTTTCTCGCAGTCTGCGATCCAATTGTTTTGCAGCATTCATCATTCCTTCTAGGGTTTTTGGGAGTTCTATCCTGGCGATTTCATCTTTCAAGCTCTCCGAGAGGCCTAAACGGAACTGGTTTCGAAGTGCAATCTGACTCCATTCCGAATCAGCTGCGTATAATTTGAATTCCGTGATGTACTCCTCCACGGGTCTCTTGGCTTGCTTAAGGTTCCTCATGGAGGCTTCAGCGGACATTTGTACATCAGTGTCGTGAAAAAGATCATCCATACATGTGAAAAAATCAGAAAGGGATCCTAGCACTGGGTCATTATGTTCGCACAGATTGTCAGCCCAGATTCTTGGCTCACCCCTCAGGAATGAAATAGTACTGAATACCTTGATCCTCTCTGTGGGATAACTGCGAGGTCGTAGATTATAAAGTAAATGACATGAATTCTTAAACTGCCTATACTGCTTCCTGTTTCCAGAAAAGAGCTCTGGTAGTGAAACTGAAGGTTCAGGTGTTTGCTGAGGTGGTGCAGTATGAGTAGTAAGTGAGTCTCTTATAATTCCCCTTAAAGACTGATTTTCAATTTGTAAATCATGAACCGTCTGAGCAAGCTGATCAACCTTTTGGGAGAGGTTGTAAACTATCTGTGGTAGATCTGGTGGCTCCATTTTTAGGGCTTAGTAATATGTCAGGCTACAAATATAAAGTTAACGATGGAACACAATTCACAGATCTTAATTTATTAATAATTGTTTTGTTTCACTATTGTAAAGGAATATCACTATGGCTTAGTGATATTCTCACCTAATAGTGATAGTTTAGTGGTTTATTTTGCCACACCCCAGATTATGCAGTTAGGGTTAAGCAAACTTGAATAGGATTTGTAGAAATTGTTCTCAATATTAAGTTAGCTTTAGTTCTTAAGTTGCAGGTGTAGTAATGGTTCTATTAACTCTCAGAGTCTTATGCAGTGTAACACATAAATATTTAACTAGTAACCAGGTTCTGTTAACAGTTATACATATGCTCATGCAGTATTGCTATTTTATTTGCAGAGATTACTTGTACCTTGTCTTGTGTTGCACTTGTAGTGTGGCAGAGCTGTAATGAATGCACAGCCTGTTCTGTGGAAGTTCCAGTTTCACTGTGGAAGCTGTGTTGTTTATTAATCTGCAGTCAGGATGTTTCAATAAGGGTTAAAGCCAGATTTTCAGTGACAAGTTCTGTGGTAACTCTCCTTTAAATACAAACTACACAGTGAAAGTTCTCCAAGTAACAAAGCATTAGAACACATAGAATAATACTTGCAGTTTGGTTCAGGCAGTTCATTCAATTGATTGCATGTCAGCTCCTAAGTTAATGAACACTGCAGTTGTTTGGATGAATTCCAGTTAAAGTTGAACAAAGTATCAAAAAGTTCCTGTGAGGGAAAAAAGTTCAGAAAACAAGTTATTCAAAGTAGTTAGGCTCAGGTAAATAGGGTAGCCTTGTACTCCAAATTACTAAGCAAAGAGAATTGATTTGGGGTGGTTTTTAAAGGCAAGCTGCAAGTTTGTTGCTTGAAGGATTCCGCTGGGTCCTAGAAGGAGCTAGGTTCCTGACATGACCCCCCACTCAGGGCAACGGTCCCACAGTTGCCGGTCTGGGACGATTTGGATTTCTGCGATGGAAGAGAGTGACCAGCCGTTGAGCTCTAAGATTGGTTGCAGGTTCCCATGTGTCGTCATCAGCTGAATAATTTTTCCAGCGTACCAGATATTGTAATTCACCTCTATGGAACCTGGAATCCAGCAGGGAATGCACTTCATATTCGTCTGGATCCAGTGCCTGAGGAGGTGGTGGAAGAATGAGTTGAGAGTGACGAGTGGCTCTGTATGGTTTCAATAGTGACACATGAAATGTGGGGTGGACCTTAATACTATCAGGTAATTTAAGAGTCATTGCGTTTTCATTGACAATTCTAACTATAGGGAATGGTCCTATGAACAGACCCGAGAGTTTCTTACTCGGTATCTGTAATTTCATGTTTTTGGTGGATAGCCAAACGAGATCACCTATGGCGTATATAGGTGGTGGTCTTCTCTTGAGGTCGTAATAATGCTTTTGAGTGAGCTGAGCATTTTTTATGTTCTCCTCAATAAAGCGGAAATTGTCTTGTAAGGAATCATGTAGATCATCGATTAAGGGTGAATTTAAGGTGTCTGTTGCAATGAAAGATATTGTTGGATGGTAGGCATAATTTGCATAAAATGGTGTAGATTTTGTAGATGAGTTTACAGCATTGTTATAGGCAAATTCAGCCATGGAGAGGAAGTTCATCCAATGTTCTTGATGGTAGGAACAATAGCACCGAAGATATTGTTCCAGCCATTGATTCAGTCTCTCTGATTGACCATTGGTCTGAGGGTGAAATGATGTCGAGAAACGATGATCGATCTGTGTTAAGTCACAAAGTTTTGTCCAGAAATGTGAGGTGAATTGTGTTCCTCTATCAGTGGTTATTATCTTTGGTAACCCATGTAGCTTGAGTATGTTATCTATGAATAAATGTGCTGTCTCAGAGGATGTGGGTACTTTGTGATACGGCACAAAATGGGCCATCTTAGTAAATATATCTATGACCACTAGGATTGTTGTCTGTTTATTTGATTCAGGTAAATCCACTATGAAATCCATCGATAGATGGTACCAGGGTCTCTTCGGTACTGGTAATGGAGTTAATAATCCATACGGAGCTCTTCTCTCGGATTTCGAAGTGGCACAAATGGCACAAGTTAAGATATAGTCTCGGATGGATTCTTTCATTTTTGGCCACCAACAATCCCGTGAAAGCTGTTCCAAGGTTCGGTAAATTCCTGGGTGTCCGGCTAATGGAGAGTCATGGTATAACTTGAGCAAATTTATTCGCAATGCTTTGGGAATGTATAATTTCCCTTCATGGTAGTACAGGTCATCAATCTTATGTACAGAAGAGTGAGGTAGCTCCGGCTCCTTGAGACAATGACGTTTGATTTCGGTTATCACATCGGTGGTTAGACCTACAAAACATTCGGTAGGTAAGATAGTGGTATTTTGGGTTGTTGTTTTAGGTTTCTCAGGTAGGCGAGACAGAGCATCTGCTTTACCATTCCTGGAGGCAGGTCTATATACAATATTGAAGTTGAAGCGCGAGAAGAATAAACTCCAACGGACCTGTCTTGCTGAAAGAGTTTTGTTGTTTTCTAAATAAAGTAGGTTCCTGTGATCAGTGAAAATGGTAATAGGAAACTTGGTACCTTCGAGAAGATGCCTCCAGTGTTCCAGTGATCTTTTTATTGCGAGGAGTTCTTTATCTCCTATGGAATAATTTCTTTCAGCTGTTGACATCATCTGTGAGAAGTAAGAAACTGGATGGATGGGATCGTTTGGTGTTTCCTGTTGAGAGAGAACTGAGCCTAAGGCAAAATCAGAGGAATCAACTTCCAACACATAGTGGTGTTCGGGGTTCGGAAATCTTAGAATGGGTGCTGATGTAAAACTATCCTTTAAATATTCAAAAGCTGAATTAGCGTCTGGATCCCAGTTATAAGATGAGTTAATGCTGGTTAATTTCGTCAGTGGTTTTGCTATCTTGGAAAAGTTTCTAATGAATTTCCTATAGTAGTTTGCAAAACCTAGGAATTTTTGGAGTTCCTTTCTGGACTTGGGTATTAACCAATTTTTGACAGCGTCTACTTTTTGTTTTTGCATAGTGATACCTGTTGGTGAGATATCATATCCAAGGAATGACACATGCTTGGTATGGAATATGCATTTCTCCAACTTAGCATACAGTTTATGCTCTCGGAGCCTAGACAGTACCCATCGCACGTGTGTTTTGTGTTCTGTTTCATTTTTAGAATAAATCAAAATATCGTCTAGGTATATCACAAGACAGATGTCTAAGAGATCTCTGAACACATCGTTTATGAAGTGTTGAAAAGTGGCGGGTGCGTTGCACAGTCCAAACGGCATGACAAGGTACTCATAAAGGCCATACCTTGTCCTGAATGCGGTCAACCATTCGTGTCCTTCTTTTATCCTCACTAAGTTATAGGCTCCCCTTAAATCGAGTTTCGTGTATATAGTTGCCTCAGATAACCTTTCGATTAGTTCTGGGATTAATGGGAGTGGGTAACGATTTTTTATTGTGCGTTTGTTGAGTTCTCTGTAATCGATTATGGGACGTAATGATGAATCCTTATTCCGCACAAAAAAAATTCCGGCACCTGCTGGTGATGTTGATGCTCTGATAAATCCTTTCCGTAAATTTTCTTCGAGATACTCCTTTAAATGATCCAATTCTGGCTTGCAGAGAGGGTACAAGTGTCCATAAGGGATGGAAGAACCAGGTTGAAGTTGTATTGGACAATCGTATGCACGATGAGGAGGCAAGTTCTCAGCTTCTACTTTACTGAATACATCCTTGAAATCTGCATAAGGTGAAGGAATTTGCAACTCAGGTTTTTCTGTAGCTATTTCGGTCTGGAGTAGAACATGTTTGTGGAAACATGTTGTTTTACAATAGACTGAATCAAATTTTATGGAAGATAGTGACCAGTGGATAACTGGATTATGTAATTTGAGCCAACTAATACCCAAAACCACTGGGAAATGTGGTGATGAGACAACATCAAATGAGAGGTGTTCTGTGTGTCCTGCTGTAGTAACTGTTAACGGTGTGGTATGGTGTGTGATAGGGCCAGTTTTAGGTTCTGAACCGTCAATCATATGAAAAGAAAATGGAGTATGCTTTTTTATAAGGGGTATTTTATTTTGCTTTACAACATTATAATCAATAAAGCATCCATAAGCTCCCGAGTCTATGATGGCTTCAGTAGTCAGCTGATCTTGGTCCCACTGTATGGAGAGAGTTAACATGCAATAAGTTTTAGTTTTAGTGGTGTTTAATAAAGAACTTGTAACTTTGAACTTACATTTCTTGTTTTTCTGTAAAATGGGACACTCCTGGACTGAATGTGTAGGATTGGCGCAATACATGCACAGATTATTACTCTTCCTGCGGTATCTTTCTTCTGTTGTTAAAGGACCACGGGCTATTCCGATCTCCATGGGAACAGCTGTTTGTTTACTATGTTGGGTTGGTTGAGGTGGGGAATAGATAGAAGGTTTTGGTCGGACATCTGCAGAAAACCTTTCTGCCTTCCTTTCTCGCAGTCTGCGATCCAATTGTTTTGCAGCATTCATCATTCCTTCTAGGGTTTTTGGGAGTTCTATCCTGGCGATTTCATCTTTCAAGCTCTCCGAGAGGCCTAAACGGAACTGGTTTCGAAGTGCAATCTGACTCCATTCCGAATCAGCTGCGTATAATTTGAATTCCGTGATGTACTCCTCCACGGGTCTCTTGGCTTGCTTAAGGTTCCTCATGGAGGCTTCAGCGGACATTTGTACATCAGTGTCGTGAAAAAGATCATCCATACATGTGAAAAAATCAGAAAGGGATCCTAGCACTGGGTCATTATGTTCGCACAGATTGTCAGCCCAGATTCTTGGCTCACCCCTCAGGAATGAAATAGTACTGAATACCTTGATCCTCTCTGTGGGATAACTGCGAGGTCGTAGATTATAAAGTAAATGACATGAATTCTTAAACTGCCTATACTGCTTCCTGTTTCCAGAAAAGAGCTCTGGTAGTGAAACTGAAGGTTCAGGTGTTTGCTGAGGTGGTGCAGTATGAGTAGTAAGTGAGTCTCTTATAATTCCCCTTAAAGACTGATTTTCAATTTGTAAATCATGAACCGTCTGAGCAAGCTGATCAACCTTTTGGGAGAGGTTGTAAACTATCTGTGGTAGATCTGGTGGCTCCATTTTTAGGGCTTAGTAATATGTCAGGCTACAAATATAAAGTTAACGATGGAACACAATTCACAGATCTTAATTTATTAATAATTGTTTTGTTTCACTATTGTAAAGGAATATCACTATGGCTTAGTGATATTCTCACCTAATAGTGATAGTTTAGTGGTTTATTTTGCCACACCCCAGATTATGCAGTTAGGGTTAAGCAAACTTGAATAGGATTTGTAGAAATTGTTCTCAATATTAAGTTAGCTTTAGTTCTTAAGTTGCAGGTGTAGTAATGGTTCTATTAACTCTCAGAGTCTTATGCAGTGTAACACATAAATATTTAACTAGTAACCAGGTTCTGTTAACAGTTATACATATGCTCATGCAGTATTGCTATTTTATTTGCAGAGATTACTTGTACCTTGTCTTGTGTTGCACTTGTAGTGTGGCAGAGCTGTAATGAATGCACAGCCTGTTCTGTGGAAGTTCCAGTTTCACTGTGGAAGCTGTGTTGTTTATTAATCTGCAGTCAGGATGTTTCAATAAGGGTTAAAGCCAGATTTTCAGTGACAAGTTCTGTGGTAACTCTCCTTTAAATACAAACTACACAGTGAAAGTTCTCCAAGTAACAAAGCATTAGAACACATAGAATAATACTTGCAGTTTGGTTCAGGCAGTTCATTCAATTGATTGCATGTCAGCTCCTAAGTTAATGAACACTGCAGTTGTTTGGATGAATTCCAGTTAAAGTTGAACAAAGTATCAAAAAGTTCCTGTGAGGGAAAAAAGTTCAGAAAACAAGTTATTCAAAGTAGTTAGGCTCAGGTAAATAGGGTAGCCTTGTACTCCAAATTACTAAGCAAAGAGAATTGATTTGGGGTGGTTTTTAAAGGCAAGCTGCAAGTTTGTTGCTTGAAGGATTCCGCTGGGTCCTAGAAGGAGCTAGGTTCCTGACAGTGGATTAGGAGTTAACAGGTAGATATTGCGCATGCGTTAGGTGTTGGTTAATACTTTTAGGCAGTTACGGTGATACCGATATGCGACGCGGTTCTATGTTAGTTTATGGGAGTAACATTAGCGGGCGACGAGTGAAATATACGAGCCACATTTATATGCAACGCTGTATATATGATAGCAATACCCGACTAAAAAACAGCGACGTTGGCTTTTGTGGGCAACGCCGCATATGTAATCGTGCCCTACCCGTCGGTCTGCGTGATCTGTTGCTTGTCTGACATTGTCTTTATTTTTGTTCCTGCAGTTTGCATCATTGTGTGTTGAGCTCTTGCAATAGCTACACCACATTGATTGACCTTTATTTGGATTGTTTGAACATGCTCTGGCCCTGTGTCCCTTTTTGCCACAATTGTAACAACAAATATTATTCATTTCTCACTTTAAATCATGGAGTTGTGTTACTCACTTTTAACACATAGAGGCCAATTTAACAAAGGTCTTGCGGACCTGATCGGACAGTGTGGATCAGGTCCGCAAGACCTCGCTGAATGCGGAGAGCAATACGCTTTCCATATTCTGCATTGCACCAGCAGCTCACAAGAGCTACTGGTGCAATCCCACCCCCTGCAGACTCGCGGCCAATGAGCCGCCAGCAGGGAGCTGTCAATCAACCCGATCGTACTCGATCAAGTTGAATTGTGGCGATTCCTGTCCGCCTGCTCAGAGCAGACGGACAGGGTTATGGAGCAGTGGTCTTTAGACCGCTGCTTCATAACTGCTGTTTCTGGCGAGCCATTTGGAGCTTGATAGATAGGCCCCATTATCTTCATTTGCACTAGTGCGGTATTTTTCAGTATCCTCAAAACTTTTTAACTGTGTTTTAAACTCTGCAAAAGTTGCTTTTCTATCACCCTGTGTAATGTTAATGGCAAACGGTTTAAATGATTCAGGCAAACCTTTCAAAATCATTACAATCAACAATCCGTCACTTAAAGGGGCACTCAAGTCAAAATTAAACTTTCATTATTCAGCTAGAGCAGCAATTTTAAACAACTTTTCAATTTACTTCCATTAAAAAAAGTGCACAGTTTTTTTATATTTAAACTTTTTGAGTCACCAGCTCCTACTAAGTATGTGCAAGAATTCACAGAATAAGCGTATATGCATTTGTGATTGGCTGATGGCTGTCACATGGTACAGGGGGATTGGAAATAGAGATCACTTTTAAAATTGTCAGGAAAAAAAATCTACTATTCATTTGAAGTTCAGACTTGGGCATGTATTTATCAAGCCGTCAACCGCAAATACGATGGAATTCCGCAGCGTATTTGTGGCGAGCATGATTCACCTTAGTTATCAAACCCTACAAACTGTCAAAAGTAGAATTTAGTGACGTAACATACGATCCGCCGGACTCAGTCCAACACAGATGTTCCGATTGCAAGTTCAGTACAATCTGACTACTTTTGGAAGTTATCAAATATCTGCCAGGTACACTCGGCACTATTCTGGGCCAGCGTACCTGGTTTTCAATCCGCCGCCCTGGAGGCGGCAGGTGCCATAGGAATCAATGGGAGTCGGAAAGCAGCGAGAGCTTATGTTCGCTGCTGCCCGATATCCTATTGATTCCTATGGGAACGTGTACACCTAACATGTACCCCAAGTCTAAACACCCCTAATCTGCCCCCCCTACACCGCCGCCACCTACATTATACTTATTAACCCCTAATCTGCCGCTCTGACACCGCCACCACCTAAATAAAACTTTTTAACCCAACTAAATAAACATATTAACCCCTAAACCTCGGCTCCCGGAGCCCACCGCCACCTACATTATACTTATTAACCCCTAATCTTCCGCCCCCTACACCACCGCCACCTACATTATATTTATTAACCCCTAATCTTCCGCCCCCTACACCACCGCCACCTACATTATATTTATTAACCCCTAATCTGCCCCCCCTACACTGCCGCCGCTATATTAAATTTATTAGCCGCTGCTCATCGCCCCGTACTTGGTGCGCAGCTTTTTGAGAGCTTTTTTGGTAACTTTGGAGAGCGTATTCAGGTCCGTGGCAGCGATTTTAGGCGATCTCAGGCGAGCATATTGGTGCCGTCAAAGGCAAAATAGTTGACGCTTTGACAAATAGATGCCTAAGTGCAATTGCATTGTCTTGTTATCTTGCAGTTGTTGATTATGCAAATCTACTATGTTGATTGGTCCTTTAATTGTTATCCAGCATTTCTCAGTGCTGTAATGGCTGTCTCTGGACGTATAATATAGTCTGTCACACTCTCATTTACAGTTTTCTGAAGAGTTGTTCAGTGTATAAACTAATTATTCGGGGTTTTCCTTTACCTGCATAATAGTCTCTCAATATTTGAAGAGCCTTTCTTCCATCATCAGCTGCTTCTCTCATAATCAGAGACAAACTTTTATCATCTAAACATAGAATTAACCCCTTAATGACCGGACCATTTTTCAATTTTCTTACCCTTAATGACAATGGCTATTTTTACATTTCTGCAGTGTTTGCGTTTAGCTGTAATTTTCCTCTTACTCGTTTACTGTACCCACACATATTATATACCGTTTTTCTCGTCATTAAATGGACTTTCTAAAGATACCATTATTTTCATCATATCTTATAATTTACTAAAAAAAAAAAAAAAGATAAAATATGAGGAAAAAATGGAAAAAAACACACTCTTTCTAACTTTGACCCCCAAAATCTGTTACACATCTACAATCACCAAAAAACACCCATGCTAAATAGTTTATAAATTTTGTCCTGAGTTTAGAAATACCCAATGTTTACACGTTCTTTGCTTTTTTTGCAATTTATGGGGCAATAAATACAAGTAGCACTTTGCTATTTCCAAACCACTTTTTTTCAAAATTAGCGCTAGTTACTTTGGAACCCTGATATCTGTCAGGAATACCTGAATATCCCTTGACATGTATATATTTTGTTATAGAAGACATCCCAAAGTATTGATCTAGGCCCATTTTGGTATATTTCATGCCACCATTTCACCGCCAAATGCAATAAAAAAAAAAAAAAGTTCACTTTTTCACAAATTTTGTCACAAACTTTAGGTTTCCCACTGAAATTATTTACAAACAGCTTCTGCAATTATGGCACAAATGGTTTTGTTCAGAAATAGCAGACTTATATGGCTTTGTGGTTGCTTTTTGGTAATTAGAAGGCCGCTAAATGCTGCTGCGCACCACACGTGAATTATGCCCAGCAGTGAAGGGGTTAAATTAGGTAGCTTGTAGGGAGCTTGCAGGGTTAATTTTAGAGATCAGCCTCCCACCTGACACATCCCACCCCCTGATCCCTCCCAAACAGCTCTCTTTCCTACCCCACCCCACAATTGTTCCCGCCATCTTAAGTACTGGCAGAATAAAAGGTGTTTTTTAAAAAAAAAATAAAAATAATAAAATATTTTAGTTGTGATGGACCCCTGCCTTAGCACCAACCTCCCTGATCCCCCCCCTCCAGCTCTCTAACCCTCTCCCCTACCTAATTACCGCCATCTTGGGTACCGGCAGCTGTCTGCCAGTACCCAGTTTGGCCCCACAAACCAAAGTATTTAAATTTTATTTATAACTTTTATTTTTATTTTGATTTATTTCTGTAGTGTAGCAGCCCCCCCACAATACCCCCTCCCCCTCCCAGATCCTTTTATATGTAAAGAAAAAATATTAACTTTTTTTTTCCCCTTCCTTACTTCATTGGTGTCAGTGTGGCTAATGTGTGCACGTGCACGTGCACGCGCGCCCCCGTGCGCACGCCCCTGTGCACACGCACGCCCGTGCACGCGTGCCCCACTCGTGCACGTGCGCCCCCCTCGTGCACGCGCGCACACGCTCCCTCCTCCCACCCAGAAATCGGCACCATCGGCACCATTGCTACCGGTGCAGAGAGGGCCACAGAGTGGCTCTCTCTGCATCGGAGTCTTGTAAAGGGGTATTGCAGGATGCCTCCATATCGAGGCATCACTGCAATACCCTCAGAGCTGCTGGAAGTGATTGTGATCACTTCCAGCACTCTGTTAGACAACTGACGTACCAGGTACGTCCATTGTCATTAACAGTTAGTTTTTGCATGACGTACCTGGTACGTCAGTTGTCATTAAGGGGTTAATTCAGCATATGCTTTCTCATTCTTACTGTGATCATCATCCTCCTCTTGACTCTCTGCAGGCACACTCAGGATGGTTTCTTTCAGCTTCAGCAACCTCAGATGTCCCAAGAATTTAGTCTCCCAAAGTTCATAATTCTTTTCATCTCCATCAAAACAAAGTCTGTTCCATTGGTTTCCTGCATCTCTTCTGGGCCCATAAACTGTTGTCATTCTGTTGTTATTAGGGTAGGATAACCGGGTATATTAAATTATTTTATATAAAAATGGAGGGAAAATCACACAGGTACTTCTTGCTTCTATGGGGGCGATTTATCAAGCTGCGGTAGACAGGGGCGCATATACGCGCCCCTGTCTGCCGCAGCTCGCCTCTGGCTGGCTGAATTCCCCTGGAGGAATTCAGCATTGCACACGAGCGCTATTTTGCACTCACGTGCAATCCTGCCCCCCTGCCCACGCACAGCCAATCAATTGCAGGCAGGAGCTGTCAATCTCCCCGGTCGGACTAGACACTTTAGAGGTGACGATGAGATGACTGCTGCTTGTGAAATACTGCATGCAGGTTCTCTTGTGAGAGCCTGAAGCCGTAGTGGGTCGAAAGGCTTGCAAAGCCTTTGATAAATCGACCCCTAAGTCTTTATTCTACTTACTACACAGCTTCTACTTCCTGCTGAGGAGGAAGGGGGAGGTAACAACACAAAAAAACTTTATTTACATTTCTGTTAACATACAATGTATATAGGCTACAACACTGTAAGAGCACTTTTAGTTTATATCTCAACACATACACACAAAAACACACATATATACACACACATCCTCAGTCACACAAAACACACATATATACACATACACTCACACACAAACACACATGCACTCACACAAACACACATATACACAAAAACACACATACATACACACACACACAAACACGCACATACAAAAAACCAAACACACACACACTCAGACACATAGACAAAAACACACATTCATGCACACACAAACACACACACATATATAATCACACACACACACAAATAAACATACATACACAGACACACATTTAGGCATTCACACACACACACACACAGTGATTTTAGCAGCTGAATGCAGGTTTAGGAAAAAAATAAATTTATTCTTACCTGATAAAATAATTTCATGATTCTTACACGTGGGATTACTTCACCTGGCCACCAGGAGGAGGCAAAGGCCAGGCCGGTTCTAGGATTTTTGGCCACAAAGGTGAGGATACATTTTGCCGCCCCCCCCCCCCCATTACATACCATACCATACCACTGGTTTGTACAAAATGTTACAAAAATTTAATTTAAAAAAATAAATAAAGAGAATTATTTTATTTATAATTATAGAAAATATAATTTCCCATTACCCCATAAAATCATACTGTTAATCTGATTTTTATAATTAGAATAGTTAATTGGTTATTTTACTGTTATAACATTTTAAATATACACGTACATTGCCTTGAGATGCTAAGGATAAATAATATGTATATAAAAAAAGTCTGCAATATAGTTTCAATATTAATTTTGTCCCCTTTTCATGTAATTCCATTCTGAAATTGTGAGGTGTGGACATGTTTGTAAGGTGTTGAAAATTGCCATGAGTTCAAAAACATGTATCCGTAATACAATCTCCTGAAGTGACCAAACACCCTGGGCTCTTAGAAGATCCCAGACTGCACTCCATCCTACCAGGCTGGCATCTGTAGTGATGATCTCCTACATTGGAAGAGAAAACCCATGCCTATTGAAACAGGATTAAGATCTATCCACCACATTAGAGACTGTCTGGTTAATTGATCCAACATTATCTTTTGTGAAAAATCTGAATGATCTCCGTTCCACTGCCGGGGCATAAACAATTATAGAGGCTGTAAATGAAACCGAGCAAATGGAATGTAGTCCGACACCGCTACAATGAGCCCCACTAATTCCATTCACTGGGCCACAGATGGCGAAGTAGCTCTCTGAAGATCTCGACAAGTGAATTGAAACCTCAGAATGCACTGCTCTGTCAGGAAAACCTTTATGGCCACTGAATCTATGCTCACTCCTAAGAAACATACTCCCGTCTGAGGAGGGAGAGAACTCTTGGCCATTTTGATTATCCAACGATATCTGCAAATAATCCAAATTACTTTCTGAGTGCGGGAGACTGCTAAAGGTTAAGATGTAGCTTGTACCAAGATATTGTTAAGGTATGGAGCCACAGCTATTCCCTGGACTCGATTTACAGATAACAGCGCTCCCAGGACTTTGGTAAAAATTCTGGGAGCAGTTGCTAACCGGAAGGGTAGAGCAGTGAATTAGAAATGTTCATCCAGAAAAGCAAACCTTAGGTACTAATGATTTCCTCGATGAATGGGGTTGTAAAGTTAACATCCTTCTGATCTATTGTAGTCATGAACTGTATCCAATATTGGACGAAACGTGCCCTCTTTCTTTGGAACAATGAACAGAGTTGAATTAAACCCTTTTCCTTGCTCTTTTGAAGGAACTGTAGCTATGACTCCTAAGTTCTCCAGATTTCTCACACATTGAAGAAATGCTGCTCTTTTTTCTGGATTCTTTGACACGAGAGACAGAATAAAACTCTTTCTTGGAGATCTGGATGTGAAACCTATTCGGTATCTGTGGGAAACATGATTTCTATGACCCAAGGATCTTGAACTGACTCAATCCAAACGTCTTGAAAAAGGCTTAGTCTTCCCCCTTCCAGATTTGGATCTGGATCGGGGGACGTATATGCTGTTTTAGATTATTGTGTTTGGTTTTATTCCTGACAGGGTTAGGTTTCCAAGTAGTCTTTTGTGAGTTTGTCTTCTGTGAAGACTTTGACCGCTGGTTTTTATACTGACAAAGGGACAAAAAAAATCATTTTTTTTCCTTCTGTCTGGACTTTTTGTCCTTACCCCCTGCCACAGTACAAATAATTTGTATGATTACATCACTTATGAAAGAATTCACAGTTTTAAAAGCCTGTATATGGTTTTGTATCTCTTCTAAGGAGAATTCTCTAGAGACTAGATCCGATAAAAATCACACCAAAAGGCTGCTGTTACAGCCACTGCAGCAATACTGACTGCAGGCTGGAATAACAAACCTCCCTGCAGAAAATCCCTTCTAAGGTAACTATCTTCTTTTCCATATGATCTTTAAAGGAAGTACTGTCCTCCAAAGGTATAGTTGCCCTTTTAGCTAAAGTGGAGATTGCACCATCCATCTTAGGAATGGTACTTCAAAATTCCACGCTATGTCTCAGCAATAGCACAAAGCTTTTTAAAAGTTGCTGCAGGATTAAATGGAACCCCTGACTTATCCCATTCATTGGTAATAATTTCAGCAAATAAAGAAGGAACGGGTAAAATCTCAGATGGACGAGACCCGGGTCTGAAAATGAGATCTAATTTATGCACAGGTTTGTTCTCTGCAGGTTTAAAATCCTGAACTCCTGGAGTTTTAAAAACTTCTTATAAAAGAAAACGAAGATGTTCCATTTAAAATTGAAAAGTAACCTCCTCAGGTTCTTTATCTGACTCTGATGAAGAATCATCAGCAGATACTTCCCCCTCTGACGCCTGGACACTGTATAATAGATTTTGTAGTAAAAGAGGAAGAACCCATATTTTCTGAAAAACAGTGCTTAACCTTACGCTTACACTGACTTGGTAGTGGCAAAGACTCTAAAACATCAGAAACTTCAAATTGTAAAAAAGTTTTAAATCCCTCTGAATAATCAGCTTTATCCTGAGTGAATTGTATAGCTGTTAGGCTAGAAGTACCTTGAGTATGTGAGAAGCTGAATTAGACTGCAAAACAAGAGTTAAACATGCATTACATAAGTGGACAGGAGGGCATACAACAACCTCCTTGCATAACAAACATTTGTTTGTATGTATCACTATATTTATGGGTGGCTGTCTCCTCAGATAATGTACAAGCAATTTCAGTCATCCCAGGAAAGACCTAAACTGTGATAAGGTTATATTTTCCAAAAATTAGCTATTAGTCAAGTCCAGACTTACCAGCAGAATCTCACCCCCTCCTGAACAGAGACCCAAGAGCTGTAAGGAAGATGCAGCTAAACTCCGTCCATCGGCTGAGCTCAGCACCTCCATATGCTGCATACTCTGCAGGCCTAAAAGGAAGGGGCGGGACCCGTGCCAACTCTCCCCAGTGGTGTGAAAAGGAACTCGCCCTTCACTCGCCAGCAGGAAAAATGGCCCGGCCAGTCCCCAGACAACTACCATCTGCTCCCGTAGTGTACCACTCATGAAGCATGTGATCGGTACACTGTCAAGGAAAATTTAATAAAGTACATAACACCCACATTGAACAAAAGCACTTCCCAAAACATGTGTCTAATAAAAGCATCCTACAAACATTTACCCTTATATCCAACTAGAAGGTTAAAGGGAATTATGTCAGGCAGCATCACTGATACTGTTACTCTGTCCAAAAAATAGAATCCCCTTTGTTCCAACTAGGACATAAATGGTTAGTGCAAAGAACCATAAAAATCTGGAGTATCAGGTAGATAAAACATAGCTTTTAATGGAATGCGTGTGGCAAATTTAAAATAGCATGTACAAACTAGACATGTGCGATTCGGTTCGGCCCGAATCGAAATTCGGACAAATTTGTTCAAATTCGGAGATTCGGATCGATTCGAATTTCCGAATTGCGGTAGTTCCGAATCTACCGAATAAATCCGAATCGATTCGAATTTATTCGGTAGATGCGGATGGATTCGGATGGCTGTGTATTACACTAGTATACTAGTGTAATACACAGCACATCCCACTTTACAGTGACCGAATTTCCGAAAATCCGAATCCATTCAAACCGAATCGAACCGAATCGAATGTGAACCGAATTTTTTAGAATCTGAAAGAATCCGAATGAATCCGAAACAAATTCATTTGATTTCTTCCAAATTCGAATCGATCCGAACCGAAATTCGAATCGTTCCGAACCGAACCAAATTTTTCGCGGCTGCACATGTCTAGTACAAACACTGAGTACAAGATAAGGGAGAGGTTAGACCACAAACGCTATAAAGGGTTAGTGTCCATTAGATTCACCCAGTGAGAGCCCAGAGAAAACTTGACTTTAGTTTCCAACCCCTGTACAGAAATCCTGATTAACTTTTGTCTGTGTAATAAATAGAACATATTCTGCTATGTGAAGAATGTGAAATATTCATATCTTCATGTTTGTGCGCGAGTAGGGTGTGTTTTCCCCCCCACAAATTTTCCTCCATTGACTTCTATGGGGGAAAGGTTATCATACACACAATATTTTAAGTTTGGCTTTTTACGCTCGTCGGGTTAGCACAAGAGAGACAACAGTTTACTTTCAGCTTGTAATACGAGGGCAACCCGACGTGCACAAAAAGCTTACTTCTAGAGCAGTTAACGCTCGAGCGGAAGCATTAAGTAACACTCCACATGTAATCTTGCCCTTTATTATTACAATTTAAATTTAAAGTGCTTAAATGGACAGTCTACTGTAAAATTGTTTTACCTTAATGTGTTTCTATTGACCTGTTATACCAGCTGCAGAATGTATGATAATTTGCTCCTTTCAATTTATTTTTTAATTTAAAATAGCAGGTTTTGCTTTTTGTAGCCACAACCTATCAAGATGGGTCGAGCTTGCAGGGAAATCAGATATCATTATGTTATCACTTTCTGTATGCGCACGCATCCTTTATATTATCTCTGTCTGTATACCAAAGCCCAATACTTACGGCATGATGTTGATCTAAACCTCTCCTCTCTGGCGGGATGATTTAATGCATCTCGTCAGTCCCGTGAGGTCCCTCAAAGTCATTTAAAAAAGGCTTTTATTTCTATATTCGGAGTTCTGTATGTAGAATGACACCGACATTGCAAAATAATGTTCAAAAAAGATTTGTAGAGATTTCTCCCCAAGCCAGCGAGTTTTTGATCATCAGGCACCTTAGAGAGAACTGGGAGTGTAATCTCTTCTGCTGGCTATATTTTTACTCATCTTTTCTGTATCGTATACATAAAGTGCCATTATAGTTGAAAAATGAAAACTCTGTAACTGGAACCCAAAAGGATAAAACCACTGGCACATTTTCCTTTTGAAGGTTGTCCAAAATCTTCACCATCATAACATGAATAAAAAAAAAAGTGACGAGCCATATTATTATTATTATCATTTATTTGTAGTGCCAACAGATTCCGCAGTGCTATAAACATAGGCAATATACAAGATAACATTTATAGGGGTAAAAATACGCTCTCCAAAGTTACCAAAAAAGCTGTCAAAAAGCCACACACCAAGTATGGGGCGATGAGCAGCGGACTGTTGTTAACTAACAGTCATCGATCTCGCTGCTATTCAGCTTTTTCCCAGCTTTATTTGTACACTAAACACCCACACTATACTAACCTGTTTAACCCCTATACCGCCGCTCCCGGACAGCGCCACAACTAAATAAAGTTATTAACCCCTAAACCGCCGCTCCGGAGCCCACCACCACCTACATTATACTTATTAACCCCTAATCTGCCACCCCCTATACCGCCGCCACCTACATAAAGTTATTAACCCCTATCCTGCCACTCCCGGAGCCCACCACAACTAAATAATTGTATTAAGCCCTAAACCGCAAGCCCCCCACATCGCCATAAACTAAATTAAACTATTAACCCCTAAACCTAACAACTCGCTAACTTTAGATTAAATATTAACTCATCCCTATCTTATAATAAATTTAAACTTACCTTTAAAATTATATTAAACTATATTAAACTAATAATTAACCTAACCTAACTATTATAATAAAATTACATTAAACTATAGTAAATTAATAATGAATCTAACTTAACTTTTAAACTAAAATTACATTAAACTATATTAAAATAATAATTAATCTAACCTAACTTTTAAACTAAAATTACATTAAACTACATATTAAATTAACTATATTATATATTTAAACACCTAACACTACTCAAATAATTTAAATCTACACTAAAAAAAAGTTACCAAAAACTAAGTTACCAAAAATAACAAACACAAAGTTGCACAAAAAAATAAACACTAAGTTACAAAAAATAAAAAAGAAATTATTAAAGCTTTAAACTAATTACACCTAATCTAAGGGCCCTATGAAAATAAAAAAGTCCCCCCAAAATAAAAAAAAACCTAGCCTACAATAAACTACATTGCCCCAAAGAAATCAACTCTTTTACCTGTAAAAGAAACTACAAATACCCCCCAACAGTAAAATCCCCAACCCACACAATCAACCCCCCCAGATAAAAAGCTAACTAAAAAAACCTAAGCTTCCCATTGCCCTGAAAAGGGCATTTGGATGGGCATTGCCCTTAAAAGGGCATTTAGCTCTATTGCAGCCCAAGTCCTAATCTAAAACTAAAACCCACCCAATAAACCCTTAAAAAATCCTAACACTAACTCCAGAAGTTTTGAAAATCCTAACACTAACTCCAGAAGTTTTGAAGATCCGACATTCATCCACCAAGAAGCCGCCGAAGTCTTCATCCAAGCCCGCAGAAGTCTTCATCCAGACGGCATCTTCTATCTCCATCCATCCGGCGCGGAACGGCTCCATCTTCAAGACATCCGACGTGGAGCATCCTCTTCTTTCCGACGACTACCAACGAATGAAGGTTCCTTTAAATGACGTCATCCAAGATGGTGTCCCTTAGATTCCGATTGGCTGATAAAATTCTATCAGCCAATTGGAATTAAGGTTGAAAAAATCCTATTGGCTGTTGCACTCAGCCAATAGGATTGAGCTTGCATTCTATTGGCTGATTGGATCAAGTTCCTCATAATTGTTTTGCACTAAGCTAACAACGTACAATGGAATGTAAATTAGCATCCGTAGCACAACCTAAGGTAGCTCTGAGCTTTCGGCTACCATAGTGCAATTGATAGTTATATTGGGTAGCAAGTTGAATCAAGTATTTAACAATCTTTTGGGGCATTATATATAGATACAATATGCTCACATGAAATACTTTAGCATGTAGTGTGCTTTACTAACTGTCGATAGTATGACCTAATATCATATAACAGAGTTATTTGTGGATGGCCTTTTAATTCCTATACTTAGAGTTGTTTACTTGGGGTGAATGCGCTCCTATATAATTTAATCTCTACATAATATTGGTGGTGTGGGCAGATACATAGCCTCAACCTTTCCAGTACATTCTTTAGAGATTGTGAGCACAGATATAATTTAACACAAATGCTATGAATAGCCACTTGATTTATTTATTTTAAGTAATTTTATATGGGCTTAGTGCTCCTGTGATTGCGTAACTACAATCAAAGTGATACATATTGATAATTAGTTGGCTCATAGGATATAGATGTTGACTTTATGTTGCCAAGAAATAAACACAATACACATCTGTTATACCCACAATAATCCACTAGGAATATCGTAACTACATCAATTCCTATAGGAGCTACCATACAATTAGACAAATAGCTTTACATAATATAAGCGTGAAACAATATCTAGTAGCCTGACACTTTGTAATCATATACTATATGACTTAATTATTTTAGTCTAAATTAATAAGAATTTACATCACGGAAGTGTCATTGTATTTACAAGGGAAGCTATAAATGGCAGTTTTATTTTTGCTATCAGTGAATTAACCCACCATAAATATTAAACTCATAATTGAGTCCTGGTTACTCAATGGTTGGTAACTATGAAACTTAGTAAACAGCAAGCCACACACATTATCTGATAAAGGGGCATCTTATTAGATTCATTTCATGGTCTAACAACCTGACATCTATGTGATCACAAACTACTACAGTGCTTGGGGTATACACACTGACCAAGGTGTTAATGTGATTATTTTTATTAGCACAACCAATTCAACTCGACGATAAGGCCTTTCATTATCAAATACATATTGTCTCCCATTTGAGGCTTAATAACCCTATTCTACCATGACCTGTATAACAGTTCACTCGAGGACCATACAATTGTTCCCCCCACTATAATCAGTTCTTTAACTGGAACATTGCCAGCATTTTAGTTTTAATATACCCTGATTTTAATATGTGCTAATAAAGATTTAAATTTTAATGTGTGTGATTTTTTCCCAAGTTATTATAGGGTCTTATTTGAGTGCTTATATAGTATCTCTTTTTTTGTTTAGTTTCTTTAACTAACAATTTTTGCCATGTAGTGTTCTTGATACTAAGCACCATACCACTAAATATAAGTTACAAAAAGAGGCCATTTGACCTTATTTGAACGGTTATAGACCCTTCTTTATAAGTAAGTGGTGCCATCATCTCCAATTTAAGTCTTAGTGGAAGATTCTGCCAGCTTCTTAATTTCTCCCTAATGTTTGCAAAGACTGGAGGAATATTAAGATTATAAATATCACCCGGCTTGGATGGAATAAAAATGCCAAGATATTTAAATGAGTCTACAACAACCCTGAAGGGTATGTTTAATGGGGAGTCCCCATTTTTCCTAAGCCATAGAAGCTCAGATTTTGCTGCATTTACCCTGTACCCTGAGAAGGACCCAAATTGATCAATAATCAAAAGGAGTTTAGGCATATTGATTTTGGTATTTGCCAAATGCAGAACTATGTCTTACGCATAAAGAGCTATTTTCATCTCCTTTTTACCTATTTTGATACCTTCCAATTGATGTCTAACCATAATTGCTAAAGGTTCAATGGAAATATCGAAAAGAGGGGGAAAGAGAGGGCACCCCGGTGTGTTCCTCATTTTAAAGTAATCTCTGGAGATAAAATATTATTAACTATCATTTTTGTATGTGGTTCATTATACAAGTTCTCTATGAACTTAAGGAATTTACCCTTGAAGCCAAATTTGGCCAAGGAAGAAAATAAATGATCGTAGTGTACTGAGTCGAAAGCTTTCTCAGCATCAATTGAAACAATTGCCAGGTCAGGGGTGTCCTCCCTCCCCCCCTCTCTGGAACCCTCAGTGTCCCAAAATAGTCTACAGTTACCAGGGATTCCCTTATCTTTGCTGAGGAATTTCGCTTGTATAAGAACCCAGCTTGATCTCTGTGGATGATATTAAGGAGGATCATCTGAATCCTTTGTGCTATGATGGATGTGAAGATCTTATAATCCAAGTTTAACAGAGCTATGGGTCTGTATGACTCCTTCTGACTAGGATCTTTCCCGCCTTTGATAATTAAGGTTGTATATGAGGCAGAGAAATGAGAAGATACTGGATTACCAATGATATACATATTATTATAGAGCATGCATAGGTGCGGGGCGATTGGTGGAGAGAGAATCTTTAAAAACTCATTAGGTAATCCATCAGATCCCACTGTCTTATTCAGAGAAAGCTCTAAAATACGTTTTTTGATTTCCTTCTCAGTGATATGAGCACTTAAAGTTTCAATGGATTCAAGTGAAATTGTGGGTGAATGATTTTGCTCCAGAAGTCATCTTGCAGCCCAAGTCCTAATCTAAAACTAAAACCCACCCAATAAACTCCTTCTGACTAGGATCTTTCCCGCCTTTGATAATTAAGGTTGTATATGAGGCAGAGAAATGAGAAGATACTGGATTACCAATGATATACATATTATTATAGAGCATGCATAGGTGCGGGGCGATTGGTGGAGAGAGAATCTTGAAAAACTCATTAGGTAATCCATCAGATCCCGCTGTCTTGGAGAGAGAATCTTTAAAAACTCATTAGGTAATCCATCAGATCCCGCTGTCTTATTCAGAGAAAGCTCTAAAATAAGTTTTTTGATTTCCTTCTCAGTGATAGGAGCACTTAAAGTTTCAATGCATTCAAGTGAAATTGTGGGTGAATGATTTTGCTCCAGAAGTCATCTTGCAGCCCAAGTCCTAATCTAAAACTAAAACCCACCCAATAAACTCCTTCTGACTAGGATCTTTCCCGCCTTTGATAATTAAGGTTGTATATGAGGCAGAGAAATGAGAAGATACTGGATTACCAATGATATACATATTATTATAGAGCATGCATGGGTGCGGGGCGATTGGTGGAGAGAGAATCTTGAAAAACTCATTAGGTAATCCATCAGATCCCGCTGTCTTGGAGAGAGAATCTTTAAAAACTCATTAGGTAATCCATCAGATCCCGCTGTCTTATTCAGAGAAAGCTCTAAAATAAGTTTTTTGATTTCCTTCTCAGTGATAGGAGCACTTAAAGTTTCAATGCATTCAAGTGAAATTGTGGGTGAATGATTTTGCTCCAGAAGTCATCTTGCAGCCCAAGTCCTAATCTAAAACTAAAACCCACCCAATAAACTCCTTCTGACTAGGATCTTTCCCGCCTTTGATAATTAAGGTTGTATATGAGGCAGAGAAATGAGAAGATACTGGATTACCAATGATATACATATTATTATAGAGCATGCATAGGTGCGGGGCAATTGGTGGAGAGAGAATCTTGAAAAACTCATTAGGTAATCCATCAGATCCCGCTGTCTTATTCAGAGAAAGCTCTAAAATAAGTTTTTTGATTTCCTTCTCAGTGATAGGAGCACTTAAAGTTTCAATGGATTCAAGTGAAATTGTGGGTGAATGATTTTGCTCCAGAAGTCATCGGACTGAGATTTATCTGAATTTCTAGGGGAATAGAGTTCTTGATAATACTTCACAAATGCATTCCCCTCATACTGAAGTGTCTCAATCATAGATGTCTTTTTGTCTCTTTTAAACAAATAGGCCAGGAGTTTCCCAGACTTGTTACCGAATCTATAAAATTTGGGTTGAAATCTTAGATCTTTTTGTGTTTCTTGAAAAACTGAAAAAGTATCTTTCATTTTTAGCTCTGATATATTTTGCCCAGTTTACTGGTGTTTTTTCCAGCGATTGTAGGAGTTAATCACTGACTTAAGTGCTTCTTTCTCTCTCACCTTAAGTTTCCTAGATATCATTGAACTATAGGCTATTATTTCTCTACTAAGCACTGCATTTGCAGCTTCCCTAAACACTGTAGGACGATCTATGTAATTAGTTTAAATGGACATATTCTTCAAGTCATTTTTTAAATTTTAGATCTGTCGAGAGAAAAGAAGGAAAAGTGAAACTCAAGGATTTAGATTTCAGGTCATTGAACTGAAACTCTAGAAAGATAGGTCCATGATCTGATAAAGAGATGGGCAGTATCCCTGCCTTAACCTTCGTTGTGCACAGCCTTTCATCAAAGAGAAATAGGTCAATTCTAGAAAGCGTTTTGTGGGCCTTGGATAAACAAGTAAAATCTCTTGCGTTGGGATTCTCCATATATCCTTTATTGCTAGATTCTGTGTAATTTTTTTAAACATCTTGGTTTCTAAGTTATCTCTCATGTTTTCCTTTTAATGGGGAAGGTGATACCGCCGACATTCCAAGAGACTAACTTAAAGTTGTCCTGCTCATTTTTTAAAGAAAGAAAGAGAGGGAGAGAGAGAGAGAAAAAAAAAGATACCCAAGGTCTACCTTGCCCACGTTCCCTAAGACCAGGGTATAATAAATTTAAGAAAAAAATAATAATAAAAGAACACCAGAAAAACACAACACAAATCCCTACGAGGGACCTACATTCTATCTTCTGAAGAAAAAGAAGCTGATTGAATCAGCTATTAATCTGGGGAGCTTAGTTTAGCTAAGAATTTATCTGCCTCTTTGGCCAGGTCAAAAAAAGAAACTTCCTCTTTAAAAAAGACTTTCAACCTGGAGGGTTATATTATAGTGGCACGGAAACCCTGATGTATACATTTAGTGCATATTGGGGCCAGTTCCCTTCTCTTTGTTGCTGTTTCAGCTGAAATGTCTTGAAACAAGAGTACTTTGGAGTTTTCAAGAGTTATAGGTTGATTCTTGTGGAAGTATTGGAGTAAAGAAACTTTGTCTTGGAAATTCAACAGTCTCGCAATCACGGGTCTGGCCCTAGTGTTCCCTGTATTATCAGTTAATGGTTTTCCTAGCCTGTGTGCTCTTTCAACTATTACTTGATGATAAGTGTGGGGAATTTTAAGGAGTTGGACTAACGTCCCTGAAATTAATGTATTTAAGTCATCATCATACAGTTTTTCCTCTGGTATCCCATTAATCCTGATATTGTTCCTTCCGGAACGATTTTCAAGATCCTCAATTCTGGACTGCATTTTAGAAATATTTAAGTTAGTAGCTTCAAAATTTGAACTATGTATTGTAGTAAGGTCTTCCAGATCAAACACCCTTTGTTCTACTTCTTGCATTCTATTAGCAAATCGTCTAATTTCCTGGGTTAATGATAGGATGTCCTGTTTAATCTCTATTTAAGAGTGTCGAATTTAGGGGCCATGGCATCAGAGATACTGGCCACCAAAGCTTGAGTGTCTATTGTTTTGTTTGTGAGTGATTGATTCATGAAGGCTAGGTGTATGTCTGCAAGAGTATCAAGTGTATTCTTGTTTTACCTATCTTTAAGTTTGGCTGCCATAGCTGGAGAAGGAGTCCTAGTGTTTGTGTTAAGAAATGTATCTAAAAATTAATATTAAATTAATAGGGAGAATCCTCCCAGTGAGTGAGAAAAAAAAGTGTGTGGTGGGGGGGGGGGGTGAATTGCCTTGGTGCTGGGACATGTGTTTGTGCCTAAACAAACTGGTGCAGATTAAATAAGATTACTAGAACAGTTATGGGCAGAAAAAAAGGAAATTCATCAGCAGGAAATACAAAATATGTCCCACTGGGGAATCAATGTGATCTCTCAAGAGGTGTTTAAAACCCTTTATACTTTAATTCTATGCAATGAGATCTGGTACTACGTCGGAGTAAAAGGGGAAGAAGGTCCCCTTTCCCTTTGTTACTTTACCAATGATAAAAATAAAAATACTTTCCCAATAGAGATTTTAGTCCTAAGGCCCTTGACTACCAATGTTCAAAATTTACTCTGAGCAGCTTTATTTCTCTAATGTTTGGCCAGTTGTAATTAATTGCAGATCACACTTGTAGGATTTCTATTTTATATCATTCAACAATTGTTACGTGTAACTATCCAGGTGTATTGCTTGTAAGAAAAAGATTCGCACACAGGTTCAACCTACCATTTAACCTAACATACAGCAATACCAACCCCACTCAAGGGCACTCCTCTATTATTTGTTGTAGATTACGTTATCTTTTAAGGCAATATCTTTTAAAGGGATCCCTGCTGAAGGTTAGCCTGTACTAATACCTTGCATTAGGGAGAAAAAAAGAACCAAAATAGGCAGCGGGAGTTAATTCACTTTACACCTATCTATTCAGATTAACAAATACCCCTGTTTGTCAGTTTTTGTTGTAAACATATGTGTGCTGTATACAAAGGTTAAACCTTATAGAAAGTGTACCAGTTCAGGCTACTGGGAACGTTATATTATCCTATTGGTTTTGACACTAGTACCTAGAAGTGTTGTTGAATAAACAGGGTTTCAAGGTTAAACTATTAAGCTATTGGAAACATTCAAACAGTTATGGCAGTTATACAATTTTGCAGAAAGTTCCACTACTAAAATGCAAAGAATGCTCTCCTCAGGAGCAAAACCCCTTAAAAGGGTCAGTATGTGCAAAATGACCTCTTCTAGAATCTAACTCGAGCCTGTAAACAAAACAAAAAACCACATAAACTTGTAACAGTGTTTATAAAGAAAAAGCCTAGAGAGAAGTAAAAGAAAATGAAGCATCAGCATTAGATTTGTTTTACATTTGATTCAGCAGGTTAATCTATGCTGACTTTAACAAGGCCGGTTTCTTCCATCCAGAGACATGTACTGTAATAAGACCAGTAATCTACAGCTCCTGCTTATGAACAGACTGGAGAGCCTTGAACAAGTAGGGGGGAAGTCACATAGAGGGAAAGTTTCACAATTCTTCGCCCTTCTTCATTTTAAGCACAAAGAGTTCTTAAATCAGACAGCTTATGAGGATTACAATGGATCCAACCAGACAGTACCTTCAAGTAGAAAAAAAAAGCAGCCAGCTCTTATTCTGCCTCCATTCACGTCAACTATAATTGCAGAGGAGAGACTGGGTAATCCTTTACCCCAGACACCTGTAGCAGGGAGGATTATACAAAAGTAGCCCCGGAAAATCTCCACTCGGAATACCAGTGGGGGGGGGGGAGCTGGGGTACACTCCTGCAGGACTCCAGCACTTCTCCACCCGTTTGCCGTTTGGTATAAAAGAGAAATGTTTAACTGCCTTAAGTACCCCACAATAGCAGTTCCTTGCTCACGGCCCCAGGCGAGCCAGCTATATCAGCAGTGATCAGGCGCCTCGTAACGTCACACACGAAGCAAGATAAACTGTGCAGATGTAATCCCGCAGTATCTCCACTCGCAGCACTGGTGGTGCGGAGGATCCGTGGTGTATGCCTGCAGAGGCTAGGCGTTTCTTTGTTGCTCCGTGTGATGATGATAAGCAGGGACTGAGTGCCTCCTCACATCAGACACACGAGGCAGGAAAGGCTGTACGAGTGTAGTCCCTCAGTACCTCTACTCGCAACGCCGGTGGGTGGAGGGTCTGTGGTGTATGTCTGCATAGACTAGGCGTTTCTTCATTGCTCCTTGTAGTAATGGCCGTTTACAAGGTGTCCTTCTAAGGCCGACAAAGTTAGGCACAGAACGCAACCCCCCTCTCATGCAGCACCGGTGGGAGAGGAGGGAGACCATTTGTACACTTAGCTCCCCAGGTTACAGATATCGATCTAAGGAGAGTGTGTATCCCTTGATGCTGACAAGATGTCAGCTCAGTGGGTTGGCGCGGGAAAACTCTGCCAGCAGCTTTAGATGGGAGTTCTCTGAGCCAGCGTTTCACGACCTGTGCTTAGACTCCACCCCCGGAACCAAAGCCAGAGCATGCAATTCTAGGCAACTTTCTAATTTCCTCCTATTATCAGATTTTCTTCATTCTCTTAGTATCTTTATTTGAAATGCAAGAATGTAAGTTTAGCTACCGGACTATTTTTGGTGAACAACCTAGGTTGTTCTTGCTGATTGGTGCATAAATTCACCCACCAATACACAAGTGCCGTCCAGTGTCCTGAACGGAAAAAATAGCTTAGATGCCTTATTTTTCAAATAAAGATAGCAAGAGAATGAAGAAAAAATGATAATAGGAGTAAATTAGAAAGTTGATTAAAATTGCATGCTCTATCTGAATCACAAAAGAAAAAATTTGGGTTCAGTGTCCCTTTAAGCATTTCAAACAATCTATAGGAATTATATTAAAGAGACAGTATAGTAAAAAATAATCTTTCATGATTCCAATAGAGCATACAATTTTAAACAACTTTTCAATTTACTTCTGTTATCAAATTTGTTTCGTTCTCCTCGTATCTTTTATTGGAAGGTAAAACTAGGTAGACTCATAGGAGCACAGGAGTGTGCACGTGTCTTTAGTGCTCTATGGCAGCAGTGTTTGCAACATTATTTGTAGCTTTGTTATACAACAATGTTGCAAAACACTGCTGTCATAGAGTACTAAACACTCCTGAGCTCTTATGAGTCTACCTAGTTTAACTCTTCAATAAAAGATACCAAGAGAACAAAGCACATTTTATAATAGAAGTAAATTGGAAAGTTGTTTAAAACTGCCTGCTATATCTGAATCATGATAGTTTAATTTTGACTTTAATGTCCCTTTACTTAATACATAATTATATACACATCAGCTTCAAATGGGTGATTATTTAAAAAAAACCTTCATGTATACACAGACAAAGCCAGAAACATTAAATGGATCCTCACAGAGAAGGTATGAGACACTTTCCCAAGCAATAAGATTATTCTGTGCAGGTTACAATGAGAGGGAGGTGGAATAGTGAGGTGTATGCAAAACCTGGATGAGAAAATGGAAGGAAGGGGTTTTTGACCCTGCCGTGGACTCAGTGGTGAGGTCAAACTGCGGCATGGGGTGGAGTTTGAGGCAAGGCATTGTTAGGTGTGGGGGGGTCGGATGTGGCATCACTTCAGGATCTGAAGGATCTGGTTTGGGGGTTTTTTAGTTGCAGCTTTGGCAGAGTGCTTGCCCAATGTTTTTGAATAAGTAGGATGTTTTTTTCTGGTACCTCCTGTTTTGTTTCAAAGGAGAGATATATTTAAAGGGGAGGGGGTGCATTTTATGGGGTCGATTTACTAAGTGGCGGGCAGACATTATTTGCTGTAACGAATCATCTCCCCCGGCATCGCTAAATGGTGACAGCATACACTGTCACCATTTAACATTGCACAAGCATTTCCCAAGAAATGCTTGTGCAATACTGCCCCCCGCACATTCGCAGACAATTGGCCGCTAGCAGGGGGTGTCAATCATCCCGAACGTATCAGATCGGGATGATTGCAGTCCGCAACCTTAGTACCGCTGCTTCTTGACTTCAGTTTATGGATCGCCGGAAACTACGGGAAGAGAAAGCAGCATCCGCTGCTTATTAAATCTCCCCCTATGTGTGGGATGTGCACACTGGGATTTTGGTGGCAATCATGGTGGGGTTTTATAGTTCATTTGTTATTTAAGGTTCCAGTTATTTATGTGTTATTTTGTGTTATTTAATAAACAAAGCTGCAGCCTTTATGCCTGATTTCTGTTCTCTGTGTATTTTTTGTTGTAATGGAGGTCCAAGTGTAAGGGTCAAAGTAAGTGGAAAACCAGATTAAAAATTAGAGGGCTGCATTATGCCCCCCAGGTCTTATGTTGGACAACCTTGCTAATTTTGAGGGTATGTTTGCTTTGTTTCTGCCACATACAGATTGCGTCTGGAGTCATGGGATATTGGTTTGAGTTATCAATCACTGTGGAGTGTAAATGAATGAAATTAGTTGCTAGTGGCTTAAATTGCCATACTGGTTATTTTTTGTAGTTGTATTAGGAAGTAGTATATATAGGACTCAGGAGTTTAATAAAACTCTTAAAATGGAAATTAGCTCTTGAATGGCATGAGATGCAATCAAGATCAATAACAAACTGCTGATACAAGGTTTTCTGCATCCTTTAATTCCCATAGGCTATGCTGGATCTTTTTTTTTTCTTTTATAATGATCTTAGAGAATTGCATTGTTGTATACTTAGGATCTCATTGCCTATAGAGTCTCAAATCTCAATCCCTCTTCCCATCCCTCGGGCATCCAGGCAACCTGTTGCTGAAATATCAAATAACCAATTAACATTTATGTGAAGCCTTAAAGGGACATGTTTATGCATTAATAAACTGATCTTATTTGTTGATTGGCAGCTACATGTGTATGCTACTCCTTACTGGCTCAGTGAGACTTTATGTATTTAGCCCTTTGCAGGGACAACACATACGCCTAGATTTAGAGTTCTGCGGCCAAAGGGGTGCGTTAGCTACGCATGCTTTTTTCCCCCCGCACCTTTTAAATACCGCTGGTATTTAGAGTTCACAGAATGGCTGCGTTAGGCTCCAAAAAAGGAGCGTATAGCATATTTACCGCAACTTCAACTCTCGATACCAGCGGTGCTTACGGACGCATCCAGCTTCAAAAACGTGCTCGTGCACGATTCCCCCATAGAAAACAATGGGGCTGTTTGAGCTGAAAAAAAACCTAACACCTGCAAAAAAGCCGCGTTCAGCTCCTAACGCAGCCCCATTGTTTCCTATGGGGAAACACTTCCTACGTCTGCACCTAACACTCTAACATGTACCCCGAGTCTAAACACCCCTAACCTTACACTTATTAACCCCTAATCTGCCGCCCCCGCTATCGCTGACCCCTGCATATTATTTTTAACCCCGAATCTGCCGCTCCGTACACCCCCGCCACCTACATTATCCCTATGTACCCCTAATCTGCTGCCCTAACATCGCCGACCCCTATACTATATTTATTAACCCCTAATCTGCCGCCCCCAACGTCGCCTCCACCTAACTACACTTATTAACCCCTAATCTGCCGACCGGACCTGAGCGCTACTATAATAAATGTATTAACCCCTAATCCGCCTCACTCCCGCCTCAATAACCCTATAATAAATAGTATTAACCCCTAATCTGCCCTCCCTAACATTGCTGACACCTAACTTCAAGTATTAACCCCTAATCTGCTGACAGGAGCTCACCGCTACTCTAATAAATGTATTAACCCCTAAAGCTAAGTCTAACTTTAACCCTAACACCCCCCTAAATTAAATATAATTTAAATCTAACGAAATAAATTAACTCTTATTAAATAAATTATTCCTATTTAAAGCTAAATACTTACCTGTAAAATAAAATGGTGGGTTTGTTATTTTATTAGGGGGCTTAGAGTAGGTGTAATTAGTTTAAAATTGTTGTAATATTTTTCTAATGTTTGTAAATATTTTTTTATTTTTTGTAACTTAGTTCTTTTTTATTTTTTGTACTTTAGTTAGTTTATTTCATTGTATTTATTTGTAGATATTGTATTTAATAAATTTATTGATAGTGTAGTGTTAGGTTTAATTGTAGATAATTGTAGGTATTTTATTTAATTAATTTATTGATAGTGTAGTGTTAGGTTTAATTGTAACTTAGGTTAGGTTTTATTTTACAGGTAATTTTGTAATTATTTTAACTATCTTAGCTATTAAATAGTTCTTAACTATTTAATAGCTATTGTACCTGGTTAAAATAATTACAAAGTTGCCTGTAAAATAAATATAAATCCTAAAATAGCTATAATATAATTATAATTTATATTGTAGCTATATTAGGGTTTATTTTACAGGTAAGTATTTAGCTTTAAATAGGAATAATTTATTTAATAAGAGTTAATTTATTTCGTTAGATTTAAATTATATTTAACTTAGGGGGGTGTTAGTGTTAGGGTTAGACTTAGCTTTAGGGGTTAATCCATTTATTACAGTAGCGGCGAGATTCGGTCGGCAGATTAGGGGTTAATACTTGAAGTTAGGTGTCGGCGATGTTAGGGAGGGCAGATTCGGGGTTAATACTATTTATTATAGGGTTATTGAGGCGGGAGTGAGGCGGATTAGGGGTTAATAACTTTATTATAGTAGCGGTGCGGTCCGCTCGGCAGATTAGGGGTTAATAAGTGTAGGCAGGTGGAGGCGACGTTGTGGGGGGCAGGTTAGGGGTTAATAAATATAATATAGGGGTCGGCGGTGTTAGGGGCAGCAGATTAGGGGTACATAAGGATAACGTAGGTGGCGGTCGGCAGATTAGGGGTTAAAAAAATTTAATCGAGTGGCGGCGATGTGGGGGGACCTCGGTTTAGGGGTACATAGGTAGTTTATGGGTGTTAGTGTACTTTAGAGCACAGTAGTTAAGAGCTTTATGAACCGGCGTTAGCCCAGAAAGCTCTTAACTACTGACTTTTTTCTGCGGCTGGAGTTTTGTCGTTAGATTTCTAACGCTCACTTCAGCCACGACTCTAAATACCAGCGTTAGAAAGATCCCATTGAAAAGATAGGATACGCAAATGACGTAAGGGGATCTGCGGTATGGAAAAGTTGCGGCTGGAAAGTGAGCGTTAGACCCTTTCCTGACTGACTCCAAATACCAAAGGGCGGTAAAAACCAGCGTTAGGAGCCTCTAACGCTGGTTTTCACGGCTACCGCCCAACTCTAAATCTAGGCCATAGTTACCAAGGGAAATGAGAGCAATAACAAAGTAGAGCAATTTATTATTGCATTGTCGTTTTAACTAATATGTACTGTATTGGTTTACATCAGGAGTAGGCACATTTATTTTAAATTTAAAGGAATATGAAACCCAAATTATTTCTTTCATGATTCCGATACAGCATTTGCTTTTTACTACTATGGATCTATTATCTTTTATTCAGTTTAACGAAGTTGCTGCAGATATTTCTTCACTTTTCACTTTTGTTTGACTACTGGCGTTGTGGCGGAAATGCCGTCGTGCATGCACCCTAACGAATCAGGAAAGAGAATTTGGAAGTAACGGCACACTTGGGACATGTGCACATGCTGAAGAAACGCTGCCATTGGAATCCTTTGAGGCTGGTAAGCGCCGTAGATCTGTTTGCTTTGTATTCAGCTAGCTACCAGTAGTTCATTGCTGCTCCTTCAACAAAGGATAACAAGAGAATGAAACAAATGTGGTTATAGAAGTATATTGTTAAATTGTTTAAAATCGTATGCTCTATCTAAACCACAAATAATACTGGGGAGACAGCTATAAACTTTTTAGGAACAAGATAGGAGCGTTTATGTATAGGTATATGTGTGTTTTAATTTAAAAAATCAGAAGTTAAAATGTCCTGCCTTATGGGATTAGTTGATATCATCACTATATAAATGCTGCTCTGTACACTGATTTTGAGGTTAAATAGACAGACAGACAGACAGACAGACAGACAGACAGATAGATAGATAGATAGATAGATAGATAGATAGATAGATAGATAGAAATATAGATAGATGATATTTTATTTTAAAGTTACAAGCTACTCAACAAAAATACTGGATTACCAACTAGCAATTGAGATCAGACCCCTTGTCTATGCACATGGAACCTCAGATCAGACCTGTACACCTCATCATTTATAAGCCCACATCAGATCTAGTTCTTTCACATTACATTCATAATACTTTACTCTCTAGCTAAAGACCGGCCACTTGTCAACCCAATTTCTATATGACATAAATGTTAATTTTACAAAAAGTGTTACAATGTTCAATTTCAAATCTACTTTGTTCTTCTGGTATCTTTTTGTGAAGAGCAAATAATTCACAGCTCATATACGTAGATAAGTCTGTGACTGGCTGTCACATGATACAGGGGCAGGGAAATTAAAGGAAATGTGGGCATTCCTCAGAAAAACATCCACTATTTGTTTCAAATTCAAAGTATGTCTTATTGCTTTGTATTTTTAGTGTGCATCTGCTGATTATGCAATTCTACTGTATTTAAAAGGACATAATAACCATACACTAAATCAATTAAATGTAATGCAGTATAACTGTAAAAAGCTAACAAGAAAATATCACCTGAACATCACTTTGTAAAAAAGGAAGATCACACAATTTCTTCAGTTAACAATAGCAAGTATACATTTATCCTTCACCTGCTGTCAGCTGCATGTTGGAAAACAAACATATCAGCCAATAAGCTTTATCAGTGCTGATGTCATACTTTTCTTTACTGTTATCTCATGAAGATTTCACAATACACTACCTTTAACTGAGGAGGGAAATAACATGACTGTGCCCACACATGCCAGATGCAATTCCCAGGACTAGCATCCTGATTGGCTGCTTAGTCCTTTACTCCCTTATCCCTATGTATTTGAGCTGTATCTTTCTGTATTTTGTTTGCTCTGTTATTATTTCACACCTACCCCCTACCCAGCTAACCAGCCCGCCCACCTTCCTGCTGCATTTAATGGTGATCGCTGCACCACTAAAGTAAGTTTTCTCTCCCTTATCCCTATGTATTTGTGCTGTATCTTTCTGTATTTTGTTTGCTCTGTTATTATTTCACACCTACCCCCTACCCAGCTAACAGCCCGCCCACCTTCCTGCTGTATTTAATGGTGATCGCTGCACCACTAAAGTAAGTTTTCTCTCCCTTATCCCTATGTATTTGTGCTGTATCTTTCTGTATTTTGTTTGCTCTGTTATTATTTCACACCTACCCCCTACCCAGCTAACCAGCCCGCCCACCTTCCTGCTGTATTTAATGGTGATCGCTGCACCACTAAAGTAAGTTTTCTCTCTCTTATCCCTATGTATTTGTACTGTATCTTTCTGTATTTTGTTTGCTCTGTTATTATTTCACACCTACCCCATACCCAGCTAACCAGCCCACCCACCTTCCTGCTGTATTTAATGGTGATCGCAGCGCGACAGTGCAGCCGGCGCTGCCGGGAAGCCAAAGGCAAGCCCGTCAGCGCCTGTCCGCGCCCCGACCGCACCCAATGCCACAAACCTTGGCTCCAGAAACTGCTGCCACTACAACGCCAGCACCCTCCACGCGCTCAACACCGATTGATTGTCCGCCTTCCACCACGCATCCCCGACCAACACTTTCAGATCTTTCACCTGCCACAACTGCTCCTTCCCCTCCCTCCGGACCACAACCAAACCAACTAACCCACCCAAAAACAACCGCAATTACCTCAACTGCATCCTCCTCAACACCCGCTCCATCCACAAGCACTCCCTCGAAATCTGGAACCTGCTAGACTCCACCTCACCTGACGTTGCCTTCCTCACTGAGACCTGGCTAAACCCTGCATCAGGGCCAAACATCGCCACTATAATACCCGACGGCTATAAGATCTGCCACAAAGACCGCAGCAACCGACCAGGAGGAGGCATTGCCATTATCCACAAACACACCATCCAAGTCACAACCAGCTCTGATGACCACTCACCCGGCCTAGAACACCTACACTTCAAGATCAAGGTCAACCCCAATACCAACCTCTGCGGCACCCTCATCTACAGACCTCCCGGACCTCGTCCCGCCTTCTGCGACTTCATCACTGACCACATTGCACCCCATGCCCTCACCTCAACGGACTACATCCTCCTCGGTGACCTCAACTTCCATCTTGACAACCCCAATGATCACAACACCTCCACCCTCCTGGAAAACCTCAGAACTATTGAACTAAAGCAACTCGTAAACTACCCAACCCACACAGCCGGCCACACCTTCAACCCGATCTTCTCCTCAGGCAACCACATCTCAGTCAATCACATCACCGAACTCCTCTGGACTGACCACCATTGCATACACTTCTCCATCAACAAACCCACCTCCAACAGTACCACCCACCCCGCAGAAACTGGAACAACATCACCCAAGATCAACTACATCACACCCTAAACAAATCCTCCCCACCTACCTCCACAGATGCCAACTCCACTGCCTGCATCCTCCACCGCTGGATTACAGACTGCTCCAACACACTCGCCCCCCTCAAAAACCATCTGGCCGCCAAAACACGAACAAAGCTAACTGGTTCACCCCGGCCCTCCAGGACTCCAAACGCCACTGCAGACGACTGGAAAGAACCTGGAGATCTAGCAAGACCCTTCTGGATAAAGCTGCCTTTAAGGAAGCAATCACCACCCACCACCACCTCATAAAAACCGCCAAAAAAACAGCCATCCAAGACAGAATCAACTCTAATGCACAAAACAGCAAGGAGTTGTTCTCAGTCATCAATGGAATTCTCTAAACCCAACAGCGACACCACCAACATTCCATCCTCCCAGGACCTCTGCAATACCCTTGCTGCACACTTCCACCATAAGATCCTCGACATCTATGACAGTTTCACGCCTCATAACTCAACCTCCACCACCAACTCCCTGACACCCCTCCCAAATTTGCCCCCCCTCACCACAAACAGACTATTTGGAGCCCCATCACCACAGATGACACCCTCAGAATCATGAAATCCATCCGCTCTGGTGCACCCTCGGACCCATGCCCCCATCACATATTCAACAAAGCAAGCAACATCATTGCCCCTGAACTCCGCCGCACCATCAACTGCTCCATCAAAACCGGCACCTTCCCAGATATCTGGAAGCACGCGGAACTGAAACCCCTGCTGAAGAAACCCTCGGCAGACCCCACGGACCCGAATAACTATCGCCCCATCTCTCTACTCCCCTTCCCGGCCAAAGTCATGGAGAAGTCCATCAACTTGCAAATTATTGACCACATTGAGGCCAACCACATCCTGGACCACTCCCAATCCAGTTTCAGAAGCAACCACAGAACCGAGACCACCCTCCTCGCTGCCACAGACGACATCTGCGCCATGCTCGACCGAGGAGAAACTGCCGCCCTCATCCTCCTAGACTTCTCAGCAGCTTTCAACACTGTCGACCACAACACCCTCTGCACCCGCCTACACGATGCCGGCATCCGCAGCAAAGCCCTGGAATGGATCACCTCCTTCCTCATGGGCAGGACCCAGAAAGTCAGACTCCCGCCTTTCTCCTCTAAACCCACACCAGTCAACTGCGGTGTACCACAAGGCTCTTCGCTGAGCCCCACCTTCTTCAACATCTACATGGCCCCTCTTGCCGCCATCGTCCGACGCCACAACCTCAACATCGTCTCCTATGCCGACGACACCCAGTTAATCATCTCACTCACCCGAGATCCCACCACCGCCAAAAAGAACGTCCACGAAGGCCTGACAGCAGTCGCCGCCTGGATGAAGGACAACCGGCTCAAACTGAACACAGACAAAACCGAAGTCCTCCTCCTTGGACCCAATAAATCTGCATGGGACAACTCCTGGTGGCCCACAGCCCTCGGTCACCCTCCAACCCCAACCGACCATGCACAAAATCTAGGCTTCATCCTGGACTCCTCACTCTCCATGGACCGACAAATCAATGCCATCACCTCAACATGCTTCCACATTCTCCACCTGCTACGAAAAATCTTCAAGTAGATCCCTACCGAAACCATGAAAACAGTCACCCACGCTCTCATCAGCAGCCGGTTAGACTACGGCAACGCACTCTATGCCGGCTCCACCATCAAACTCCAAAAGAGACTCCAACGTATCCAGAACGCCTCAGCCAGACTCATCCTTGACACCCCCCTCCAATGCCCCATCACCAAACACCTAAGGAACCTTCACTGGCTCACCATCAACAAGAGAATCACCTTCAAGCTCCTTACCCACGCGTTCAAGGCCCTACACAACATCGGACCTGAATACCTCAATCACCGTGTAAATTTCTACACCCCCGCCAGACAACTCCGATCGGCCGACCAAGCACTCGCAGTCATCCCCCGCATCAGCAAATCCACAGCGGGTGGAAGATCCTTCTCCCACATGGCAGCAAAGACATGGAACACCCTCCCGCTTCACCTCAGATAATCCACCTCCCTTACAAAGTTCAGAAAGGACCTCGAAACCTGGCTCTTCGACTGATTGCCCATCTCCTCCCCCCTTTCTCCTATCCCCTATCCCCTTTCCCTTAGTGCCTTGAGACCCCCACGGGTGATTAGTTTGCGCTCTATAAGTACCCAATAGATAGATAGATGTGGCTACTGGGGAAATTCCTCTTCCTTTTAACATAGAGATGTTCAGGTGATATTTTCTAGTCAGCTTTTTACAGCTATGCTGCATCACTTTCAGTTGCTTCAAAATTTGGGTATCATGTCCTTTCAAAGGCCCTTTAAGAACCATATTTTACTTTTAAATTGTTGTTGACTGATGAATTTTTCAATTTGAAAAACAGATATATAAACTTTTAATTCATTCATATTAAAAATAAATGGAAAAAATTGAGGGTTCCAAGCTTCCAACAACTACAGAGGAAGCTAGCAGCACCTGCACCAATCAATGAAACTTTAATGCAACTTAGATAAATAGTGTTTTTTTCCGATGGGTGCAGCATAATTATCTCATTATTTATTGTGAAATATTCCTACCATTTACTAGTAGGACGGACTTCAACTGCATGTGATCTAACAACACAGAATGTGCAGCTACCGAATCACAGCTTTGCTAGCAAACATTTGATATGAGAACCTATAATTACTTATTAATGATTTTTATAGTGACTGTTGTCTCATTTTGGTATTTTTATTGCCCTGATTTATTTATTAGGTATAAAGAAAAATAAAACTATATAATTACAAGACTTTTCCAGTCTTGCAATAAGTCAACATACTGACAAAGTGTGGGCAATTTCTGAATACATTAACACCAATCAGAGCTTACCACATTCCCACGATTTGATGAATTGCAATGATTTGGGAGCTTTACTTTATAAAAATCTGCTTTATAAAAATCCCAGATTACGAGGATTATCTAGTCATGTCCCTGATCTGCCCTGCTCCTCACTTCAAATCCACCCACTTCCTTTTCCTTTAATGCCCCTATGCAATGTGACTCAGGCTTTAATCATTAGACCTGATAAAATACTGTGTGTATATAATAACCCATAAAACTTTATTGATTGTCAGTGACAGCTTTATTACAATATATCTGCTAAATCCTGATGCATTTGGCTTACTATTTATTCACTGTTAAATTATAAAAAAATTGAGATGTGTACAAGACTCGCCTTGACAGCCACACGGTATGTAAATATTATTAATCACATTTATTTCCTGTAGACCAGGCAAGTAATCTGCCTTGAGAATGTGTGCCCAGACTGGTACATACCTTGGTATATTTTAATGTAAGGGTATATTAAGGAAACAAAGTTATTCTTTCTTATAAATCTATATTATACAGTATATATAAATACTTTATACTTAATTGCTGATATATATAGCATGGATTCATAAATAAAAATAAAGCATTCCAACTGCAGCCAATTTAAACCAAGCAGTGGGTTTACAGCTTACAAACTTTTTTCTTCTCTTCTAACGTAACATATGGTGCTAATGGAGGGCAGGAATGTCCCTTTTAGGGCTAGATTACAAGTTGAACGTTAATTTATTGCACGCATGCAAAAGGGAAAATAAATAACCAGCCATTACAAGTGGCTGGCTCCCTGTAGCAATTTACGCTTATAACATTAACCAGAGAAAAGATCTCTGCGTAATTTTATAAATGTCCACCAAATGACCCCAAAATCAAGTGTAATATATTTTATTAATTTTTATTAAAGTAACTGCACTTAGCAGTTTTTGATTGCTAAAGTTGGTGGGTGTGGGGTGTTAGAAAAAAAGTGCCTTTACATTGCAGTCTATGGGAACTGTGTGTTCCCTGTAAATATATATGTATATGCTTATATACATATATATTTATGTGTTAATATGTGAATATACACATATTAACAAAAATATATATGTATATAAGCATAGTTTGTAACGCATCCGTCGCCGTCATCAGTTGTGTGTGCAACCAAAAGAATGTTGGCTGCGCGTGCAGCCAAATGAATCCACCTGGGGCGAGATTACATATGCGGCGTCGCCCGCACAAAGTATTAACAAACTGCCCGTCCGCACGAAGTATTAACAAAAATACCTTACCGCCCCCACAAAGTATTAAAAAACTGTCCGCCCGCACAAGGTATTAACAAAAAAACTAACCGCCTGCACGAAGTATTAAACCGCCCGCACAAAGTATTAACAAAAATACCTAACCGCCCGCACCAAGTATTAAATCCAACAATCAAAAAGCGTGGCAGGGGACAGGTAAAATTAAAGCTTCACATTTATTAGAAAAAATCAACAAAATGATACCAAAACAGTGTATCACATAACATCACAAGTAAAAAGCCGCTGTCACAGCGGTCTTACGTATTTCAGCTATCGCCTTTCTCATAGTTATATAGTATTAAATCGCCCGCAAAAAGTATTAACAAAAACACCTAATCGCCCGCACAAAGTATTAACAAACAGCCCGTCCACACGAAGTATTAACAAACACACCTAACTGCCCGCATCAAAGTATTAAACCGCCACCCGCAGTATTAACTAAAACACCTAACCGCCCGCACAAAGTATTAACAAACTGCCCACCAGCACAAAGTATTAACAAACCGCACACCCGCACAAAGTATTACCAAATCGCCCACACGAACGCAATATATACCTCTCAACCGCAATCCCCGACCACAATAAATAAATCAAATGTATTTTATTTATCCACCATTCACCCACATTGCAATCTAATAAATTGATTAACCTAATTAAAATATCAACCCCATAAACCACAAACTCCCCACAACCCCAACTACCTAATTACACTATTAACCCCTAAACCGCCAACCCCCCACAACTCCAACTACCTAATTACACTATTACCACTAAACCGCAAACCCCCACAATGCTAATAATTAATCTAATCACTAAGACCCCTAATCTAACACCCCCTAATTTAGCCCCAATTACATAAAATTAAAAAAGACTATCTTCTTAATAAATTAATAAAAAGTATCAAAATAAAAATATCCTAACTTAAAATTAAAATTAAAAACCTAACATTACATTAAAAAAAAGATTAAATTAAAACAAAAAAATGTAATATTACAAAAAATATAAAAATATAAAATTACAGAAAATAAATAAACAAAATTATCCAAAATAATTTTTTTTCAACTTAATCTAATACCCCTATAAAAATAAAAAAGTCCCTTCAAAATAAAAACACCCCCTAATCTAACACTAGCCCTAAAGCGATCAACTCTTTCCTAAATAAAGTACCATTACCCCCTAAAAGTAAACCACCCCACCCACCAAACCCCCAAAAATAAAAAACCTAACACTAAAAAATCCTAAAATACCTATTGCCCCTAAAGGGGCACTTGTATGGGCATTGCCCTTAAAAGGGCAATCAGCTCTTTTGCTGCCCATTAAAATAAAAAATCGCTAATCTAAAAATAAAAACACCCCCAAAAAAAAACCTCTAACCCCAAAATAGGTACTCGCCATTCCTGAAATCCGGCGGTGAAGTTTTTTTTAGTGTTAGGTTTTTTTTATTTTGGGGGGTTTACTTTTAGGGTGTAATTTGTAAATTTTTTAAAGTAAAAGAGCTATTTGCTTTAGGGCAATGCCCTACAAAAGTCCATTTTAAGGGCTATTGGTAGTTTAGTGTTAGATTATGGGGTGTTTTTATTTTGGGGTGGATTTTTTGTTTTTATAGGCGTATTAGATTAGGTTTAAAAAAAAAATTTGGATAATTTTGTTTATTTTTTTCTGTAATTTTAGAATTTTTTTGTTTTTTTACTTTAATTTAATCTTAGTATTTTTTTATGTAATGTTAGGTTTTTTTATTTTGATTTTAAGTTATGATTTATTTTATTTTGGTACTTTTTAAGCAATTTATTAAGACGATAGTCTTTTTTCTTTCATATAGGTGTCGAGAGTCTACAAGCTAGTTACTGATGAGATATACATTCCTACCAGGAGGGGGCAAAGTTTCCCTAACCTCAAACGCCTATAAATACACATCCCACCTCACTCATACCTCAATTTAAAAAAAAATCCTCCTTAGGAGGTGGTGAAGCATGATGTGCTTGATTTCTTCAGTGAAATGCGCTTCTAAGCATATTGAAGCCCAGTTCCTCTCTAAGTGCAGTGTTTATCTGAGGGATGTGAAGGGAGTATTGCCCGATGATACCATGTTTTCGCCTATTTGAAAGCTTTTCATAAGGCTCTCTGTAAATCGGTCGCAGGGATTCATCTGCTACCTCTCTTTATAGATCGACAATATACTCTTGTACCATTACCTCTGCTGATATGTTTAAGTACTGGTTTGGCTGTCTGCTATATGTGGATGGGTGTCTTACACAGTAAGTATATACTTTTATTATAATAGACACTCTCAGCTATGGATTTGGGCACTTTTTTAGTTGTTATATATTGTTTGTATACATGCCTTACAAATCAATATCTTAGAACTCTGTGCTATTTTCAGAGCTTTTCAGGCTTGGCCTCTATTAAAGAGAGAATTGTATATTCGGTTTCAAACAGACAATGCTACTACTGGTGCGTATGTCAATCATTAAGGGGGGACTCCCAGTCCCCTAGCAATGAAATAAGTAACTCTAATGCTTTCTTGGATGGAATCCAGCTCTTGTCTAATCACTGCAATTCATATACCAGGTGCAAACAATTGGGAAGAGGATTATCTCAGCCGTCAGACTCTATATCTCGGGGAGTAGTCTCTCCATCCAGATGTGTTCTATCAGATTGTGCAGAAGTCGGGTCTTGCAGACATAGATCTGGTGGCCTCTCGTCTAAACAATAAACTTCCCAGATATCTGATAGCACCAGCAAGGCCTCACAGGTTCTGGTATGCAAACCTTGTCCAAATGTCCAGTTGTCAACCTTGGTCACTTCCTAAAACCAGACCTTCTGTTTCAAGGCCTGTTTTTCCATCCGGATCTCAAATCTCTAAATTTGAAGGCATGGAAATTGAACGCTTAGTCCTTAGTCATAGAGGTTTCTCTGACTTTGTGATTAACACTATGATACAGGCTCGTAAGCCTGTTACAAGGAAAATATATTACAAGGTTTGGAACACCTATATTTCATGGTTCAAAGTTCATTCTTTTAGAATTCCTAGGATTCTACAGTTTCTTCAGGATGGTTTCGATAAAGGTTTGTTTGCCAATACTTTGAAAGGACAAATCTCTGCTCTTTCTGTTTTACTTCACAGAAAGATTGTTAATCTTCCTGATTTTCGTACAGGCTTTGACTCGTATTAAATCTATCTCTCCTCCTTGGAGTCAAAATTTGGTATTAAAGACTTTGCAGGCTCCTTCTTTTGAGCCTATGCATTCTTTGGACATTAAACTACTTTCTTGGAAAGTGTTATTTATCTTGGCTACCTCTTCTGCTAGAAGAGTTTCTGAATTGTCTGCTCTCTCTTGTGAGTCTCCTTATTAAGCTGTTTTGCGGACTTGTAACATGTTGTAACATGTGCGACTCCGTTGGTTCCCTTTGAACTTTTGCTTGTTGCTCTAGCTGCTGTTCCTTAATCGTTTGTAGCTCTTTAGTAGGGTATCCCCTCTCCTCAAATCTGTCCTGCATCTAATTTAGTTGTTTTAAAGTGTTAGATTGTTCTGTGTTGTTTCTAACAACCCGTTTAAGTTGTGAGATTGAAAGGGACCTTTTTAAGGCTTGAGGGTGGCAGCTGGTGAAGTGAAGAATTGAGTTGCGATCAGTGGTCTTTATATAGAATGTCGATTGTAGTCTGTCCTCCTTCTTATACAGTCAAAGGTCCAGAAAATCTATAGTTTCCTTGCTGTAATTGATTTCATATTTTAAGGCTGGACAGGCCAAATTCAATTCATGGTACCACTGAAACAGCTCCTGTTCTGTGTCTCTCCAAACTAGTATGAGATAATCTATATAGCATCTAAATAGAATGATCTTGGCATCCCCAAAGAGTTGTGTATCCATGTCTTTGAATTCTGCCATAAAAAGATTAGTATAAGATGGGGCCACATTGCACCCCATCACTGTCCCTGTGAGCTGTAGATAGATATTCTTTTCAAATTTAAAATGTTTGCAAGTAGAGTGAGTAATACATCTACTGATGGCCCCACGTACGGATATCTTAGTAGTTGATTATTGATTGCTTTTTAATCCTATTCGGTGGGGTATGACGGTATAAAGAGTTGTGTATCCATGTCTTTGAATTCTGCCATAAAAAGATTAGTATAAGATGGGCCACATTGGACCCCATCACTGTCCCTGTGAGCTGTAGATAGATATTTTTTTCAAATTTAAAATATTTGCAGGTAGAGTGAGTAATACATCTACTGATGGCCCCACGTACGGATATCTTAGTAGTTGATTATTGATTGCTTTTTAATCCTATTCGGTGGGGTAGGACAGTATAAAGAATGTTCTCATACTGTTTTAAGGTAGTAAGCAGCATATTAGAGTCCAACAGATAGGATTCCATTCTCCTAACTAGTGGCTGTAGATGAGCATCTACAAAGCAGGCTAGAGGTTTTAGCAATAATTGTATGGCCGACACTATCGGCCTCCATAGCGGGTGTTCCAGGGATTTGTTTATTTTGGGAACCATATAGAAAACCGGCAGTCTATGGTAGGGAGTTTTAAGGTATTCCATTTCCTGTGTTGTGATTTGTCCCTCTTGATGTATTTTGTCCAGATACATATCAATGGTTCTTTTGAATGTTTCCGTGGGGTCCATTGGTTATTTGCGATAGACAGAGATGTCTCCTAATTGTGACATAATATAATTCAGGATCACAATGGCCCCACCCTAAAGTGAAATTGAAGAAGAGGCACTCACAGGTCTTAATTTCCAATATTTACAACTTTACAACGAAAGGCACTGAAACGTTGAACGAAATGTTCATTAGTATATAGTATAGAGAGGGGTTTCAACACTCTTTTAATTGCTCAAAAGTCACCGCAGAGGGGAAGACTCACTCCCACAAACAAACTAAGAACAGCAAACAAATAGGTACTAAAGTGCAGAGATCATTTATTCAGTCATAAGAAAACACAGGATATGTTTGTGATGCATCACGTTACTGAACCACATACAAAGTACAATTACAGACCAGGATGAGGCATATAGCCACTAATATGGTAACAACTAATTATACAAACATACCAGTTGCCCAGTACGGGATATTGATGGAGTGGTCAATAGGAACAAGAAGGCTTTTGTGCGGCAAAGGTAAATACAACCTGTCCTGCCACTTTAAGACACTCGAGGCACAGAACCTGTAAAGAAAAACTAGACAGTCAAAGGATTTACCTTACTTTTTCTGTGTCAAACATGGGCTACGAGAAAAAGATTTGGAAAACTTAGCGGAAGATTTTATGCCATATGATAATCTAAATCATATAGAAAGGAAAGCCCTTAGAGTATTAAGCAAAGCCAAAAATGTGATCATAAAGCCAGCAGATAAGGGTGGAAATTTGGTATTACTGAATGAATTATTCTATCTGAATGAAGTAAAAAGCTAAATGATAAGCACCAATATGAAAAATTATTAATTAACCCGCTTTCCAATATACAAAGCAAATTACAATTTTTTTTAAATTCTGCTAAGAACAACAATTTAATCTCATTAAAAGAATTTAAATATCTTTAGCCAAAAAATCCGGTGATGCCAGCTTTCTACATTATCCCTAAGCTACATAAAAGCATGTCCTATCCCCCTGGAAGACCCATCGTCTCCGGGATAGGAAGTATTAGTGAAAATATAGGAAACGATGTAGACTACTTCCTACGTCCCTTCTTGACCTCCCTTCCTTCCTATTTAAAAGACACCCCACTTCTGAAGAAGCTAGATGTTATTACTGTTGAATCTGAAACAATTCTGGTTTCTCTGGATGTGTAGGGCCTGCACTCCTCCATCCCACATGAGATAGGGATGGAGGCGTGCAGACACTTCCTGGATACACAAGGTCAATCTTTTGAAAAACATACTATATTTACATTGGGGTTATTGCGTTTTGTTTTGGAAAACAATGTCTTTCAATTCGATAAATCACTTTACAGACAAATTCATGGCACAGCCATGGGCGCAGTGCGCACTCCAACATATTCATGTCTCTATTTAGGAGCCTAGGAAAAGTACAGTATTATCTTTGAAACACATATCTCACTTTGGTTGAGATATGTGGATGATATCTTAATATTGTGGAAAGGACCAATGGAAGTTCTGAAAGACTTTGTTTTAAAGCTAAACAATAACAATCACAATATTCTATTAACAATGATCTAAAGCGAAAAAGAACTAGCCTTTCTAGATATTTTTTTTTTTTTTTTAATATTTTTTATTGAGGTTTTGCATGTCAAACATAGAACGTAACACATCTCTTGTAAAGAAAAGAAAAAGATATAAGTAAACTTGAACAAAATACTTTGACAATTATAAAAGAGCATTAATGATAAGTTAATGAAACCTCGATTTTGCTATAAAATAGCTTACATGGCTGACCAGATGGTGATACAAGTTTAGGTCTAATGGACCAACATTATATATAATAAAGAAATAGTTACTGGACATGTTTAGGAGCTTGCAGAAGGAGTAGGGGGGGGATATTCAGCGGGTAAGCACCGCTCTAAATATAGGGGGGAGTGGAGTGGAGGGCGGAGCCGTAAAATGTATTAAGGCTAACATACTTGCCAAGCTGCTACCAATTATAATTTGAGAATATTCTTAAATAGGGACTTAGTAAAGGTCTCTAGGTTCTTGTGTGCGTAATGGATGAGATTAATTCCCATTACAGTTATACACAGAAAGGGATGTTAGTATATAGGCAATAAAGATTATAGAATAAAGGATATAAATGACTTCTGGAAGGGCTCCTCTCCTAAGGGAGTGCCAGCTATAGGCGATGTGGGGAAAAGGAGTAGGGATATGACCCGCAGGCAAAAAGTACCAGCGGGAAAGGGAGGAGAGGGGACCAACAGGGAATAGTTAAATTATTCTAATAATGAAATCAACATCAACAACATAGGGAACACCCTTAGTCATATTAGGGCTGACAGTGTCACCTTCACATGTAATAACGGCATGCATAAAATGAGAGGAATCCCACTTGCAGACGACACTGAGCGGGACAGAGGAGTCAAATGCAGTGGATCGCATTCTGTCATTGATGCCCTTATAATTAAAGTTGATTCCAAACAGTAGTAAAAGACATTAGTAGTTGGGGTGGCAGGTTTGATCCCATTTGTTGTTCATGCATCGTAACATTTTAACATTTTTTGGCAGGGCTGTGAGTTTATTTTACTGCCCCTCTGCATTCCATTTATTTGTGTTTTAGTCTGCGCCGATGCTTCGCATTCTCAGCTCACTATGCGTACTTCCATAAGAATCAACACATAGCTGACACTGGAACTGTGATATGAGGCTAAACGTTCTCTACTTAAATCCTAATGCTTTTTCTGTTAAATATCAATTAGTTTTACTTGTGGGACATATTCATAGCATAATTAACTGCATATGCAGATCGTGGGAGCCTTAGTGCTATAGATCTTTAGAGCTGTCCGTGTATCATAGCTGCAACGTTAATATTCTAGAGCACTTTGAAAAGGTCACTGCTGGTATGGGGGTTTGACGATGTCCGGTCCTTTGCAATAGTGATGTATCCTGCTCACCCCACTCATGTTTAGGAATAGGCACTGCTATAGAAGGACGGCACTAGCATTTCTATGTAACATGTTGCCTGCAGTTCTCATAAAGGTCCTAAATGAGCAGCCTGTAACAGCATAGTTTATGTTAACTCTTTCAATGCTGTCACAGCTATCACTTTGTGCAATTCAATTTACATTTTACATTGTTTTATGTGCACAAACATGCTGCTGCACCTTAATCTGACTTGAAACGTTATGCACAATATGGGTCTCTACAAAAAATTGTCTAATTTCTTAAACTGTAGAATCCCTTCAAGTCTCTGCAATATACAGGTAGCTCCTGTGTTTAATGTAATGCCTTGCAGATTCAGTCATCTACACCACGTTTTTACATTATATGATGCAATATATACTTAATAGCTTGGCTTATCTCACTTCCTTTTACAGGGAAAAACTGAATTGGCTTCAATGGCAAAAAAATCTCCCAGTTTAAAAGTTAAATTGGTAAAAAGCAGATTTGTGAGGTCTCCATCTCTTAATTGGTTAGGTGTAAGGCAAGAAGTGAAAGGGAGTTATCCATATGGCCACTGCGTATACTGTCCATATATGCAAAAAAGCGAAACATTTGCTAGCAACAATAGCGATGAGTATAGAATAAAAACCTTTGCAAATTGTAACTCAATTGGTGTGGTTTACATTTTGCGATATTCCTGTCCCTATTTTGATGTAGGAAAAACTAAGAGGGTTTTTAAAGAACGAGTTCAGGAGCACCGTGATGATATAATCTATGCCAGAGACACGAGTGTAGCCAGACACTTTGCCCAGTATCATGGGAAAAATCCAGCATCATTTTGATTTATAGGAATAGACAGGGGGATTTCAAATAGCAGAGGTTTTGATTAAAACAAATGTCTCCTAAGAAAGGAGTCAAGGTGGATCTATTTCCTCCAAACAGTCTCTCTAAAAGGACTGAATGAGAAAATAGAATAAGCCCCCTTTCTCAGTTGAAAGCAGAGCCATTCCAGAATCTCATAATTTAAACACATAGATAAAGTGGGTATATGGAGCAACTAGCCTTTTATTTTTGGAGAAAAATAGGTGCTCCGCCTATGATATCTTTTGTTACTGCATGCATAGGTATAGAATATGTATAGTGGCTATGATTAAGAAAGAATAACATCTTAAAACATAGTTATCACTATTATACTCTCGTGCTACAGCTAATGTTCCTTTGTATCAAATTTGTGTCTACATATATCTTAGGTCCCTCCTGAGAAAAACAATATTTGGAGTACTTCCATTTCTCAAAATATTTAGCAAATCGTACTTCTGTAGACATAATGATAAACTCTATCTAGTCTTAAAATATTAGGATGAAGGCTTTGACTGTCTAAGGCCTAGATTTGGAGTTTGGCGGTAGAAGGGCTGTTAACGCTCCGCGGGCTTTTTTCTGGCCGCACCATAAATTTAACTCTGGTATCGAGAGTTCAAACAAATGCTGCGTTAGGCTCCAAAAAAGGAGCGTAGAGCATTTTTACCGCAAATGCAACTCTCGATACCAGAGTTGCTTACGGACACGGCCAGCCTCAAAAACGTGCTCGTGCACGATATCCCCATAGGAAACAATGGGGCTGTTTGAGCTGAAAAAAAACCTAACACCTGCAAAAAAGCAGCGTTCAGCTCCTAACACAGCCCCATTGTTTCCTATGGGGAAACACTTCCTACGTCTGCACCTAACACTCTAACATGTACCCCGAGTCTAAACACCCCTAACCTTACACTTATTAACCCCTAATCTGCCGCTCCCGCTATCGCTGACCCCTGCATATTTTTTTTAACCCCTAATCTGCCGCTCCGTAAACCGCCGCAACCTACGTTATCCCTATGTACCCCTAATCTGCTGCCCTAACATCGCCGACCCCTATATTATATTTATTAACCCCTAATCTGCCCCCCACAACGTCGCCGACACCTGCCTACACTTATTAACCCCTAATCTGCCGAGCGGACCGCACCGCTACTATAATAAAGTTATTAACCCCTAACCGCCTCACTAACCCTATCATAAATAGTATTAACCCCTAATCTGCCCTCCCTAACATCGCCGACACCTAACTTCAATTATTAACCCCTAATCTGACGACCGGAGCTCATCGCTACTATAATAAATGGATTAACCCCTAAAGCTAAGTCTAACCCTAACACTAACACCCCCCTAACTTAAATATAATTTACATCTAACGAAATTAATTAACTCTTATTAAATAACTTATTCCTATTTAAAGCTAAATAATTACCTGTAAAATAAATCCTAATATAGCTACAATATAAATTATAATTATATTATAGCTATTTTACTATTAATATTTATTTTACAGGCAACTTTGTAATTATTTTAACCAGGTACAATAGCTATTAAATAGTTAAGAACTATTTAATAGTTACCTAGTTAAAATAATAACAAAATTACCTGTAAAATAAATCCTAACCTAAGATATAATTAAACCTAACACTACCCTATCAATAAATTAATTAAATAAACTACCTACAATTACCTACAATTAACCTAACACTACACTATCAATAAATTAATTAAACACAATTCCTACAAATAAATACAATTAAATAAACTAGCTAAAGTACAAAAAATAAAAAAGAACTAAGTTACAAAAAATAAAAAAATATTTACAAACATCAGAAAATTATTACAACAATTTTAAACTAATTACACCTACTCTAAGCCCCCTAATAAAATAACAAAGACCCCCAAAATAAAAAATTCCCTACCCTATTCTAAATTAAAAAAGTTAAAAGCTCTTTTACCTTACCAGCCCTGAACAGGGCCCTTTGCGGGGCATGCCCCAAGAATTTCAGCTCTTTTGCCTGTAAAAAAAACACATACAATACCCCTCCCCAACATTACAACCCACCACCCACATACCCCTAATCTAACCCAAACCCCCCTTAAATAAACCTAACACTAAGCCCCTGAAGATCTTCCTACCTTGTCTTCACCATCCAGGTATCACCGATCCGTCCTGGCTCCAACATCTTCATCCAACCCAAGCGGGGGTTGGCGATCCATCATCCGGTGGCTGAAGAGGTCCAGAAGAGGCTCCAAAGTCTTCCTCCTATCCGGCAAGAAGAGGACATCCGGACCGGCAAACATCTTCTCCAAGCGGCATCTTCGATCTTCTTGCATCCGGTGCGGAGCGGGTCCATCTTGAAGCAGGCGACGCGGATCCATCCTCTTCTTCCGTTGTCTTCCGACGAATGACGGTTCCTTTAAGGGACGTCATCCAAGATGGCGTCCCTTGAATTCCGATTAGCTGATAGGATTCTATCAGCCAATCGGAATTAAGGTAGGAATATTCTGATTGGCTGATGGAATCAGCCAATCAGAATCAAGTTCAATCCAATTGGCTGATCCAATCAGCCAATCAGATTGAGCTCGCATTCTATTGGCTGATCGGAACAGCCAATAGAATGCGAGCTCAATCTGATTGGCTGATTGGATCAGCCAATCGGATTGAACTTGATTCTGATTGGCTGATTCCATCAGCCAATCAGAATATTCCTACCTTAATTCCGATTGGCTGATAGAATCCTATCAGCCAATCGGAATTCAAGGGACACCATCTTGGATGACGTCCCTTAAAGGAACCGTCATTCGTCGGGAGACAACGGAAGAAGAGGATGGATCCGCGTCGCCTGCTTCAAGATGGACCCGCTCCGCACCGGATGCAAGAAGATCGAAGATGCCGCTTGGAGAAGATGTTTGCCGGTCCGGATGTCCTCTTCTTGCCGGATAGGAGCAAGACTTTGGAGCCTCTTCTGGACCTCTTCAGCCACCGGATGATGGATCGCCAACCCCCGCTTGGGTTGGATGAAGATGTTGGAGCCAGGATGGATCAGTGATACCTGGATGGTGAAGACAAGGTAGGAAGATCTTCAGGGGCTTAGTGTTAGGTTTATTTAAGGGGGGTTTGGGTTAGATTAGGGGTATGTGGGTGGTGGGTTGTAATGTTGGGGGGGGGGTATTGTATGTGTTTTTTTTGTACTTTAGCTAGTTTATTTAATTGTATTTATTTGTAGGAATTGTGTTTAATTAATTTATTGATAGTGTAGTGTTAGGTTAATTGTAGGTAATTGTAGGTAGTTTATTTAATTAATTTATTGATAGGGTAGTGTTAGGTTTAATTATATCTTAGGTTAGGATTTATTTTACAGGTAATTTTGTTATTATTTTAACTAGGTAACTATTAAATAGTTCTTAACTATTTAATAGCTATTGTACCTGGTTAAAATAATTACAAAGTTGCCTGTAAAATAAATATTAATCCTAAAATAGCTATAATATAATTATAATTTATATTGTAGCTATATTAGGATTTATTTTACAGGTAAGTATTTAGCTTTAAATAGGAATAAGTTATTTAATAAGAGTTAATTAATTTCGTTAGATGTAAATTATATTTAAGGGTTAATCCATTTATTATAGTAGCGATGAGCTCCGGTCGTCAGATTAGGGGTTAATAATTGAAGTTAGGTGTCGGCGATGTTAGGGAGGGCAGATTAGGGGTTAATACTATTTATGATAGGGTTAGTGAGGCGGATTAGGGGTTAATAACTTTATTATAGTAGCGCTCAGGTCCGCTCGGCAGATTAGGGGTTAATAAGTGTAGGCAGGTGTCGGCGACGTTGAGGGGGGCAGATTAGGGGTTAATAAATATAATATAGGGGTAATATAGGGGTCGGCGGTGTTAGGGGCAGCAGATTAGGGGTACATAAGGATAACGTAGGTGGCGGCGCTTTGCGGTCGGAAGATTAGGGGTTAATTATTGTAAGTAGCTGGCGGCGACGTTGTGGGGGGCAGGTTAGGGGTTAATAAATGTAATACAGGGGTCGGCGGGGTTAGGGGCAGCAGATTAGGGGTACATAAGTATAACGTAGGTGGCGGTCGGCAGATTAGGGGTTAAAAAATTTAAATCGAGTGGCGGCGATGTGGGGGGACCTCGGTTTAGGGGTACATAGGTAGTTTATGGGTGTTAGTGTACTTTAGGGTACAGTAGTTAAGAGCTTTATGAACCGGCGTTAGCCCAGAAAGCTCTTAACTCCTGCTATTTTCCGGCGGCTGGAGTTTTGTCGTTAGAGCTCTAACGCTCACTTCAGAAACGACTCTAAATACCAGCGTTAGAAAGATCCCATTGAAAAGATAGGATACGCAATTGACGTAAGGGGATCTGCGGTATGGAAAAGTTGCGGCTGAAAAGTGAGCGTTAGACCCTTTAATCACTGACTCCAAATACCAGCGGGCGGCCAAAACCAGCGTTAGGAGCCTCTAACGCTGGTTTTCACGGCTACCGCCGAACTCTAAATCTAGGCCTCAGAGTGGCGCCCAATATCGTTATGAATATAAAACTTGGTTTTAATCTGTATTTAATTGTAATGGTATAAGCACATATGTAAACTGCGGCACTGGTGATTTGTAACAAAGAGGTAAATCTTTGATCACACACACTTTTCTTCTGACCCAATAAGTAAGGTTGCTCTACCTGCAGTAATCAGTCCTGATGAGGCCCCGGCTAGTTTGCAAAGCACTGTGGGGCGAAACACGCGTCAACCTCACGGAAACAAACAGTTGATCTGATACGGCAGCTCGAGACAAGCTACAATAGCTGCAATCGCTATATCCAGAGGTTCCTGTCTGCTTGATCTCAGTTATTGGTTTACAGAGATGGTCTGCACCCATCTGTTTTCCATTTTGAGGCTCTAAAAGCAGAATGGCCTAAATGTTTGCTGGACACTTACAAGTCAGATCGTCAAGATAACCTTGTTTTGCATCACAGTGTATCAACAATGATATATCCTCATTATTTTTATAAGGTTTTTTATCTATATAGAAGGCCGGCTTGAGAGGACATTTTCACCTCGCAGCCCATGTTTGACACAGAAAAAGTGATGTAAACCCTTTGACTGTCTAGTTTTTCTTTAAAGGTTCTGTGCCTCGAGTGTCTTAAAGTGGCAGGACAGTTTGTATTTACCTCTGCCGCACAAAAGCCTTCTTGTTCCTATTGACCGCTCCATTAATATCCCATACTGGGCAACTATTGTGTTTGTTTAATTAGTTGTTACCATGTTAGTGGCTATAATCCTCATCCTGGTCTATTATTGTACTTTGTATGTGGTTCACTACGATAAGTAAATTTGTTGAGTAACGTGATGCATCACTAACATATCCTGTGTTTTCTTATGACTGAATAAATTATCTCTGCACTTTAGTACCTATTTAGTTGCCATTCTTAGTTTGTTTGTGGAAGTGTGTCTTCCCCACTGGGGTGACTTTTGAGCAATTAAAAGAGTGCTGAAACACCTTATACTATATACTGTAAGTATATCATTATGGTTTACTAGTCAGGGGTTAAAAGCTACTTGCCCAAGGGAAAAAGTTACTAGTCCACTCAATGTTAAAGACCGGGAGAAAAAAAATTCTAAGTCATCCGGGATTAGTGGACCACTGGAAATTTCAAGCACTGTATGTGTAATTATATATATATATATATATATATATATATATATATATATATATATATACAAATACACTCCCAGATGTGGATTTAAACTTTTTGAAAGGTGTGCTAAAAAAACTAATTTTGTATTTGCATTCAAAATTACCAGGGAGACTGACCATCTCCCATTGGTTTAAGCACCCCACCCAAGTTCAGGTGTGCTCATAACAGTGTAATAGAGTTGTGAATAAAAAGCCAGGGAGTCTCATTCTATTATGAAGAGTAAAAGTAGGAATGTTTCAGTCCTCTGTGGCAAAAGGACTGTAGTGTAGGACCAGTCGAATTGGGGCACCTTATAAGTGGTGACTGGCTAAGCAAAATATGGCCATATTGTGTGACTAAGTTCCCAATATTATTTAAAAAAGAATAGTTGTCTCTTGATGTATTTGCAGGCAATTTTTTGCAGCAGTTAAAAAAATATATTGTGCTTTGGAAAATGGATGTGCGCTGATACCTCTTTGTTTGTATATATATACAGGTAGCCCTCAGTTTATGCCGGGGTTAGGTTCCAGAAGGAATGGTTGTAAATCGAAACCGTTGTAAATTGAAACCCAGTTTATAATGTAAGTCAATGGGAAGTGAGGGAGTTAGGTTCCAGGCCCCTCTAAAAATTGTCATAAGTAGCACCTAATACATTATTTTTAAAGCTTTGAAATGAAGACTTTAAATGCTAAACAGCATTATAAACCTAATAAAATAATCACACAACAAAGAATATATAATTAAACTAAGTTAAATGAACAAAAACATTTGCTAAACAGCATTATAAACCTAATAAAATAATCACACAACAATAGACAGGAAGATCTTGTTCCTTTGCAAGATGCTCGATAGCTCAGGTCTGGTTAAACTGATTAATTTCAGCTTGCTTGGCTTGTATATCTTTGCTGCAACACAAGCGGACAGCTCCACCTACTGGCTAATTTAATCAATGCACTGCTTCTCAATGCTTTTCAATAGCAGTCACATGACTGAAAAAAAAGGTTGTTATTCTGAAACGGCGCAAATTGAACCGTTGTAAACCGAGGGCCACCTGTATATATATAAATAATTTTACTGAAAGCAAAAAAAAAACTAATCACCTCTCACAGACTCCGTTTAATCACATAATTTATAAAAAAAACACTGCTGTAGGAAAACTTTAATGGTTATTGAACTTAATCAAATCATGAACTACAATCACTAGTTTTATTAGTCCAGGTACAAATCCCCAAATCTAGAATTCCATATTAATTAATATTTAAAAATAATAATAATAATAATAATAAAAATTACCATTTTCCCAGTCTTCTCTACCTGCATCTTTGTTTTTGTTTGTATTTTTTGCGTTCTAAAATGCAAATGATATATATATATCTATATTTATTTAAAAGAACAACTGTTACCTTTCTGATTACTATACTATCTTTCTGATGGTACTATTTATACAAAAGTATTAAAAATGATATAAAAATGATATAAAATTGGCTAAATTACATAAAATGTTGTTTTACACTTGGTCTCAAATAGTTACAAATATATTCAAATATACAAATATTCTGAGATCCAGACTATTCCGTATTCCAAACCTTTTCCGGTCCCAAGCAGTTTGCATAGAGGGTTTTGTACCTGTATTAGATTGCGTCGCTTATCAGGCTAAATAAACATGTAACAAACATTGCATACATGGTTGAGCCCTTTTAATAGCAAGCCAAAGCAATTAAATGTTATTCATATGAGGCTTGTTATAGTAGATGATTAACCAGCGTTGTACAGCACACATGTCATACTATGTCTTTGTTAGTAATTAAAAATTAAAGTTTTGTCTACCTAGGTTTACCTTCTGTGTCCATGTAAATACAATTCTTCAAGCACAATTTCTATTATAGTTCATAAAATGTCTCTAATAAAGGATAGGTATACACATTGCAGCCACATCACTAACATCACATATGTGCAGTGAAAACTCCCAGCTTATGCACAGTAAATGGTGAGTATACAATAGAGACTACACAAAAAGAAAGAAATACTAACCAGTAGACATGTGCATTTGTTTTTTCGAACAAATCAAAGGGACAGTCAACTCCAAAATGTGTATTGTTTAAAAAGATAGATAATCCCTTTATTACCCATTACCTAGTTTTGCAGAGGTTATTAAAATAAGGCTTCAATTATAGCAATACTGTTTTATTACAGATTGTCTTGTAGTTATTAGCAGTTCATATGATTATTGAAATTGGCAGTTCATATGTTAAAAGTAGCAGTTCACTTTAAGTATAGTAGGTCAACATGTGTATAAAGCTTCAAAGATCAAGTTTCAATATTCTATGACAGACTGTTACAAAATAGTATGAGACAAAACACAAATCGAATTGTAGGCCGTACACTTCCTAGCATCATACATACAGATCTCAAGCCTAAATCTACTTTCTACCCCCTTCAGGATAAAGGCAGTCATATAGAAATATTTTAAAAAATGTTTCAAAGAGACCTGGCAAAATATGAATATACAAAAAAATAAGACCAGATACAACTTAAACAAAAATGAGAAATCAGTATTGGAAAATTTGAAAAATAGCAATAATATAAAGATAAAACCTACAGACAAAGGAGGTGGGATCTTAATAATGGATACGGAATATTATCTTAATGAATCAAATAGAATATTAAATTATCAAACCACCTACCAAGAACTCAAACTTAATGCAATAAAAAAGATAACTGAAAAATTTGAATCATTACTAATAGAAGCAAAGAATAATAAAATATTAAACAATAAGGACAACGCCTTTGTAACAACACACAGTCTGCAAGTTCCGGTTTCTGAACAGCTGATCCCGCTTCCACCTTCGTGTACCTTTAGCGTGTGAGGTCTGTCACTGGCAATACTCCAGAGTGTCCAGAGTCTTGACAAAGTCCGCAGAAGTCGGACGAAGCGCGTAGACTGGGACAAAACTACAGACATCACTGCTATTTCAAGAGTTAAAAAGACTTACCTCGATATTGCCGGTGACGGACCTCCCACACTAAAGGTACATGAAGGTTGAAGCAAGATCAGCTGTTCAGAAACCGGAAATCGCAGACTGTGTGTTGTTACAAAGGCGTTGTTATTTTAAACTTCTTGTAAGTGCAATTTATTATATGCTCAGAGTGAAGATATTAAACATTTTACCTTGAGTCGTGGTTGCGCTCTTTCTGTTCTTCTGTTTCCAGTGTCGTCATTGGCTGAATACTCCTTAGTGTTCAGTGAATTGGGAAGCAGCACCACGATCGTAAGAACATAGGAGAGATTTTGTATCCAGTAGAAACAAAGGGTTTCTTTCAACAAAGGATCTATCATACTCTCTGAGTCACTAAGGGGATTTATGGTCAGTATAATCTTGGGAACTATTAGGAAAATCCTCCCTTTTTAACATATATATTTACCTGATAGAATTGTGAATATTCTTATTTATATCTCAAGGCTATTAAATCTTTTTATGTGGTATTAAGATAATGATTGTTTGACAGAATCTGTATGTAGAATATCTTGCAGTATAATAGTAAGAGTGTCTTAAGCATTTAAGCAATTGTCGGTTAGCGCAGTTTGTTTTTTAGTTGTGTTTTTGAATAAACAATAAGGAATCCAATTTACTAAAATCAAGAATACCCCAGAATGGACATTTTTAATTTTTTACCCAAGATACATAAAAATATTACACAACCTCCTGGGAGACCCATCATATCTGGGATTGGATCAGTTACAGCCAATTTATCTCAATATATAGATATTTAATTACAAAAACACATAAGACAATTACCCACTTATTTAAAAGATACTGGAAAAGTATTATCTATATTGGAAAATCTAAAATGGGATGACACATATGCTAGCTACATGTGATATTGCGGCCCTAAGTATTATATATGAAAAAGGCCTGGAATCTATTAGATTCTACTTAGATGGAGATAATGATATGTTACAAAACCAGAAAGACTTCATCTTGAAGGGGGTAGAATTTTTTTTCTTCTGAATAACGTATTTGTATTTAACAATTAAATATATGTTCAAATTAAGGGAACAGCTATGGGTGCGAGGTTAGCGCCCAGTTATGCCAATCTTTTTATGGGCTTATGGGAACAAAGATTTTTGGAGTCACATGACTTGGGTGCGAAACTTGTGCTCTTTAAGCGTTACATAGATGAGGTATTAATTATATGGAAGGGAGGTGAGCATAGTCTACTCACATTATTTGGCGATATGAATAAAAACAGTGATGGCTTACAGTTTATATACTAAATAAGCAAAGACAATATAACGTTCCTAGATCTAGATATTTTCATTGAAGATAAGATTTTATACACAAAAAATCATTTTAAGAAAGTGGATGCAAATGCTATGTACACTCAGATAGCTGCCACCTTCCAAGGTGGATTAACAATATCCCAAAAGGTCAATATCTAAAAATTAGTAGAAATTGTTTTATGTTAAAATATTTTTTATTAACATAACATCACATAGTATAATAATGAACATATACTTTTCGATACATCGGTGGACCATCAACTAATACAGCTAGTTAACTACTTTTATCAACATCAAATTGTCCATCGACCATGCTTAGCCGTATATGTATCTTTTGAATTGAGATACAAGATCAAAATGTCCAAACACTTATACATTATGTCTTGTAGTATGGTCTTGTCTCAAATATCATAACAAGTCCTTTAGTTCGACGCACCAAAAAGGTCACCAGTTAACAGAGATGTCTTTTATATGACTACTAGTCCTAAAGCCCGTGTACACGGGCCATTTTTTGCAGTACAGCGGTCCCACCCCTTGCTCTCTCTCTATATCCCCTCTCTTTTACTCTCTCTTTCTCCCCTCTCTTTTGCTCTCTTTCTCCCCCTCTCTTTTGCTCTCTCTCCCCCCTCTCTTTTGCTGTCTCTCTCCCTCTTTGTTGTCTTTCTCCCTCTTTTGCTGTGTCTCTCCCTCTCTTTTGCTCTCTCTCCCAGCTCTCTTTTGCTCTTTCTCTCTCCCCCCTCTTTTGCTCTCTCTTTCTCCCCTCTCTTTTGCTCTCTCTCTCCCCCCTCCTCTCTTTTGCTGTCTCTCTCCCTATTTTGCTGTCTATCTCCCTCTTTTGCTCTCTCTCTCCCTCTCTTTTGCTCTCTCTCTCCCCCCCTCTCTTTTGCGCTCTCTCCCCCTCTCCCTTTTGCGCTCTCTCCCCCCTCTCTTTTGTGCTCTCTCCCCCCTCTCTTTTGCGCTCTCTTTCTCCCCTCTTTTTTGCTCTCTCTCTCCCCCCTCTCTTTTGCTCTCTCTTTCCCCCCTCTCTTTCGCTCTCTCTCCCACCCTCTCTTTTAATGTCTCTCTCCCTCTTTTGTTGTCTTTCTCCCTATTTTGCTGTCTCTCTCCCTCTTTTACTCTCTCTCTCCCTCTCTTTTGCTCTCTCTCTCCCCCCTCTCTTTTGCGCTCTCTCCCCCTCTCCCTTTTGCGCTCTCTCCCCCTCTCTTTTGCTCTCTCTTTCTCCCCTCTCTTTTGCTCTCTCTCTCCCCCTCTCTTTTGCTCTCTCTTTCTCCCCTCTCTTTTCCCCCTCTCTTTTGCTTTTTCTCTCTCCCCCTCTCTTTTGCTCTCTCTCTCTCCCCCTCTCTTTTGCTGCCTCTCTCCCTCTTTTGTTGTCTTTCTCCCTCTTTTGCTGTCTCTCTCCCTCTCTTTTGCTCGCTCTCCCCGCTCTCTTTTGCTCTCTCTCTCTCCCCCCTCTTTTGCTCTCTCTTTCTCCCCTCTCTTTTGCTCTCTCTCTCCCCCTCCTCTCTTTTGCTGTCTCTCTTCCTATTTTGCTCTCTCTCTCCCCCCTCTCTTTTGCGCTCTCTCCCCCCTCTCTTTTGCGCTCTCCCCCCCCCTCTCTTTTGCCATCTCTCCCCCCCTCTCTTTTGCGCTCTCTCCCCCCCTCTCTTTTGCGCTCTCTCCCCCCCCTCTCTTTTGCGCTCTCTCCCCTCTCTCTTTTGCGCTCTCTCCCCCCTCTCTTTTGTGCTCTCTCCCCCCTCTCTTTTGTGCTCTCTCCCCCCTCTCTTTTGTGCTCTCTCCCCCCTCTCTTTTGTGCTATCTCCCCCCTCTCTTTTGTGCTCTCTCCCCCCTCTCTTTTGTGCTATCTCCCCCCTCTCTTTTGTGCTATCTCCCCCTCTCTTTTGTGCTATCTCCCCCTCTCTTTTGTGCTATCTCCCCCCTCTCTTTTGTGCTATCTCCCCCCTCTCCTTTGCTCACTCTCCCCAATCTCTTTTGCTCACTCTCCCCCCTCTCTTTATCCCCCTCTTCTACTCTCACTATCCCCTTCTTTTTAGAGCTTTCTGTCTTACTCACTGTGCATAGCCACACACCCGGCACCTGGCCCCGCCCGCGTCATGCTCGGCCCCGCACGGCCCCGCCCATGTCACGACCGGCCCCGTCCGGTCATGCCCACGTCACAGCCGGTCACGTCCACGCCATGCCTGGGCCCAGCCCACACCACGCCTGTCGGCCACGCCCACTCCACCACATGCGACGCCGGGGGAAGACAGTTTGAAGGCCAGGTGTGTTTGTCCTCGTGCGCAGTCTCTACTGCGCATGACGGCTTCAGACAAACACACTTGGCCTTTTATAATATAGGATTTAAACAGGTAACAAGTCAACAAATTAAGCAGTATTAACAATTTAAAAAAACAAAACAAAAGAGAACAATCACTGGTCACTTTGAGATCTAAATATGCGTGTCATTGTTAATGGGTGTAGCTTATATTGAAAATATCATTAAGGAGGAGAGGTATAGCTGGTATTTCCTAAGGTATCTCTATGTTTATTTATGGTGAACTTCTTTCTAGGTGGGAAATCTGACTCTTTCTATGTCAGATCGTGATAGTAATTATTGATCATTTCGCATTATCCAGTAAAACCAGATCTTTCGGTATATCTCTCTTGTCCCTAGGATTAATGCTGCGGTTTCATGGAGTTTATGAGTTAATTTGAACCTATCTAATATCTCTTGCCATGATGGTGTCCCTTCCTTCCAGTGTCTGGCAATGCAAATTCTTGTGTCTGTGCAGAGTATTCTAATAAAAGTATTGATGTGGTTATGGAAGTTTGAGACTGGTGTGTTTAAAAGTCCATGGGACATAGTAAGTGTGATTTGCTCATTTAATAATGCACTAAAGTAGTTAGATAAGGTCGACCAGATCCGAGCCACCTCGGGGCACTCCCACCACATGTGTGCGTAAGTTCCTAATGTATTACATCCCCTGTAGCAGTTTCTGTTTTTTGCAACTGTAAAGTGGGACGTTTTTGTTGGCGTGAGATACCACCTAAATATGGTTTTAAAGCTATTTTCCCTTAAATTTGCATTGAGTAATCCTCTGCAGGAGGAATAAAATATGTCATGCCACTCCTGTAGTTCCAAAACCATCCCTATATGATCCTCCCATTTATGCATAATTGACGATTTTTCTACACTTGTCGAGGATTGTAGAGCTATGTACAATTGTGAAATAGTATGTTTCAGCCTAGTGTTGGTACTAGAGATTCTCTCCAGAGGGGTGCTAATGTGGTTTTTTTATCTTGGGTAATATTTTGCTTAAAGCAGAGACGATTTGTAGGTATAAGTACCAACGTAGGGGTTCAGGAGCCAATTGGTCTTGCAATTGTGTGAAAGTTAAAGGTCTGAAATGTGTTATCAAGTCACCCACCCAATAAAGTCCTTTGTTCTCCCATTAAGGTAAGGTAAGGTATTTGAGTGGCATCTTGAGTGAGATATCTGGGATCAGATTTGACTTTTTCAGTATAGTTTTCCAGTGGCTCACCGAGTAGGTAGTGATTGGGGAAGGGTTGGTGTTTGAGTTTTGTGGAAAGGATGTATCCCAAACTATGTCCTCTGGGGAAGTAAAGTTTCCTATCTCCGATTCCATAGTGGTCCATATTATATCAGTCCTACTAGACCCCATCAATGCAGTTTGGGCCAGTCTTGCAGCGTCATAGTAATTTATCAAGTTAGGTACTCCAATACCGCCTAGCTGTCTGTGTTTTGTCAGTATCTGGAGAGAAATAGTAGAAATTGTTTTAGGCTGACAGACTAGGAAACTCAAATAAAAGTTTTGGAAGAAAGATTCTTGGAAAGGGGATATAATCAAGAGATAATAAGAACAGCCATATACAGTATATACTCCAAAATTACAGTATTTAGGTGAGACGACTAGATGTCTCTGTACTCGAATTCGAGAACACCTATGGAACATAGAAAAGGGAAAACAAGAAACCCACCTATTTCTAAAGACTAAGGAGAATCACACATAGAGTGTAGATATCTCCTGTAAGTATGCACCTGAAAGCACTCTCAGCCTAGACTCTGTGGCAGTAATTCCAGAACGGGTAAAATTAAAATATAACTTTTATTGTGAATTGCTCTTAAAATAAGGGTGACACACAAATTAAAAACGACACTAGCACCTCCAAGACATCTATAAAGTGGTTCGCTCTGTAGGAGGACTTATTGAATCAAAGGCCTAATATATATAATTATATTCTCCTCAATAGAGTTGTGATTGTTCTGCTATACTACTGCTCTTGGGTCCAAATAATGTATGTGTATAGTCATAATATGACTACCACCCTGTATAAGGATATTTGGTTACCCTAATAACTCTGGTTCATGTGGTGTAAGCCAGAATTGTGTCTGTTTATATGAATATTTTCTGTGAGAACAATAACTGATTAATTTCTCTTAGTGAAGCAACCAATCCTCACTGGTTAGTGGTGTAACATATGGATGTTTATTGAAAAAACGATATTCGGTGTTGCTTGTATACAGATATGTACTATTTCAAGCTCTGTGCTATAAATAGTAGTTGTAACGTTTTGTGTGCAACACTGGAGTTATATATTATATTAAACACATATGTATAATGGTTTGCTGATTTCTAAGTTCAATACATTTCCCAACCGATTGCTCAGTGCAAATCTCTATTGTTATGTTAATACTGTTTTATTCTGTTATCTTTCACTTTGTAAGTAATATAAGAGTGCTATTAGTCTAGCTAGTGTTTCGGTCACTGATTGATTACTGATATATGCAGCATTAACATAACAGCACCAAACAGAATCACTATATAGTTCATATAGGTTACAATTTTTTCTTATCTATTAGCGCTGCGTAAATATCCCTTGTAGTATCTAGTGTTGGTTGCAAAGCAGCAACACTATTATTGTGTTGCTATTTTGTATCACAGTTCAGTTAAATTCAATTCGCGCTGCAAACTTGTAACCAGTTATTATACTGGATAGTATGGTTCTATTTAAACTGGTTGGTACCTCTACTTGTGTCAATTATGATTGCTACTGACTCGGTTGGTTCAATTATACTCTCTATTGTCTTGCACAGATATAAATAAGACTGTCCATATATTAGTTAGCAAAAATTCTAGCTAAGTCTGGCACAACCCAGACTATACAACGAATTAACTACGTATAGCAGATACTAAATATGGATTTGTGTTAGATTGTCATGGAAGTGCTAGGCTTTAAAAAATGAGAGCGCCCAAACGCTCGCTGTGACTCCTGACTAGTTTCGCCCCTCCGGGCTTTGTCAAAGGCGGCGAGCCGCCGATTCTATGGGAGTATATACCGGTTGAAACCGGAAGTCCCGCCTTGCTTCTTTTGTGATTGACTCTTGATTGGACAAGATTCATTGATTGACAGCTTCTACTTCCAATCATTTTTTGTAATTGTTAGTTTGTGTCCTATGCTGATGTTACGCGTGCTGTCAGTATGTTATATGACAGATTTAGTCAGTGTTCTGTACTGGTTCCTCAGGTGGTCTAACTGAATTGATATTGTCATGATGTTAAACTATTGATACATGTTCTATTATTCGGAAATTTGCTGATCATTATAACTATCCATTAATTTCTATTTGAATAAATTACACTTCTAATCTGATGGAAATAAATTACACTTCTCATCTGATGGAAATAACTTTTAAATATCTGAGTACATTGCCATTGATATTCGTTATAGGTTTTGGCCTGTACTACAGTGAAAAAATGATAAGGTGTTTTAATGTAAATGTGCTCATACGTGAAACTAAATATAAGTGTTAGTGAAAAATTCTATGTGAAAATAAAAAGGTTTGTTAACTCAGAAGAGTGCTGTGAATGTTCCCATTATTTGAAGAACATCATTGTGTTACATACCTTGTTTCTTTGTGTGTTTTATCGTTGTGTCTTGTGATGCTTAATTGTTAATATTGTGATAAAAATCATCTTGCTGTTGATTTCAAAGCAAGCAATATAAATCTGTGCTGTTGATTATTATTGTTGACTGTGTGATAGATTAATTTTGTTTGTTCATTTTGAAAGCACTGGTTGGACAATCTATACCAGTGGTTCGTGAATGTGTTACTATGAATAGATTTTGTGACACTTGCTTATGTGAAAAGTTGGGGGAAGGGGTGAAAAAACTGTATTTACGAAACATACTTTATTTTTGTGACTCTTCAATTTGTAAATTAATATTTGTATTGTATCTTATTGTTTCATTTATACTGTGTCTAACTTTTTAATTGTGATCTGTTTCTAATGATTCTTAGATATTCTATACGGTTAATGTATCAATATATACATTTTGTAGTTTACAGAAAAACATAATAGTTGTTCTGTTCATTCAGCCCATATGGTTGGACTGAATTTAATAAATAGATCCACCTGCTCTCAGCTTTCAATAGGGCATTTTCTAAATTTCCTCCTCGCATTCCTAAACTCACTTTTTCTATACCCCAGCATTGCAAGTCATTTGAGTTTGAGTTGTGGAATTTTAAGAAATGTGCAGCTACACTAGTTATGGATTTCATTTCTTCCTTATCTTTCGCTGCATTTTTAATATTCCTTAAATGTTCCATTAGCCTCAGATGTAATTTCCTTGAGGTCATTCCTACATAATTTGCATACAAAGAGAGAAGCGCTCTACCAGGAACGAACAACAGCTCAGTGGCTTGTTCTATGGCGATTTACCACCCGGAAGCAGCCTCTTTTAGACCAGTGTGCTTTTCACAGAAGAAAACTTTCCTGAAGTATATCAGTCTGATCCCGCCAAGTAAGGTCAGTCCAGCCCCGAAATACCAGGCAATTCTCCTCTGAACAAGGAACATGACAACCCCAGACGATCGTTTCGGCCTCCTATGGGCCTCGTCAGTGAGGTGCAGCCACATTCCTCTAAGCACACTGGGCAAGGAGTCCACGTCTGGTTTCCCCCATCACCCATAGGGAGACTTCCCCAGGGTCATAATAATTTGCATTCCTACATAGTATAGGTTGCATGTACAGTGCAGTACATAAATTACACTCTCTGTATTGCAACTTATATATCTTCTGATGTTATGTTTTTTCCCAAATCTGTCTGTGATGGTATCTGTGTTACGTATATATTTACAAGTGCTGCAGTTGCCACATTTACGTGCTCCTGGTTTGAATGCTGTTTTAGTTTTCTTCTTTTGAAAGTGACTACTGGTTATGAGGTCTTTTACATTTTTCGTCCTTCTGTATCCTACTGAGGGTCTCTCACCTAGAGTGGTCTTTAGTGTCGGATCCATCATTAAGATATTCCAATGTTTCTGTATGATGTTCAGAATTTGTGGAGTTTGGCTGTTGTATGTCATAATTAGCCTGGGTATATTAGAGCTCTTTTTGTGTTTTTTGAAAAGGAGGTCATGTCTTGGGGTATGTGCTGCTCTATATTTAGCTTTTTGGTACTCCTATTTTCACATAGAATTTTTCACTAACACTTATATTTAGTTTCACGTATGAGCACATTTACATTAAAACACCTTATCATTTTTTCACTGTAGTACAGGCCAAAACCTATAACGAATATCAATGGCAATGTACTCAGATATTTAAAAGTTATTTCCATCAGATGAGAAGTGTAATTTATTTCCATCAGATTAGAAGTGTAATTTATTCAAATAGAAATTAATGGATAGTTATAATGATCAGCAAATTTCCGAATAATAGAACATGTATCAATAGTTTAACATCATGACAATATCAATTCAGTTAGACCACCTGAGGAACCAGTACAGAACACTAACTAAATCTGTCATATAACATACTGACAGCACGCGTAACATCAGCATAGGACACAAACTAACAATTACAAAAAATGATTGGAAGTAGAAGCTGTCAATCAATGAATCTTGTCCAATCAAGAGTCAATCACAAAAGAAGCAAGGCGGGACTTCCGGTTTCAACCGGTATATACTCCCATAGAATCGGCGGCTCGCCGCCTTTGACAAAGCCCGGAGGGGCGAAACTAGTCAGGAGTCACAGCGAGCGTTTGGGCGCTCTCATTTTTTAAAGCCTAGCACTTCCATGACAATCTAACACAAATCCATATTTAGTATCTGCTATACGTAGTTAATTCGTTGTATAGTCTGGGTTGTGCCAGACTTAGCTAGAATTTTTGCTAACTAATATATGGACAGTCTTATTTATATCTGTGCAAGACAATAGAGAGTATAATTGAACCAACCGAGTCAGTAGCAATCATAATTGACACAAGTAGAGGTACCAACCAGTTTAAATAGAACCATACTATCCAGTATAATAACTGGTTACAAGTTTGCAGCGCGAATTGAATTTAACTGAACTGTGATACAAAATAGCAACACAATAATAGTGTTGCTGCTTTGCAACCAACACTAGATACTACAAGGGATATTTACGCAGCGCTAATAGATAAGAAAAAATTGTAACCTATATGAACTATATAGTGATTCTGTTTGGTGCTGTTATGTTAATGCTGCATATATCAGTAATCAATCAGTGACCGAAACACTAGCTAGACTAATAGCACTCTTATATTACTTACAAAGTGAAAGATAACAGAATAAAACAGTATTAACATAACAATAGAGATTTGCACTGAGCAATCGGTTGGGAAATGTATTGAACTTAGAAATCAGCAAACCATTATACATATGTGTTTAATATAATATATAACTCCAGTGTTGCACACAAAACGTTACAACTACTATTTATAGCACAGAGCTTGAAATAGTACATATCTGTATACAAGCAACACCGAATATCGTTTTTTCAATAAACATCCATATGTTACACCACTAACCAGTGAGGATTGGTTGCTTCACTAAGAGAAATTAATCAGTTATTGTCCTCACAGAAAATATTCATATAAACAGACACAATTCTGGCTTACACCACATGAACCAGAGTTATTAGGGTAACCAAATATCCTTATACAGGGTGGTAGTCATATTATGACTATACACATACATTATTTGGACCCAAGAGCAGTAGTATAGCAGAACAATCACAACTCTATTGAGGAGAATATAATTATATATATTAGGCCTTTGATTCAATAAGTCCTCCTACAGAGCGAACCACTTTATAGATGTCTTGGAGGTGCTAGTGTCGTTTTTAATTTGTGTGTCACCCTTATTTTAAGAGCAATTCACTATAAAAGTTATATTTTAATTTTACCCGTTCTGGAATTACTGCCACAGAGTCTAGGCTGAGAGTGCTTTCAGGTGCATACTTACAGGAGATATCTACACTCTCTGTGTGATTCTCCTTAGTCTTTAGAAATATATCCACTTATGCATTAGCACCATTCCCTATATAATTAATATTTGTCCTACAAATACATATTATTTAGTCTGTAATTATTGAATAAAAGGGAAAAAGCCCTTGTGGTGCCATTGTTCGTGTGTAGTAACATAAGTAAAGTTGTCTGGGATTTCCAGATTTTTCTGAACAATAGAGCACATAGACTCCTATACATCATACCTAATAATGGATTCTGTATTTGATACAGACAGACAAGCAAGACAGCTAAAAAGAACAGCGGACCTAAATGACATTTTTGATAGTGGCCAAAGTACCGGAAAGACACCGGTAGCTACTTCACTTGATGGGGCTTTAAAAGATCTACATAGAACCCTGTACAAACAGGATAAAACTTGGTGGAATAAACACTTTTTTGAAAAATACATAGAAAGGAAACTCATACCCAGGGGGTTACGTATACAGCTATTTCCAGCTTTTGAGTTCAAAATTGACAGTTTAACAATAGAGTGGGAAGAAGCTCTCTCTGAGTGTTCATAGAAATTAATGAAAATTCTAGTAAAACATGATACACTAGAATATGATCTGTTTGAAACTAAAATAAAGGAACAATATGAAAATCTCAAAAAAATTGAGCTAAATCCTGACTTTAATCAACAATATAAATTGTACCAACAAGAACTAGACAAGTACGAGCAAGAACTCAAAAACATAAAATCTGGGAAACTTAATAGAGACATCAGTGACTATAGCAATAACAGAGTGTATAAATGGCGCAAGAATGGGTTCTATAGAAATACAAACAAAAACCCAAGAGTGAATATCATAGAAAGTGACATCTCTGATACAGATGGAGAGGAAGGAAGTTCCAATAGCACTCCCCCCCAACAAACATCTGTACCCCCATCCAACCCCATTGTACCCAGGTCATCAAGCAGAAACAAGAGGAAAGATTTTTTAGATGCAGGAGAGGCAGGAGGGGAATACGCAGAGGGGGGAGGCATAAACAAAAGACCAACAAGAGGCAGAACCAGGTATCAGAGAGGACAACAAGGCCACTGGAGACCACCCAGGAGAGAACAGAGCCCCTTCTCACAGATCAGAATGAATCAATGAGAGTCATTAATTTATCTACATTAAAACTAACACCCAACCATATCTCAGTACTATCCAAAGGTTTATCCTTTTGTCCAACTAATAATGTGGACAAATTTGAGGTTGTAAAAGATATTCAATTGTTTACTAGAAAATTGTTTCTGAAAAAATTCTTCTCATCGGAAGAAAATATGTCAGGATGGACAGAAGAAGAAAGATTAACTTTAAATGATCTAGAAGATTTACTAGGTGAATCAGAACCTAAGACTCCAGACAGATGGAGAGGAAACATAAGAAACAAATCTACATTTGTACCAAAAAATTATAACAATCCTCAAATTGAGATGTTCAGAGATAGTGTGTGCCGGGACATTACATCACTCAAACTAGCGCCCAAAAAATACAATTTAACATTTGAAGAACAACAGGCAATACGCGAAATGACACAATGGGATGAAGTAGTCATTTGTGGATCTGACAAAGGTGGCAATATAGTCATCTGGCCTATAGACATGTACCTTAAAGAGGCCAACAAACAACTAAAAGATAAGTCCTGTTACACTAGATTGTTACATAATCCCATGGAAGGCTATTCAAAAATTTACTCAAACATGGTCAACAAAGCCTTTAAAGAAGGAGTCATCACAACTAAAGAACACAAATATCTAAAAGTGGACAAACCTAAGGTTGCCACTTTTTACATGATACCGAAAATACATAAAAATGCACAAATTCCACCAGGCAGGCCCATAGTGTCAGGCATTGAGAGCTTAACAGAGAGAGCTAGCTCATATATTGATTTAAGATTACGCCAGTATGTAGAAGAACTACCTTCATATGTACAAGACTCTATGCAGGTTCTACAAAGACTAGAAAATATAACTTTAAATGACACTACTTGGCTTGTCACTACAGATGTAGAGTCCATTTATACCTCGATTAACCATCAACAAGGGTTACAAGCCATCAGATACTTTTTAGAAAGATATTCTGAAGAGAACAGGGAACATGACAAGTTCATTTTAAACATGCTGGATTTTGTACTGAATTACAATTTTTTCACATTTGATGGCCAGTTCTATCTTCAAACCAGAGGCACAGCAATGGGCACTACCTGTGCCCCCACTTATGCCAACTTGTTTCTAGGCTGGTGGGAGAAAGAATTTGTATTTACAGAAAGCAATCAAAAATATACTGATAATATCCCATTGTGGATAAGATTCATAGATGACATCCTTTTCATCTGGGAGGGCACACACATAGAATTATTGAATTTCTTAAAACATCTAAATCAAAATGATCTGAACATCAAATTAACACATGAAGAAAGCCTCACCAAAATAAACTTTTTGGACTTAACAATCAATAAGAACAGTGATGGGAATGTTACTACTGATCTATACAGGAAGCCTACTGCTGCAAACAGTGTGCTACACAGTACAAGTGCACATGCTCCGGGTACAATGAAAAGTTTACCAACCGGAGAATTTTTAAGACTACGCAGAAATTGCTCAGATGAGCAGGTATTCAACATCAGGGCAAAAGAATTGGAAGAAAGACTGTGGACAAGAGGGTACAGCAAAAGGAGTACCAAAAAAGCTAAATATAGAGCAGCACATACCCCAAGACATGACCTCCTTTTCAAAAAACACAAAAAGAGCTCTAATATACCCAGGCTAATTATGACATACAACAGCCAAACTCCACAAATTCTGAACATCATACAGAAACATTGGAATATCTTAATGATGGATCCGACACTAAAGACCACTCTAAGTGAGAGACCCTCAGTAGGATACAGAAGGACGAAAAATGTAAAAGACCTCATAACCAGTAGTCACTTTCAAAAGAAGAAAACTAAAACAGCATTCAAACCAGGAGAACGTAAATGTGGCAACTGCAGCACTTGTAAATATATACGTAACACAGATACCATCACAGACAGATTTGGGAAAAAACATAACATCAGAAGATATATAAGTTGCAATACAGAGAGTGTAATTTATGTACTGCACTGTACATGCAACCTATACTATGTAGGAATGACCTCAAGGAAATTACATCTGAGGCTAATGGAACATTTAAGGAATATTAAAAATGCAGCGAAAGATAAGGAAGAAATGAAATCCATAACTAGTGTAGCTGCACATTTCTTAAAATTCCACAACTCAAACTCAAATGACTTGCAATGCTGGGGTATAGAAAAAGTGAGTTTAGGAATGCGAGGAGGAAATTTAGAAAATGCCCTATTGAAAGCTGAGAGCAGGTGGATCTATTTATTAAATTCAGTCCAACCATATGGGCTGAATGAACAGAACAACTATTATGTTTTTCTGTAAACTACAAAATGTATATATTGATACATTAACAGTATAGAATATCTAAGAATCATTAGAAACAGATCACAATTAAAAAGTTAGACACAGTATAAATGAAACAATAAGATACAATACAAATATTAATTTACAAATTGAAGAGTCACAAAAATAAAGTATGTTTCGTAAATACAGTTTTTTCACCCCTTCCCCCAACTTTTCACATAAGCAAGTGTCACAAAATCTATTCATAGTAACACATTCACGAACCACTGGTATAGATTGTCCAACCAGTCCTTTCAAAATGAACAAACAAAATTAATCTATCACACAGTCAACAATAATAATCAACAGCACAGATTTATATTGCTTGCTTTGAAATCAACAGCAAGATGATTTTTATCACAATATTAACAATTAAGCATCACAAGACACAACGATAAAACACACAAAGAAACAAGGTATGTAACACAATGATGTTCTTCAAATAATGGGAACATTCACAGCACTCTTCTGAGTTAACAAACCTTTTTATTTTCACATAGAATTTTTCACTAACACTTATATTTAGTTTCACGTATGAGCACATTTACATTAAAACACCTTATCATTTTTTCACTGTAGTACAGGCCAAAACCTATAACGAATATCAATGGCAATGTACTCAGATATTTAAAAGTTATTTCCATCAGATGAGAAGTATAATTTATTTCCATCAGATTAGAAGTGTAATTTATTCAAATAGAAATTAATGGATAGTTATAATGATCAGCAAATTTCCGAATAATAGAACATATCAATAGTTTAACATCATGACAATATCAATTCAGTTAGACCACCTGAGGAACCAGTACAGAACACTGACTAAATCTGTCATATAACATACTGACAGCACGCGTAACATCAGCATAGGACACAAACTAACAATTACAAAAAATGATTGGAAGTAGAAGCTGTCAATCAATGAATCTTGTCCAATCAAGAGTCAATCACAAAAGAAGCAAGGCGGGACTTCCGGTTTCAACCGGTATATACTCCCATAGAATCGGCGGCTCGCCGCCTTTGACAAAGCCCGGAGGGGCAAAACTAGTCAGGAGTCACAGCGAGCGTTTGGGCGCTCTCATTTTTTAAAGCCTAGCACTTCCATGACAATCTAACACAAATCCATATTTAGTATCTGCTATACGTAGTTAATTCGTTGTATAGTCTGGGTTGTGCCAGACTTAGCTAGAATTTTTGCTAACTAATATATGGACAGTCTTATTTATATCTGTGCAAGACAATAGAGAGTATAATTGAACCAACCGAGTCAGTAGCAATCATAATTGACACAAGTAGAGGTACCAACCAGTTTAAATAGAACCATACTATCCAGTATAATAACTGGTTACAAGTTTGCAGCGCAAATTGAATTTAACTGAACTGTGATACAAAATAGCAACACAATAATAGTGTTGCTGCTTTGCAACCAACACTAGATACTACAAGGGATATTTACGCAGCGCTAATAGATAAGAAAAAATTGTAACCTATATGAACTATATAGTGATTCTGTTTGGTGCTGTTATGTTAATGCTGCATATATCAGTAATCAATCAGTGACCGAAACACTAGCTAGACTAATAGCACTCTTATATTACTTACAAAGTGAAAGATAACAGAATAAAACAGTATTAACATAACAATAGAGATTTGCACTGAGCAATCGGTTGGGAAATGTATTGAACTTAGAAATCAGCAAACCATTATACATATGTGTTTAATATAATATATAACTCCAGTGTTGCACACAAAACGTTACAACTACTATTTATAGCACAGAGCTTGAAATAGTACATATCTGTATACAAGCAACACCGAATATCGTTTTTTCAATAAACATCCATATGTTACACCACTAACCAGTGAGGATTGGTTGCTTCACTAAGAGAAATTAATCAGTTATTGTCCTCACAGAAAATATTCATATAAACAGACACAATTCTGGCTTACACCACATGAACCAGAGTTATTAGGGTAACCAAATATCCTTATACAGGGTGGTAGTCATATTATGACTATACACATACATTATTTGGACCCAAGAGCAGTAGTATAGCAGAACAATCACAACTCTATTGAGGAGAATATAATTATATATATTAGGCCTTTGATTCAATAAGTCCTCCTACAGAGCGAACCACTTTATAGATGTCTTGGAGGTGCTAGTGTCGTTTTTAATTTGTGTGTCACCCTTATTTTAAGAGCAATTCACTATAAAAGTTATTTTTTAATTTTACCCGTTCTGGAATTACTGCCACAGAGTCTAGGCTGAGAGTGCTTTCAGGTGCATACTTACAGGAGATATCTACACTCTCTGTGTGATTCTCCTTAGTCTTTAGAAATATATCCACTTATGCATTAGCACCATTCCCTATATAATTAATATTTGTCCTACAAATACATATTATTTAGGCCTAGATTTAGAGTTCGGCGTTATCCGTAAAAACCAGCGTTAGAGGCTCCTAACGCGGGTTTCTTACGCACTCCGGTATTTAGAGTTTATTTACCGCCACTCAAAATACACCTAACGCTCACCTTTCTACCGCCACCTCAGACCCAGTAGTAAACATATACCGCAAAAAAAAACATCCACGAATCACAAAACAAATATTACACAAAGTACACTTACACTCATACAAACACAACACTATCTTTATTTTTCTTATTTTTTTTTTTTTTCCTTAAAATACAAAGGATTAAAGTTGCGAGATCTCTGGTGTTTGAAAAAAATCCACACAAATCCATTTTCCCATTGACTTACATAGACACACGGGAAAAGACCCTCATATACCTACATCTAACTAATAACATTATCACAAACATACACTCATCGATGCATACAAACAATATACACCACATGACATACACAAAATATTTATTTATTACAAAAAGAACACGATTTAGCGACTTTTTCACACAAGATCATGACGTCACTCACTTTACGAGGAAAACCAGTCTTAGAAAAAAAAAATAGAAATCTTTGGAGCCTCCATTGACTTCTATTGGGAAGACGTGCTCGTGCACGCGAAACCCTCATTTCCCTAACGCACGCAAATAGCGTAGACTGAAAAACTCCAAATACCAGCGCTAGAAAATACATGATTTCATGCGTTAGACCTAGCGATGATAAATAGATCAAGAAATGACTATTTCCCTATGGTGGACTTATGTTTTTTAATATTAAATATTCACCACACCATAAATATTTTTAACACTTTTAGATTACATCAACTACAAATCCCCATCACTAGTAACACATTATTATTTCAATAAAATTACATTTACAATTAAAATAAAATTCAATACACATTTCTGGATTCACAAACACTACACAATGGGAAACATCTCTCATTTACCTTTATTATTGCATTTCAGTTATTCAACTCATATGCTTGCAGCAACTGCATATCTACATAGGCTTAACACATAATCACTCATGGATGCACATACATTACGTTTAACATTCACTCATACATGTGCATTCAAATGATGGGGGAAAAACACATTACATTCTCTCTAGGAATCACAAAACACAACATATGGATTTTACTGTACTTTTAACATCATGATTCCATCACCAGAAACCATTAGGAATTACGTACAACACGAACATCATTACACCAGATTACAGATGTCACTTTATGGGAAGGAACAACAATGCCAGACCGCTATATAGAAGTCAGCATATGTGGGACACAATCACAATATATACGTACTACATGTACATAACACGCATCACCCATCATGCAACCACAAAGCACACATTTAGATTTTATTCAGCACACAATAACAATGTAGCACAATACAACAACACAATGAGGATTTCACAACTACATAGGCAGGTTAATAATATCATGACGTCATTACAAGATTCAACCATACACATCACAGATTCACCACTGTACCGCCCCTTTAGGAACTTTAACACTCAATACTACAATACAACATATACGTAAACCACACTTTTGAACAGCATTATTATGGAGATTTCAATGGGACAATTAAGAAATATTGTCAGATCGCAAATCAATTATATATACAATACTACAGATGGCAGCCGGAAGTTATTCAGTATTCGTGCAATTTTTATGGGACGCATACAATATTGTCAGATATAAAATCACTTATATATACAATACTACAGATGACATCCGGAAGTTATTCAGTATTAGTGCCATTTGAATGGGACGCATACAATATTGACAGCTCGGCAATCACTTATATATACAATACTACAGATGGCAGACGGGAAGTTCGGAATTATTATTGCGATTTTAAAGGGACGCATACAATATTGACAGCTCGGCAATCACTTATATATACAATACTACAGATGACAGCCGGAAGTTATTCAGTATTAGTGCCATTTGAATGGGACGCATACAATATTTACAGCTCGGCAATCACTTATATACACAATACTACAGATGACAGCCGGAAGTTATTCAGTATTAGTGCGATTTGAAAGGGACGCATACAATATTGACAGCTCGGCAATCACTTATATATTCAATACTACAGATGGCAGACGGGAAGTTCGGAATTATTATTGCGATTTGAAAGGGACGCATACAATATTGACAGCTCGGCAATCACTTATATATACAATACTACAGATGGCAGCCGGAAGTTATTCAGTATTAGTGCCATTTTAATGGGACGCATACAATATTGACAGCTCGGAAATCACTTATATATACAATACTACAGATGGCAGATGTTACTTTATCGTTTACAAACAATATTGCATCAACATTGATCGATCACATTCGATGCACATTATACACAACTATGCACTTTCATTCATGTTAGCCTGGACGTGTGCTTGTTACTATAAGATCGCGTTTAAGAAATATTGATTACGCATATGATCAAACATTACAAACATGCACTGTATGTGTGATATTGGACACTTTCACATTGAGAATCATTGTTTGAAACTAACATTTCAGCAAACAACAAATAAACGCCCACTGTGAAAGCATTCGCGCCGCTCACATACAAACAAGTGAATACAATTAGCAATCATTACAAACTCACTACCATTGGACTAATTGTACTATAAATCCCCCAAACAACATGGCCAATGCATCACTTGTGATCCACATCAGATCAAGTGCATACCTTGTTACGCTGTTTTGAAAGATGGATGACGATGACATGGTAGACGCTGCTGGTGGTGCTATTGGCGAACTAGCTGTTGGTCGAATCAGGCAGCCTCGGTGGCTCAGACTGAGACGAAGGGGTCGTCTGGTTCGAGGTCCTCGTGTCTACAGGGTGAGACCCACCTTGGAAAACATGAGTGACTTTGAGGTTTTTGATAAGTATCGGCTCGATCGCGAACAGCTCATTGGCCTTTACGAGCTTCTTAAACCTCATTTGGAGCCACGTATACAAATAAGGACTGCTGTTCCCCCCATGAGTAAGATGCTAAGCTGTCTATACGTCCTGGCCTCCGGGAGTTTTCAATCCGGAGAACTGTACATGCATGGCTTGGCTCAAGGTACATTCTCTGGGGTGTTTGATAACTTTCTGAACGCCATGGTACGTATCAGTAAGCAATACATAGGATTCCCACAGAATGATGGTGATTGGAGGCGCCTGAAGCGGGAATTCTTTGATATTGCTCAATTGCCCAATGTCTTGGGAGCCATTGATTGTACCCACATTGCGCTGCGTGCTCCAATTGATGACTTGCCCTTCAGAAATCGCAAACATTTTCATAGCCTCAACGTGCAGTATGTTTGTGACGCACGGATGAGGATTATGCATGTGTATGCGAATTTTGGAGGGGCTTGTCATGATGCCCGCATCCTCTCTCTGTCGTCCCTGTGGAGACAGTTTGAGGAAAGACAAATGCCCCCTGGTTATCTCGTTGGTGAGTATTTGTGCTCAACATGGTTAATTATTTTGACAATTGCCCCTGTATTTTTTAACTGTTAGCGTCATGTTCAGCTATAGGATTAAATTTAACCATTTGTTATTTACCGACGCTAATGTCTAGTTTTATTGAAAAGCAGATATGTAGCATGTCTTACCTTAAGTGTTCATATAGAGAATGCAATGTAACCATGTAGTTAGCATTTTACACAAGGTTTGGTTTAGTCGAAATACGCATATGTAGCATGTCTTAGATGAAATGGCAAGATATTATCTCATGCAATTTAACCCTGTCATTGTCTTTTTCCGCTAATGTCTAGTTTTATTGAAATGCAGATATGTAGCATGTCTTACCTTAAGTGTTCAGATAGAGAATGCAATGTAACCATGTAGTTAGCATTTTACACAAGGTTTGGTTTAGGAGAAATACGCATATGTAGCATGTCTTAGATGAAAAGGCAAGATATTATCTCATGTAATTTAACCCTGTCATTGTCTTTTTCTGCTAATGTCTATTTGTATTGAAATGCAGATATGTAGCATGTCTTACCTTAAGTGTTCAGATAGAGAATGCAATGTAACCATGTAGTTAGCATTTTACACAAGGTTTGGTTTTGGAGAAATACGCATATGTAGCATGTCTTAGATGAAATGGCAAGATATTATCTCATGCAATTTAACCCTGTCATTGTCTTTTTCCGCTAATGTCTAGTTTTATTGAAATGCAGATATGTAGCATGTCTTACCTTAAGTGTTCAGATAGAGAATGCAATGTAACCATGTAGTTAGCATTTTACACAAGGTTTGGTTTAGGAGAAATACGCATATGTAGCATGTCTTAGATGAAATGGCAAGATATTATCTCATGCAATTTAACCCTGTCATTGTCTTTTTCCGCTAATGTCTAGTTTTATTGAAATGCAGATATGTAGCATGTCTTACCTTAAGTGTTCAGATAGAGAATGCAATGTAACCATGTAGTTAGCATTTTACACAAGGTTTGGTTTTGGAGAAATACGCATATGTAGCATGTCTTAGATGAAATGGCAAGATATTATCTCATGCAATTTAACCCTGTCATTGTCTTTTTCCGCTAATGTCTAGTTTTATTGAAATGCAGATATGTAGCATGTCTTACCTTAAGTGTTCAGATAGAGAATGCAATGTAACCATGTAGTTAGCATTTTACACAAGGTTTGGTTTAGGAGAAATACGCATATGTAGCATGTCTTAGATGAAATGGCAAGATACAGATTTATATATAAATTTATTTTTATTTTTTTATCTTTCTGACAACTTTTAATATGGATTATGGTTTTTAAAAAATATATTTATACAACAATATACTAGTTTAAGTATTCTGTTTGAATTATGTTCTGTTCTAAATTTATAGGTGATTCTGGGTACATGAGCCGGCCTTGGCTCATTACCCCCTTGCGTAGCCCAACTGATGTGTCTGAGGAGCGCTACAATAGGGCTCATAAGAGAACCAGGGCGGTGGTTGAAAGGATGTTCGGGCTCCTGAAGATGAGATTAAGGTGCCTGGACCGTTCTGGAGGAGCACTCCAGTACAACCCAAAGAAGGTGGCTAAGATCGTTGTAGCCTGTAGCGTCCTGCATAATATTGCACAGCGGGCTGGGATGCTGCAGGCCGTCCCGGTGGACAGAGACCTCCTCAGAGATGAGGAGGATGATCCTGTTCTAGAGGGGGAATTCCAGGACGAGGGACTTGATGTCAGAGCAGACGTCATCAACCGCCACTTTAGACGGTAAATAATAGAAGTTACACTGGAGTATTTTCAATAGATGTGAACTCTAGGGAAATGACAAGTAGAGAATTGTGCAAACATGTTAGTATTGATCAAATGTTAGAATAATCTTTATTTCTCATAATATAGGTGATGCTCTGGGCATTGGGTCCTATAGCGAGTCTTTGCCACCTGGTTTTTAAAGAGGACATCAGATGGTAAGTAGAAATGTATGGACTGTTGCTGGCATGATTTGTACACAAATACATCATATGGCATACATTTTAAAAAATATAACTTTGTTTACACATTACTTAAAATGTACATAATCAGAAAGGGATACTCTAGAATGACTATGGTTCAATGTCACACAGAGGTTTGTTCTGCTCAATATGACTCATATTCACACTTGATAGAAAATAACACAGGTTCATACACAGGCTTAGTAAGCTAGTGATAGATATTTATTATGAAATGGGGGGTGGGAGAGGGGTACAGAACTGATTCACACACTTGTATGAAATCTTTATATATAATTTCTTACATTAGGGAGATGACTTAATCTAAAGACTGAAAGGGAACAATTTGAAGCCTGACAGTGAAGATTTCCAAGACTGACAGTGGGGAAAAAGCCAAGATTGAAATTGAAGTATACCAATGGGATCATGTCTGGCATTATATTTCAATTCTGCTGACCTTGAAAACCATACAAATACATGTTCACATGGTAAGTGCAAACTATTTGATAGAATAAGGCTGTGGAGACATCCTATTGGAGACACTTAGATGATTTTCTATTTTGTAGATGGTATTTCCCAGTCCTCTATTTAATGAACTGATGAATAATACACCTATTGAAGATCAACTGTTTACCCCTGAATTGACTTTCAAAGACCATGCATTGTCCAGGTTGGTGTACCAATGCATGCTAGTGAAGACTGTAGAATATTAGTAGCTTACATACATTAGTCATATTTAGTTCTTAATTAGATATTTAGGGATCACAATCAGACACTTAGATGATTGTACTTTTTTAGATGGTATTTCCCAGTCCTCTATTTAATGAACTGATGAATAAGACACCTATTGAAGATCAACTGTTTACCCCTGAATTGACTTTCAAAGACCATGCATTGTCCAGGTTGGTGTACCAATGCATGCTAGTGAAGACTGTAGAATATTAGTAGCTTACATACATTAGTCATATTTAGTTCTTAATTAGATATTTAGGGATCACAATCAGACACTTAGATGATTGTACTTTTTTAGATGGTATTTCCCAGTCCTCTATTTAATGAACTGATGAATAAGACACCTATTGAAGATCAACTGTTTACCCCTGAATTGACTTTCAAAGACCATGCATTGTCCAGGTTGGTGTACCAATGCATGCTAGTGAAGACTGTAGAATATTAGTAGCTTACATACATTAGTCATATTTAGTTCTTAATGAGATATTTAGGGATCACAATCAGAAAAAGGAATACATATTATAGTTGATATAGAGGTATTTGAATGGACATGAAATATTACATTTATGTTCAGCATACATATATTGTTTACATGTGATATACATTATTATGTATAATTTTAATTTTTGATATTTAAATATAATTTTTAATCAACAATATAATGGTGTATGTATTTCATTAATTTAAAATCAATGTAATGATTATCTTTAAAAAATGTTGATCAAAGTTAGAGCATAGACACCATATGATTTTAAATGTATTTTATGAATATTTTACAACGTGTGTATTAACTTTGTTCCATTTTTATTATTTGTCATTTCAGATTGGCATCTGATGACTTCCTGGAATATTTAATTATTTTCAATTAAATATATGTTTATTTTTAACAGATTCTAATATATATCAATATAATCTGTAAATAAATAAAACTTGGACTCCCATGACTGGTAGTTGGCTATTTGACAAGCACATGCATAAGAGAAAATAATGCATTAATAGTAGAAAATAAAAATCTTCAGAGAATATTAAAATATATCTTTTAACATTAATTGGGGAGTCAGATTCTTCAATGCTTTTATATTGAAAAAGTATATATTAAAAATATTTAGGATATGTATTAATATTATGATTGTTTTAACATTTAATAAGGTGAAGTGGTTCAATTACATGAAAGTGACAGTGTTGTTGAATGTAAAAAGAATTGTATAAGATCATGTATCTTCCTTAGGTATCTCAAAACATTATTAGAAAATATTTTACAATTATTACATTTATAAATGGTAGGTCATTTAACTTGATATTTTTAAAAAATTAGTTATTGGATGCCAGGTTAATCTATGTAATTTTCTAGTGGAGTCATTTAACTATACTTAGTAATATTATGTATTTATTACAATCTTACCTCTTGGGTTAGACATCAAATATCTATATAGAATGTAATTTCCCCTTTAGTTTATTTTGTCAATGTTAAATCAAAATACAATATGTTTGGGTCCTTAAAGGGGTCATTCAAAATGTATATTTTGTATACATTGTTACAAATATCATACAAGAATTTAAACATATTTAGAATGTACTATAGAATTACATTCAGTCTTTAAATATACTTGTTAAAATAAAAATAAATGCACATATCTTAGTCAATGATATAAGGCATCTATATGCAAACAACAATCAGCATCAAAATAGCCTATGTAGAGATGTATTTAATCCACGAATATATATATAATTACAATATAATGATTGAATAACAAAACATATTAAGTTGGTCAAATATAAGATTATTATACAAAATGCATACATAACATATAGCTTAATGTCCCTCTACGCTGAAGGCTAAAAAAGACCTCATTTAATAAATATATTTCAGTCAGTGTGTAAAACAATCTAGAAGTTAATCTAAATTTGCTTTACTCATATGTTAGACTCATTTAGCAAAAGGAAGGTGCCTAGGTTTATGATATATTAAGCATTATTGTGAAATGTTTATTTAAAGGGACATGAACTCAAAATATACTTAAAGGTAGCCATTTAAAAAAACAATGATTTATACATTCTGAATGAGTATTCTATTTTAATCAACTTTAAAACTTGTCTCATATTATGAATGCTCATTGTGATGTTGCTATCATTACTTTAGAAATAAGGCAGTAAATAGCTAATTTATTTGCTTCAGTACTCTGGACAGAACTTGATTGTTTGGAATAATTGATGCAACAATCGTCAAGGATAACCCAGGTTTTTATTAAACAATTGTCCGTAATATAAAATATCATTATTGATTTGCAAAGAAACATAACAAGATAACTTAACATTTGATAATCGTATTAAATAATAAAGTTGATTAACATTTCATGCTCAATCACCAATGGTAAATTTGTTTGGACAGTGTCCCTTTAAGAGATTTAAAGAGTGTATTTACTTCTCTTCCTATCTTGACATACTTTGCTTGAAAAGCATATCGAGATAGGCTCAGTAGATGAAGATTGGTGGATGCACAGAGATGCCTTATGTGATTGTCTCAACCATGTGCATTTAAATTTCTTCTGTTGAGGATATATAAATACTAAGAGAAAATGATTTACAGTTTAAAGTCTAAACAATCTTCTATCTCTACAGATCATTTGATACAATTGTTTGTTTGTAATGTCTCTTTAAAACTAAAGACGCCATTGCACAATAACATATATGAGCACTTCAGAGAAATACAAGCTCGAGGTTTATTTGCGAATAACAAAGCTGTAGTTTAACATTTATAAACAGATTATCCAAGTTACTGACATTCTAACCGGAATTTTAACATTAATAAATATTGCGTGGGAAACGCATCTTCAAACACCAGATTAGCATATTTAAACATTAGTGTAATGTCACGCAATAGCACACAATCAATGTGCATTATAAATACATTTAATAGAGCAATGTCAATACTTCACAATCAATTTATTTAAAGAACAATAAAGACATACAATATTAAATGTGTATTTGTATTAAAGAAACAGACCGTTATTAAACCGAGAAATGTCTACAACATTAATAATGTGACAGGATTAGATTTTAAAGAGTATTTAATCATTAATATTTCACGGATCCCGGATATTAAATCTGCGTCACACATATCCGCATGACAGGCCCATGAGTTACAAATAAGTCTACATGAAAAATGAAGTTACAGCACCACCAAGCGGTATGTGTAAGGAAGTTACTAAGATATGAAACATTAAGGAACGGCCAATCAGAGTTCATCACACAAACACAACTTGAGTCAGGATGGTCTCACAGACATTATAACAATATTTCAAACTTTTATCCAATCAGATGTACAGATAAATTGTCCCATGGTGCATCTCATGTTTACTTCACCATATAAAAGTCCATTACACGTTGCCATCTTTGTCAGTTCTCTAATGCCTGCAGGCAGTTTATATTATTATAATATATTTATTGGACAACCCAGCAGGCATGTCAGTTCCCAGGTTCACCAAGGAGGAGAGCGCTGCACTGGTCCACGCCGTCAAGGACTTTTATCCCCAGCTGTTTGGGAACAAGAGGAGCTCGACAGATGCGCCTGTTAAGAAGGCCCTCTGGGAGTCTATCACCAATGCGGTTAGATTGGTGTGTGACGTCCAGAGGACCCAGGATCAGATCATGAGGAGATTCGGAGATATGAGGTTGCGTTTATCGAAAAAAGTCAACCTCATAAGGGACTGGGTACAAGCCCGTAAAAGAGGGGGCCAAAGAAAGGCCCCGCGGAAACTGTACCTACTCCCTTATGAGGTGACTTTATGCGAGCTCCTCAATCTCCGGGTCCCCAAAAGATTTAGATCCTCGCCATCCTCGGCCTCCTCTTCTTCCCTCCCAGCTGCGGGATCTGAAAGTCCTGACGCGGGGGACAGGGCAGATGCTTCTCCGTCCGGTGGCCTGGGAGGAGCCGATAGAGAATCTGAACCAGGTAATTATCCAACTTCATATAATATTTATAATTTTAAAAATCAAAAATGTGTATTTAGTCAGATACTAAACCTATACAGATCTCACAACATACACTACATATGATGTTTAGATATCTGATTTTAGATTATTGACACATGAAATAGGAATGATGTTTCTTGCGCTCTACAGAATATGCGTCACAGAGCGGAAATGTAATTTCGCATCCACGTTAACATGGGTTTGCGGAAAGTGGCATTGCTTTATACATGTTGTTCAAATGACGGATGCGTAATTCCGCTTGGAATCATTGCGCAATGATCGCGAAAATGGCATTTCTCATCCACGTTAACATGGGTTTGCGGAAAGTGGCATTGCTTTATACATGTTGTTCAAATGACGGATGCGTAATTCCGCTTGGAATCATTGCGCAATGATCGCGAAAATGGCATTTCTCATCCACGTTAACATGGGTTTGCGGAAAGTGGCATTGCTTTATACATGTTGTTCAAATGACGGATGCGTAATTCCGCTTGGAATCATTGCGCAATGATCGCGAAAATGGCATTTCTCATCCACGTTAACATGGGTTTGCGGAAAGTGGCATTGCTTTATACATGTTGTTAAAAATTAAATGGAAATTCTTAGATTAGTGAAGAATACAGTATTCTTATTTTAAATATTATATCTAATAAAAAACGAATAATACTAATAAATTATAACATATGGCCATCAATTGATGATTATGTAATAACAAGCAGATATTCTTAAAGATACAGTAAACAACACAACTGATTGAAAATAAGAGTCCAGGATATATTTATCATTAATTTAATTGCGGAAACTATTAACTCATGGGACTACCAAAGGATTAATATTTTTCTATTGATTTGTTATTAATGTAAATATTTTAAACATGGCATGATTAGTATTAATGATATGCAATCCTCATTTAATATATTACAGATATGGATGTGGCTGCTGGATCCTCAAGCCAGGGCTTGTCACAGTATGGTATGTCTCATTTTAATTGACATTTGTCTTAGAAACATGGAATGAACATTACATACTAAATACACATTGTTCAATATTTATATGTAATGTCTATTTAATAGATGAAAATTATATAATTATTCGGATATCCTTAAATAACATATTTGATTTTAATTGCATGCTCAATACCATTCATTACATCAACATATGGAGTAGATAATTCATTAACAAACAACAACATTGTGGAATCTATTTAATTTTAGATTAAAGGGATACTGAGCTACAATTATTAATATTGTCTTTCACATACAGTATGCAATATTAATAAACATAAAATATAATACTATCATCATATGTGACATATTCTATTGCTAAATGTAGTTTAAAATAAAGAAAGTACGTTTATGTGCATCTAAATATTTGTTGACCAACCTGGGTTTATATTGATGATTGGTGGATACCTTCAACAAACAATATTTATTGAATCCAATATTCCTTATCTGCCTTTAAGATTAATATCGAACAACATTCTAATTATAATAGGAGTCAATGTTAAATCATTTTTTACAGTTTGAACATAGAAATCAATTATTTAAATTAATCATGTCAGTGTCCCTTTAAGACAAAATAGATTCATTCATCTTTACATTATTTTTATTAAAAACTATTGATATATAAATCTAATTATCTGTTGGAGTTACTTTATAGATATCTGCATACTCTAACAGCACCATGATTACATATTTGTAATAATCAAGTTTGTTATGTATTGTGATAAATATGTGTTGTGTCCTAAACAAGATTACTGTACATTGAAAAAATGGGTCGATGTGACACATGTTTGTTTAGATTTGTCAACAGATGCTCCTCAATATGTGGTTTGTGTGTATTCTTGTAACTTCTTAAGGACATATGACGGAATTATTCCGTCATAAAACAATTGAGCTAAGTGAAAGCTGTGTCCTTAAAGGGTTAAGAACATTGATCATTGGGTATATTTAGATATGCAATAGCAGCATCTGAGATGAATTTGATGTCTAATGTAGTCTGACATTAAACATATGTTCAATACAGATATGTTTACAGAATCCCCTTGATTCAATCAAGCATTTTCTGGTGTAATGACTGCTCTATTCTTCACATTTTAAAGTTGATTAATGTTAAAATTCTAGACAGATGTGATTTAGTGATATCCAAAATGTGTTTAATAATATATATCTATATCATTCATAGAGAGAGTTGGTGTGGGAAGCCCACAGGAATCCAGCAGTGACATAGAGCCGCCTTTGCGGTCTCCTGGTAAGTCCATTGACTCATTTATATGTAATTGAAGGTGTATTGCTAATCAATATTATGATCATGATTCCGATGAAGCATAACATTATAAAAAATCATAGAATTTATCTTCTGATTATATATTTATTTTTTATATTGAGCGATTAATAATTTCTACTTTATTAGTCTACACATTTGTTATTCATAAGATGTCTAACATATGTTTTTTTCAATTTGTTTTTTTGACAACAGTCATCAAGTGATACACACATGAGAAATCTTAAATGTTCTATGTACTATGCTTTTATGAATTTAACATTAAGACAAACAATACATTAATATTCTGATTTATTGACAATAACAAATCTATTGTCATTTGTATGCTCCATCAAAATGATGTAAATCATAACTTTGTGTGTGTATATCTTTAATGCAACATTGATGTGCGTATTTGAGCAACAGTAACATATGTTATAATATCTGATCTTAAGGTGTACACAACATGTTATGTTTTACAGAGATTGATGTCACATGTGGGATGGAGGAGGAAGAGGCTGCCTTGGAGTCTGATGGTATGTGAAATATATCTATCATGTTTCCAACATGTTTCTTTTTTTGAAATCATTTTATTGAAGACATTCAAAGTCTACAGCTTTTTCCCTTTAAAAAGGAATATTATTTGTCTGTTCAAATACACTACTGCCCCCTTTCTATATCAGGCAGCATGAAAATCTGCTTGTATATATTTTTTTAAGAATATATAATTCATGCCATCATTATGTCACATGCATATTCCATGCCAAAACACAATAATAAGTTTCACATTGTACAGACAGTCATTGAGATTCATCTGAGTGCCTATATAGATACCATATCCTCATTTCAGAATAGTTTACAGATTCAAACACACTTCGAAGTATATTGAAAACATAATCAATTTGAAATGCGTTGATTTGATGTCAGGATGTATGAGATGTTAATATATTTCTTTTACATTTTCAGATGGATCCACCACTTCTGGTCATCTGGATTCCGCCCCTGCCCAGTCACAGACCCCTCCCCGTGCACACACCCCTGACCATGGCCACACCTCTGCACACACCCAGAGCCCTTCCCATCACCAAACTCATGACCATGCCCCGACCACTGCCAGCCCTTCCCATATTTCATATCCTGTCCCTCCCAAAAAACGCCCATACACCCCCCTTCGCCGCTCTCCCCGTATTCTGGCCCGTACAGCTGCCCAGACCCAAACTCCCCACTCCCCAGCTGTACGGCCTACCCTGGAGCAGCAGCTCACCACTCCCCAAGCCATTCCCATCCCTCCCCAAGCCAATCCCATCCCTCCCCCCTGTTTAAACCTTCATTGTCCTGGGTGTCAGATTGTCCTTCCCAGGCACAGCTGTAAGTATCATTCTAAATACACTTTATAAGATACTTAAAGGTACAGTGAAGTTAAATTGGTTAAATTGTGATTCAAATCCAGCATGCAATGTTAAGCCAATGTATAATAGAATACTCTTATGAATTATTCGTCATTCTCTTGATATATTTATGGAAAACAACTTATTCCTATAATTAGTTTAAACAATAAAATAAATGTGGCCATCATTTCTTTATTGTTGGATGAATGTATCCATCAACCCGCATGCACAAACAAAGTTCATCAACAAATATTGGCTTCCATAAAAACCAACATTCTTGCATTCAAAATATAGCTTGACAATTAAAACATATAATGAATATGTGTAATTTCTAAAGATTTGTCATGTCATGCTCTATCTGAATCAGTCCATTAAATATTTAGGTTCAGTGTCCCTTTAATTGGATATCACTACATATACCAAACACCACTACTTGGATCCAAAATTTTATGTCCAAATGTGGATACATTATCTCTTGTCTAACCCAGTGGGAATGTAATTTCTTCTGGTTGCTATGTTTACACAGCTTGTCCTCAATGCCAAAATGTTTAAGGATAGGTGTGCCTACCACAGTCTAAATTGAATTTTTAAATTGCTGATGTAAGTACAATGTAAATCCTTTAACAAGATTTGATACACTCAAGCTGTATAAGTGGATCATCTAAAACCAATTAAAGGGGACAACATGTTTGAGTAACATGAGCCTTTAATGATTTCTGTCTGTCTGAATAACCTAATTCATGTGTAAAGAATATATGAAAAATAATTTATGTAAATAATTATTTGTCTTTATGATGACAATGTATGTATTAAAATCTTTTATTCTGTTGTGTAATTATCCTTAATATTTAATTTTATTTTATTTTAGGCTGTGACTCAGCATGGCTCATGCTAGAAGGGATAGCAAGAGTAGAGCAGGCCGTGTTGAGGAACGCAGCTGTCCTGAGAGGGATGAACGACACCATGCAGGCCCAGCTCCGGGTTCAGGACTTGACTCTGCGTGAAATTATGCAATTACGTTCAAGGCCTGAATCTGGAGCTGGACATGCACAGGACAATGAAGAGGATGACCAGTAAGTGGAGGATCTGGATATGCTCCATGGTGGCAGATAATAATCCTCCGTCCACATGTTGAATTAGTATTTATATTGTTGCCATTTGGCCTTTTTATCAGTTTATTGTTGTGCCTGTTGCACTCTTTTACCTTGTCATGTGTCTCCAATGAGGCTATGCTGGCCCTTGGCAACTCTCTTCATGGACTGTGATGCACTGTGTTACCTTGCCATGTGTCTCCAATGGGGCTATGCTGGCCCTTGGCAACTCTCTTCATGGACTGTGATGCACTGTGTTACCTTGCCATGTGTCTCCAATGGGGCTATGCTGGCCCTTGGCAACTCTCTTCATGGACTGTGATGCACTGTGTTACCTTGCCATGTGTCTCCAATGGGGCTATGCTGGCCCTTGGCAACTCTCTTCATGGACTGTGATGCACTGTGTTACCTTGTCATGTGTCTCCAATGGGGCTATGCTGGCCCTTGGCAACTCTCTTCATGGACTGTGATGCACTGTGTTACCTTGCCATGTGTCTCCAATGGGGCTATGCTGGCCCTTGGCAACTCTCTTCATGGACTGTGATGCACTGTGTTACCTTGTCATGTGTCTCCAATGGGGCTATGCTGGCCCTTGGCAACTCTCTTCATGGACTGTGATGCACTGTGTTACCTTGCCATGTGTCTCCAATGGGGCTATGCTGGCCCTTGGCAACTCTCTTCATGGACTGTGATGCACTGTGTTACCTTGCCATGTGTCTCCAATGGGGCTATGCTGGCCCTTGGCAACTCTCTTCATGGACTGTGATGCACTGTGTTACCTTGTCATGTGTCTCCAATGGGGCTATGCTGGCCCTTGGCAACTCTCTTCATGGACTGTGATGCACTGTGTTACCTTGCCATGTGTCTCCAATGGGGCTATGCTGGCCCTTGGCAACTCTCTTCATGGACTGTGATGCACTGTGTTACCTTGTCATGTGTTTCCAATGGGGCTATGCTGGCCCTTGGCAACTCTCTTCATGGACTGTGATGCACTGTGTTACCTTGCCATGTGTCTCCAATGGGGCTATGCTGGCCCTTGGCAACTCTCTTCATGGACTGTGATGCACTGTGTTACCTTGTCATGTGTCTCCAATGGGGCTATGCTGGCCCTTGGCAACTCTCTTCATGGACTGTGATGCACTGTGTTACCTTGCCATGTGTCTCCAATGGGGCTATGCTGGCCCTTGGCAACTCTCTTCATGGACTGTGATGCACTGTGTTACCTTGTCATATGGCTCATATATTCCTTATTTTTACAAGATTATTTATAAACGTTGTGTATGTTTTCTTACATACTAATAAAATACATTTTATTTCACAAATCTTTGTCCTCATTCTTCCTGTTATTTTTTGAAAGCTCTAGTTTATGTTGTTTATCCTTAAAGGGACCTAACAAATATATTTGTTATAATGAAATCATATATGTAAGACAATAGTAAATGACTTTAAGATTAACATCTCCAATGTAATCTTATTATTTGTGTTTATATTATTTTCTCTTAGCTCTATCATTGCCTGATTATGATTAGCAGAGTAATTTCTTTATATATGTATATATATTTTTGTATTTGTGTATATATGTATATTTAAATGTTCAGATCCATGTGTGTATTTATAAACTCTGCATGAATTGATGCACCTTTACCAAATGATCTGAGTATTGATACAATGATATAATCCCTGTAAAGTGTTCATTTTATTTAAATAGTATTGACTATGTGTATGCTCTTTTTAAAAACAAAATAATGTCCCTTTAAGTGATGTTGATCACTATTGTAAATGAATGTATTTCCATTTGTAAAGCGTTTTTGCCCTTTTTACAAGAACAAGGACATATAGTTTTATTAATAAACAATCTTATTGTAATGTTGACAGCACCTGTATTTCATTTTCAAATCTATATTATTGTCAAAGTGTAACCAAATCAATCTCTGTGTGTAATGCAAATAATGTAGATGATGAATATTAGTTAACTAATATGTTAACAAAATACATCTCCTCCCATATGTGGCTATAGGTAGGCTGACAATAATTAAACTTGAATAAATGACACGTTTAATCAATACATGTATAACTATTGTTATTCAACAACAATCCAAACATATCTTAAAACATCAATGGCATATGTATTTCTCATGTGTATCTTTTAAATGTTAAAGATATACACCATAGCTATAGTTCAAGGGACAGTCAAGTCCGAAAAGATGATTCATGATTTGGTGACATTCCTAGATAGCAATCTACACACATACTAGTTCCTAAAATATAAATACGTTTCTTAGTGATATGCCAAGATGTCACTGAGTCCTTGTATTGTCTGCGTTTTTTCAGCGATCTCGGATGCGCCATGTTGCTTAAGACGTCACCTGCCAGGCTGTCCAATGATTCCTTGTATTGACTGACGTTCTTACGTGATCAGGAATATGCCTTTTATTGGATTGCGTTTTGACGCGATCAAGGATGCGCCTTTTTTTTTTGTGCGTTCTTACGTGATCAATAATGTGCCTTTCATTGGATGGCGTTCTTACGTGATCAAGGAAGCGCCATGTTAAGACGGAACATGTAAAGGTAAAAAAACGTGTGATTGGATTGCGTAGTCCCGCAATATTTGTGCACGTTAAAAACGTTTGTGACTGCATGCAATTTTAAAAAGCTTGCGAATATGTATTATTTGCATCATGTTACATTGTTGACCCGTAGCTGATAAAGACCAACACATTCTCTTTTGCTGGATGTCTGGTTGAATCAACGAACGAAAGCAAAATGTTTTCATGCATAGGATATTTATAGGCAAGTGCAAATCTCTCCAGTCCATGTTTAATATGTTTGTCAACAATGTTCCTTTTTCTGAAAAATTACTGTTGTGTTTAATGTTGAACATATCTAATTAATAAATATGCGCTATTGTGTTTGAATAAAGTAATCAATATGCATTTATCATATGCTAAATATATGATGCCGACTTCTTCTAAATGTAATTTCGTTGTATATTTTATGAAAGGTTCATTAGACACTCACATTATAAATAAAAATATTTGATTTTGTCTCTAGTTAGATAGTCCATTGTTTAACCAATCGGTTTATTTTGTCTTGTGTTGTAAGAAAATGTAAGTAATTTTCTTACTCCTCGCAAAGCCAATGAGTTTCATGTGAGTACCATCTCCAGCTTTGTCCAGTTTGTGTAAAGGGTCTTTTCATATGTTAATGATGGGGTATTGTGTTGTTTTACGGTTGTAATGGTGGTTCGTCTATATTTTCAATATAGCTAACCCTATTTTATTTGCAAGTGTTTGAAGCTTTTTAATATTGATATCAGTATATGTTAATCTTGTTGTTTGTAGTAGTGTCTATTACATACAGTTATGTAAAAAATATAGGATACTGTCCCTTGAATGCAAATGTTGTTTTTTGTATCATGTATGAGATCCACATAGTTTAATCTTCAAATATATTTTTGTTAGCATATTTCCCCCCCCCCCACTCCTAAAAGGACTTTAAACCATATTCATTGTTAAAATAAAAATATTTACAATAAAATATTAACACAATAATGTCTCTTAAAGAAAATAGACTTTATTTAACACGTCAATATAAATGTGATTTAAAAAAAATTTTTTTGACAAAGTACATGTAGATATACCAACAAGCTTAAAATATGTGTTAGCATATGTAATGTTGTTAAAGGGACAGTTTAGAAAAAAAATTTTTTAAAAATTATTCGAAAAGTCAATTCTGTAATATCAAGGATATCAAATGTTTCTCAACAATTGAACATTTGTCTGGGTTTATTTAAATTTGCTATCTAAACCTATGAGGTTGGTGTGCTCATTTCTTAAATCTTGAAGAGTGCTTGTAATCATTATACAATTTGAGCACTAGAGGGCATTTGGATAGCATTTGTATATGTAAAACCTTGTGCTCATACAGCATATTATTGACCATGTATTGATCATTGATATCTAAAATGTTGTTATGTCAGAACAACAAATAAGTGGTCATTTTTCATAGTCATAGATACAAGGGTAAGCACATAAGTCACACATGTATTTCTCCATGTTTTGTTGTTTCAAACTTTATAATGCGTAATACAGTGTTTTCTTTGTAATCAATAATTTTCTGACTGTCCCTTTAAGCTGTGTTATTGGCATTCAAACAGTAATATGCCATCATGGATAATTGTTATGGTAATTTAGTTAGCGATTCGGGAAACAGTTTGGACATCACATCACAGAAACCAATCAATATCATGAACAAGGATAGGTATGTGATGATGTGGTTTTCACACACTTATAACCCACACTCTGCAAAGAATCTTCCTCCATGGACCCGGTCCCATAGAAGTCGATTATATACAGAGTGTGGTCCACAAGTGTATGAAAACCACATCATCACATACCTATCCATTACACAAAAAAAATATTTGAAGATGGAAAAAAATACTTACTTCCTCTTCCTTCCCCTCTTCCCACGGGGCTGAGGCTCTGGGAGAGGCAACTGCCGACTCCCAAGAGTCCTCCTTGGAGCTGTTGTGGGAGGAGTGGAAGGAAGAGTACTGGGACGACCAAGGTGAGGAGTAGATGGCTGAGGAGGAGGAGAAGATGGATGAGGAGGAGAAGATGGCTGAGGAGGAGGAGGAGTAGATGGCTGAGGAGGAGGAGGAGTAGATGGCTGAGGAGGAGGATGAGATGGGCCGGCAGGAGGAGATGGCCCAGCAGCAAGAGGCCCAGCAACAAGAGGCCCAGCAACAGGAGGTAGACCAGCATGCGCCTCCCGGAAAAATGTGAACATTTCCTGATGAAGATTAAACATTCTTGTTTGTCCTTCTTGTATTCTATTCAGTATACTGATTATTTCATTTTGGCCTTGAATTATTTGATTCTGCCCATCAAGTATTCTGCGTCGTCCTTCTATGTTTTCTATCCGGGAGGTACGCATCTGGTCTATGTACTCCAGTAGAACCCGCACCTCCGCTATTTCTTCTTGTTGTGCCTGTTGAACCCGTGCACGGCGGGGTGCCCGTGCACGGCGGAGTGCGGGTCTTTGAGGGACCTCGGGTTCCGCGGGTTCCGCGGGTTCAGCGGGATCCTCCTGTGCTTCCGGGGCCTCTTCATCATCTCCCGTGCGCTGTTCGTCACGGGGGGCCTCTTCCCTCCGAAGTGGGAATTCCTCACCACCACTCTCATCCCGGGGAGATGCAGGAGGCTGTGCTGCCTCGTCCCCAGACTCTGTATATAAATAAAAAAAAAAAAAAAATATATATATATATTAGCATATTTGCAAATCAAGGTTTAAATGACTTAGCTTACGATACAATTACAAATGCAGAATCATTAATCCACTTTGAAATCTAACAAACAATCAATACGATTTCCGCTTTTTCTAAACCGTGTTTGTGATATCTGGTCAATGTGAATGTTTTTGCGTTTGTTTTCAGTCTGTTTAAATGCACACCTAACCTATAGCCTAGATACTGATGTAACCGCAAAGTAATAGAATGCGTGTAAACAGCGTAATAGCATTAATCTGATCCTTAACACATGAAACCCAATGTTTTATCTTTCATGATTTAGAAGCATACATTTAGTATCAACTTTCGAATGTACTTTTCTTATCTAATTAGCTTCATTCTCTGGATATTCTTTGCTGAAAAGCATATCTAAATATGCTTATAAGATGCTGATTGTTAGCTGAATATAGCTGCCTCCTGTGATTGTTTCACCGTGTGCATGGCTATTTCTTCATTAAAATATATCTCAAGAATGAATCAAATTAGGTAATATAAGTACATTTGAATGTTTTGTCAAATTGTATTCGCTACCTCAATCATGAAAGTAAATGTTTGCGTATAGTGTCCATTGAAATACATTCGTATGTGAAATTATTGTTCAATGAGCTTACCGTCAGATGAGAGTGGCAGGTTCCCGGTATCGATTCCTCCGATACCGACTACTTCCACCTCGGAGATGCTGGGCCGCAACATTTCCTCCCATCTGCAGTACTCCATTTCAAGGGCAGGGCCGCCACCGGTCCCTGCGGCATGTCGGGCCTCCAGGCTTAACTTTTTTTTAAGTTCAAGTTTACAGTCCCGGTACCGATGTTTGATAGAATCCATATCCCGGTTCCGGCCACCCACTGCATTGACTGCATTCCTAATCTCGTTCCAGAGCCTCCTCCTGTCAGTCGGGGTAGTCTTCTGGTGCTGCAGCATCCTATGCCTGGCCATATAGGCCTCTACGAGGGCCTCCTCCTCCATCGTAAACCTCGCCTCCCTAGTCGCCTTGGCCTTCCCCTGTGACGATGCCCTCTGTTTCCCGGACTGTGAAGCCCTACTCTGACCGCCACTGGGCCCAGCCACTTGGTCATCTTGAACCAAGTGGCTGGGTCCACCCACCGCTTCCACCCCCGCTTCCTGCCCCCCTTCCTGCCCCCCTTCCTGCCCTGTTCCTCTCCCCCTCCCTCTACTCCCCCCTCTACCTGTCCCCTGCCTGGCCTCCATCTCCTCCCTAAACTAAACCCCAAATAATCAAACAAAAAGTGAGTGTGATGAAATGAAAGGGGGTCAAAATAAAGAACTAAAAAGACAAAAAAGGTGCTTAAAGTGTGAGGGATGTAAACAAAACAAAGAGGGTAAGGAGTATTTAAATAAACGAAAAGAATAAGACTAAAAGGAGGATATGTAAACTAAATGTAACTAGGGGATGGGTATGGGATGGGTATGGGGTATGGGATAAGAGTAAATGGGATGAAAGGGAATGGGACTACAAGGAATGGGGTATGGAGTGTAGTATGAGGGGGTAGGGGGTATGGAGTGTATGTAGTGTTATTGATAAGTGTATGTATGTATTGAATGTGTTTGTGTGTAAATGTGTTAAGTGTACAGATAAATCACTCGCTCGCTAACTCACACTACTTCTAATTCTCAATAACAAACACTCCCACTAACGCTCACTAACTACCACTAACTGACGCTCACACTAACAACTATCACTAATAACTCCCACTAACTCACTCACGCTCCCACTAACAGACTCTCTCCCACTCCCACTAACTCCCACTAACTCACTCACTCTCTCACGCTAACACTACCAACTGACTCTCTCACGCTAACACTACCAACTGACTCTCTCACGCTAACACTACCAACTGACTCTCTCACGCTAACACTAACTCACTCTCAAAAATTCTCAAACTCTCTATTCTTAAACCTCCAATCTCCAAAGACCCACCAGCAACACAGTCAAAGAAGCCATGCTTGTGTGGTGCTTATATACCCTGTGTAAATGTTTAATGATGTCCCAATTTCCATTGTAATTAGTGTTCAGGTGTGCTTTATTAGCAATTAATATTATTGCAATGTGTATTAGGTGTGTGAATTTGCGCATGCTCATTTAGAGTTGGTATTTGTGGAATGTGTAGAATGCGATGATGTCATAGTGTTCGTTTTCGCTTTCATTGTCCAAAAGTATTCTTTTTAAATGTGAATTTGCGATGGTGTGTTCTTCGTGAAGTGTTGTATATGTATGTTTTTCATAATATATAATGATATTGAATGCGATTTTGTTTCTAGTGTATGTATATATTTTTTAATCCTTGTTGTTATTGTGCGATTTTCCGCATCTTAAAGTATATGCGTATTCCCCGTATAAATAGTATTAAAACTTCCCCCGCTTGTGAATGTGTAATGCTTGTGTGCTTTGTTGATTGATTGTTGTTGTGACATTTGCGGCGTGTTATTGTTGTGCATGATGTGGTATGCGTCATATGACCGAGCTGTGCGTATTCTCGCGAGATCGAGTGTTAGGTGAAAAAAGGCAATTTATTTGCTTTCCCATTGATCTCTATGGGAGACTGTCTAACGCGGGCAGGATTACGCGTGTGACATACACGCGTTAGGAGCATCGTTAGATGGTCTTATATTAACTCTAAATACCGGAGTCAAACAATGACGTGCGTTAGACATAAACACGCGTGGCGTTAACAGCCCATCTACCGCCGAACTCTAAATCTAGCCGTTAGTCTGTAATTATTGAATAACAGGGAAAAAGCCCTTGTGGTGCCATTGTTCGTGTGTAGTAACAAAAGAAACCCACCTATATGAGCATTTTAGACAAGTACACAATAACAATGTTAGGGATTTGTCATATTGGGGCATCAAAAACGTGAAAAAAACAATGGAGAGGAGGCAATTTTGAAAAATCACTATTAAAGAAAGAAGCTGAATATATATATATATATATATAATATGGGAACCCTTTACCCAAAGGGACTCAATTCGGAATTTGACCTCAGTCCATTTATATTGGATTAAAGTAGTTAATATTAAGATTCACACAACATCATTCTGTCCATACTTTTAAAGCAAAATGTAGATAAATATGGCCAAATATAGCTATATCTTTCAAGCCCAATATAGCCTATAATAGGTTTTATATAACACTAACTCAAATCGTACAGACTCTTGCACATATTAATAGAGCCACTCACATTGATGAGAGATATTATAAGTTTTTATATCGAAAGTCATCATATACATACCTATCTACAATGCTTTGTTACATAATTCTATTTTTGTAGATGTTTGAATATATGTTTTTTGTACACTCGAATGTATGTATGGTTATTTAACCTATATATATATATATATATATATATATATAAAACAATCCAAAATGTGAATCTACCCTCCTGGGGTCAACCACCTGGTCCCTCTGTGTACATACAGCAAGCTTCAACAAAGTCAGAGGCAAACCAGATTTTCTTCAAAGCAATTAGTCAAATTTATTGACGTTTCGGGGAACAAAACTCCCCTTCTTCAGAACACAAAAAACACACACAAACCGTGTTTGTGTGACATCCTGACATCCTTTCCGGTTTAGGTTAATGTGACCCTGGAAGTTTACAACACTCCACTTCCGGGTTATAATAATATTTATACGTACAACAATTGTGAACAAAAAGGGGATCACTAGTGTCTCCAGTGGCCCCGTGTATTAAAACAACTCACCATTAATAAACCTAGTTCTACATTGTATGTTAAAGCACAATTTACAATGTACCTCGTTATATATAATTCTTATATGACGCATAGTATGTGCAGTGCTTCACTATACGTGTTTACTTATACTTATGCCGGACGTTGCGTCACTTCTGGTTGCACTGGAACTCTACCATCGTGACGTCACTTCCATGACAAATATTTACAATATCACACGTGCAATGCGGTGTCCATGTTTACATGTACTCTATACCGAAGATACATAAAACCTTAGACAAAACCCGGGGACGCCCAATTATTTCCTCTAGAGATTCACTCTTACAACCGATAGCTCAATACGCTGAATTTTTTTTGCAACCGGTAGTACAGGACAATAGAGCTTTTTTATTGGACTCAAGTGAACTCTTAAGATAATTGAAGGAGTTAAAGATCGAAGCCAATGATTTGTTAGTGGTGTTGGATGTGAATAGTCTGTACACCATAATTCCTCATCAGGCAGGCCTAGACACTATGAGGGAACAGCTGGTGGCTTCTGATAAATATGTGGGCCCACCCATAGAATTTGTGGTTCAATTGGCTGAATTGAACTAAAAATTATTTTAAATTCGAGAGATCCTTTTTTCTTCAGGTAGAATATGGCCCCATTGTATGCCAATCTATTTATGACAGGTTTTAAAAATAAGTTTTTATGGTCTAAGGGTGTACCTCAGGTAATGTTCTATAGGAGGTACATTGTCAACATTCTACTTATTTGGAGAGGGAGTGTTGAAAGTTTACAGTTGTGGTTTCATGAATTCAATAATACTGACACAACCGTGAGGTTTAAGATGTTGTACAGTGATAAACAAATTGAATTCTTGGACATACTTATTGTAAAGAGTCAGATGAGACTTGAAATGATCTTATATTCCAAACCCACCGACCGGAACTCTTTACTTATGTCTAATAGCTGCCATCCCCCATCCCTGGTTAGAGGTATTATAAAATCACAATTCATCAGAGCAATAAGGAATAATTCTAGCAGACAGAAGGGAGAGACACAAGTGCAAGAGATACAAAATAGATTCATGAAGAGGGGATACTCACCGACTGTTCTGGACACAGTGAAGGAACAAGTTAAAGATGTCACACAAGAGACACTATTGCAAAAGAAAATAAGACCACAAAACACTGAGAACAACATAATCTTTACCACTACTTTTGCCCCCAACACATCCAAGGTTGGACAACCCATGAAAGAACACTGGCACATCCTACTCTCGGATCCTAAGCTAAAATTTGCCAAGATAACTAACTCCATAGTAGGCTACAGGTGCAACACTAATCTCAGGGACCTTCTGGTCATTTCAGATCCCATAAAGTGTTACTCAGATGATGATATGAAGGTAACACGGAAGGGCTGCTTCCGGTGCCCTAATTGCATGATAGCTACAAAAAAATGTAACCATCACATGGTAATCGGAAGTACACCATCAATTACTCCATAACGTGCACCACTACCCACTTTGTCTATATGTTGATATGCCCATGTGGTTTGCATTACATTGGGAAGACCCAGGGGATGATCAGAGAAAGAATGGCCAACCATTGAATGGCTATAAGGCAGGCCATAAAGAAAGGAGAATCCGACCAACCAGTGGCATGCCACTGGTTGGTGGCCAAACATCCTGTATCTTCAAAAGTGATTCTCATTGATCATATCCCTAAACTATCACGAGGTGGAGACAGAAATAAGCTGCTTCTCAAAAGGGAGGTGGAATGGATGTACAGGCTGGATACCATGAATCCTAAGGGACTGAACGCTGTGCCTGATTTTGGTGCATTAACATAATATATCCTTGTAATGATGGGGCACTGGATGGTTGTGGATGGGGACTGACTGGGGGTGTTCCTCTCGCCTTTGGACGAGGAATACACCACCAGCCATTGTCTATGTTATGGGCGATGACGCGGATTAGTGATAATTTGCGATATCGCCACGGTACCCCCTAGACCAGTATTGAGTTCCCCACCCTTATAGGTGACTCTAACACATGACAGTGAAATGGTATAACAAGGTATGCACCATTGCCAATAAAATTGCTATAATGATTGGTGTTAATGTGACATATTGATTACTATCTGTAACAAAGAATGATGTATATATATATATAGACATGCACTAAACCCCCTCTTGTAAGAAGAATTATATACGTGGATTAAGAGATGTAACCCTGCTGCCGATCCTCTGAGCATTAATTAATTGTTGTATTGTCCATTTTTTTGACATTAAAATAGTTAACCACATAATGTTTGTTGGTATATTCTTACTGGCTGTTCTAATTGTCATCTGACATCGCTACGGTTTAGGCTTACTTGTCATGTAAACACTGACACCGCATTGCACGTGTGATATTGTAAATATTTCTCTCAGAAGTGATGTCACAATGGTAGAGTTCCAGTGCAACCGAAAGTGACGCAACTTCCGGCATAAGTATAAGTAAACACGTATAGTGACTAACTGCACACACTATGCAGCATTTAAGAAATATATGGAATGAGGTACATTGTAAATTATGCTTTAACATATAATGTAGAACTAGGTTTACTAATGGTGAGTTGTTTTAATGCAAGGGCCACTGGAGACACTAGTGATCCCCTTTATGTTCACAATTGTTGTACGTATAAACCGGAAATTATGTCAGTTTGGCGCCTTTTTTTACAGGAAGAAGGAGGTACCTGTTTGTGTTTCACTCTATTTAAGAATGGTTTGTGTATGTTATTTGTGTTCTGAAGAAGGGGAGTTTTGTTCCCCGAAACGTCAATAAATTTGACTAATTGCTTTGAAGAAAAACTGGTTTGCCTCTGACTTTGTTGAAGCTTGCTATATATATATATATATATATATATATATATATATATATATATATATATATATATATATATATATATATATATTGGATATAAAAAGTCTACACACCCCTGTTAAAATGTCAGGTTTCTGTGATGTAAAAAAAAATGAGACAAAGATAAATAATTTCAGAACTTTTTCCACCTTTAATGTGACCTATAAACTTTACAACTCATTTTAAAAACAAACTGAAATCTTTTAGGTAAAGGGAAATAAAAATAAAAAATAAAATATGGTTGCATAAGTGTGAACACCCTTAAACTAATACTTTGTTGAAGCACCTTTTGATTTTATTACTGCACTCTTTTTGGGTATGAGTTTTTCAGCATGGCATATCTTGACAAGATTTGCCCACTCTTCTTTGCAAAAACACTCTAAATATGTCAGAATGCGAGGGCATCTCCTGTGCACAGCCCTCTTCAGATCACCCAACAGATTTTGAATTGGATTCAGGTCTGGGCTCTGGCTGGGCCATCCCAAAACTTTAATCTTCTTCTGGTGAAGCCATTCCTTTGTTGATTTGGATGTATGCTTTGGGTCATTGTCATGCTGAAAGATGAAGTTCCTCTTCATGTTCAACTTTCTAGCAGAAGCCTGAAGGTTTTGTGCCAATATTGTCTGGTATTTGGAACTGTTCATTATTCCCTCTACCTTGACTTAGGCCTCAGTTCCAGCTGAAGAAAAAGAGGCCCAAAGCATGATGCTGACACCACCATGCTTCACTGTGGGTATGGTGTTCTTTTGGTGATATGCAGTGTTGTTTTTGCGCCAAACATATCTTTTGGAATTATGGCCAAAAAGTTCAACTTTGGTTTCATCAGACCAGAACACCTTTTGCAACATGCTTTTGGGAAACTTCAGATGTGTTTTTTCAAAATTTAGCCGGGCTAGGATGGTTTTTTTTTTGTAAGAAAAGGCTTCCGTCTTGCCACTCTACCCCATAGCCCAGACATATGAAGAATACATGCGATTATTGTCACATGTACCACACAGCCAGTACTTGCCAGATATTCCTGCAGCTCCTTTAATGTTGCTGTAGGCCTCTTGGCAGCCTCCCAGACCAGTTTTCTTCTTGTCTTTTCATCAATTTTGGAGGGACATCCAGTTCTGGGTAATGTCACTGTTGCACCATATTTTCTTCACTTGATGATGACTGTCTTCACTGTGTTCCATGGTATATCTAATGCCTTGGAAATTATTTTGTACCCTTCTCCTGACTGATACCTTTTAACAATGAGATCCCTCTGATGCTTTAGAAGCTCTCTGCGGACCATGGCTTTTGCTGTAGGATACGACTAACAAAATGTCAGGAAAGTCCTACTAGATCAGCTGAACTTTATTTGGGGTTAATCAGAGGCACTTTAGATGATAACAGGTGTGTACTGACTCCTATTTAACATGATTTTGAATGTGATTGCTTACCCTGAGGTGCTCATGCTCTCTATTTTTTACTATTTTGACCATCTTGTTTTATGTGACTTTTTCGATTAAAAGCTAAGTTTTATATTTTACTTGCTGATCGCTCTTTGCTCCATTCATTGGAACTGTTTAATTCTGAACACAGCTACATCCCCACTTAAAAAAGGGTGTTCACACTTATGCAACCATATTATTATTTTTTATTTTTTTATTTCCCTTTACCTAAAAGATTTCAGTTTGTTTTTCAATTGAGTTGTACAGTTTATAGGTCACATAAAGTTGGAAAAAGTTCTGAAATGATTTATCTTTGTCGCATTTTTTTACATCACAGAAACCTGACATTTTAACAGGGGTCTGTAGACTTTTTATATCCACTGTATATATACAAATTTACAAAGAACATTAACATAAGGTCATGCCAATACAAATTATATATACATCAAATCTATCATGAAGAGGGTTTAGAATTTATAAGAATAAATTATAGGAATTGTAAATGTTTATAGGATTCATATTTAGGCTATTTTTTTTTACTAATCCAAGATCATACATAAGAGATCTGTAGGAAATGTAAGAAAAAGGAAATCATAACAAAAACACCTTGAAATAGGCTTTAGCAATCCTGTTCTTAAAACTGTTTCACCTAGATTACGAGTCTTGCGTTAGCCTTAAAAAGCAGCGTTGAGAGGTCCCAACGCTGCTTTTTAATGCCCGCTGGTATTATGAGTCTTGAAGGTACAGGTGTACCGCTCAATTTTTTGGTCAGACTCGAAAATACTGCAAATCCACTTACGTCAAATACGTATCCTATATTTTCAATGAGACTTGCATAACGCCGGTATTACGAGTCTTCCAAAAAGTGAGCGGTACAGCCTCTCCTGTCAAGACTGATACCGCATTTAAAAGTCAGTAGTTAAGAGTTTTATGGGCTAACACCGTAGTATAAAACTCTTAACTAAAGTGCTAAAAAGTACACTAACACCCATAAACTACCTATTAACCCCTAAACCGAGGCCCCCCCACATCGCAAACACTAAAAAATATTTTTAACCCCTAATCTGCTGAAACGGACATCGCCGCCACTATAAAAAATATATTAACCCCTAAACCGCAGCACTCCAGCATCGCAAACACTAGTTCAATTTTATTAACCCCTAATCTGCCATTCCTAACATCGCCGACACCTACTTACATTTATTAACCCCAATCTGCCACCCCCAACGTCGCCGCAACTATATTATAATGTATTAACCCCTAAATCTAAGTCTAACCCTAACACCCCCCTAACTTAAATATACTTTAAATAAATCTAAATAAAATAACTATCATTAACTAAATTATTCCTATTTAAAACTAAATACTTACCTATAAAATAAACCCTAAGCTAGCTACAATACAACTAATAGTTACATTGTAGCTAGCTTAGGATTTATTTTTATTTTACAGGCAACTTTGTATTTATTTTAACTAGGTAGAATAGTTATTAAATAGTTATTAACTATTTAATAGCTACCTAGTTAAAATAAATTCAAATTTACCTGTAAAATAAATCCTAAACTAAGTTACAATTACACCTAACACTACACTATAATTAAATTAATTACCTAAACTAAATACAATTAAATACAATTTAAAAAAAGTTATCTAAAGTATAAAAAACAAACACACACTAAATTAAAGAAAATAATAAACAAATTACATGTTTTTAAACTTATTACACGTAATCTAATCCCCCTAATAAAATAAAAAAGCCCCCCAAAATAATAAAAAGCCCTACCCTATACTAAATTACAAATAGCCCTTAAAAGGGCCTTTTGCGGGGCATTGCCCCAAAGTAATCAGCTCTATTACCTTCATTCTTCAGTTGGACTTCGTTTGAAGAGGATGCTCCGCGTCAAATGTCTTGAAGATGGAGCCGCTCCACGCCGGATGGATGAAAATAGAAGATGCCGCCTGGATGAAGACTTCTGCCCGTCTGGAGGACCTCTTCTGGCCGGCTTGGATGAAGACTTCTGCCCGTCTGGAGGACCACTTCGCGTGGCTTGGTTGAGGACTTCGGCCCGGCTGGGTGAAGACTTCTCAAGGTAGGGTGATCTTCAAGGGGTTAGTATAAGGTTTTATTAAGGGGGTATTGGGTGGGTTTTAGAGTAGGGTTAGGTGTGTGGGTGGTGGGTTTTAATGTTGGGGGGGGTATTGTACTTTTTTTTTTACAGGTAATAGAGCTGATTACTTTGGGGCAATGCCCCGCAAAAGGCCCTTTTAAGGGCTATTTGTAATTTAGTATAGGGTAGGGCTTTTTATTATTTTGGGGGGCTTTTTTATTTTATTAGGGGGATTAGATTACGTGTAATAAGTTTAAAAACATGTAATTTGTTTATTATTTTCTTTAATTTAGTGTGTGTTTGTTTTTTATACTTTAGATAACTTTTTTTAAATTGTATTTAATTGTATTTAGTTTAGGTAATTAATTTAATTATAGTGTACAATGTGCCGTTTCAGTGATGTTTTGCTTTGCATTTTCGACAAAGTATATCTTGTACATGCAATTTATGAAGTGTATCTTTACATAATTTAAATAAAGCTCTTTTAAAAACTTAAAAAAAAATAAAAAAAAATATGCATATTTTATTGTTAATTTTAAGTGGATCCACTTTTGTATCTTGTTTGTATATTTTAGCTATAAGTAGCTTATAAAATATTTTATATACCCCTATAGAATTTCAATATATTTTTTATTTAAATAATCTTGTCACTACTAGTGTCTTAGCCTTTTAGGAGGCGCTCTGTGTATTTATTTTTAGCACTACATTCACCTTTTTGGGGGCGCTGGTACCCACAATACTAGGAGCTACAGACACAAGGTTGAGCGCTGTCAGATTTTAACCGAATAGAGGTGATTACTTTAGGGCAATGCCCCGCAAAAGGCCCTTATATGGGCTATTTGTAATTTAGTATAGGGTAGGGCTTTTTATTATTTTGGGGGGCTTTTTTATTTTATTAGGGGGATTAGATTACGTGTAATTAGTTTAAAAAACTTGTAATTATTTTATTATTTTCTGTAATTTAGTGTTTGTTTTTTTCGCACTTTAGATAATTTTTTAAAATTGTATTTAATTGTATTTAGTTTAGGTAATTAATTTAATTATAGTGTAGTGTTAGGTGCAATTGTAACTTAGGTTAGGATTTATTTTACAGGTAAATTTGAATTTATTTTAACTAGGTAGCTATTAAATAGTTAATAACTATTTAATAACTATTCTACCTAGTTAAAATCAGTTATATTGTAGCTAGCTTAGGGTTTAATTTATAGGTCAGTATTTTGTTTTAAATAGGAATAATTTAGTTAATGATAGGAATTTTATTTAGATTTATTTAAATTATATTTAAGTTAGGGGGTGTTAGGGTTAGGGTTAGACTTAGGTTTAGGGGTTAATAACTTTATTATAGTGGCAGAGACTTTGGGGGCTGCAGATTAGTGGTTAACAAGTGTTGTTAGGTTGCGGCAACATTGGGGGCGGCAGATTAGGGGTTAATAAGTGTAAGATTAGGGGTGTTTAGACTCGGGGTTCATGTTAGGGTGTTAGGTGTAGACATAACTTTTATTTCCCCATAGGAATCAATGGGACTGCGTTAGGAGCTTTACGCTGCTTTTTTGCAGGTGTTAGGTTTTATTTCAGCCGGCTCTCCCCCATTGATTCCTATGAGGAAATCGTGCACGAGCACATTTTGCCAGCTCACCGCTACCGTAAGCAGCGCTGGTATTGAGGTGAGATGTGGAGCTAAATTTTGCTCTACGCTCACTTTTTTGCGGCTAATGCCGGGTTTATAAAAACCCGTAATACCAGCGTTGTCTGTAGGTGAGTGGTGAGGGAAAACTGCTCATTAGCACCGCACAGCATTACCGACACATGGGTTGCTTTGCTCCGCCCACTCCAATCTTCCCCAAAAGCGAGCTCATAAAATTCTAGTGTAATTTAGCCATACTGATTGCTTAAAGGGATAGGAAAGTTTCAATTAAACTTTGATAATTCAGACAGAACATGTTATTTGTAAATTCACTTCTACTTGATTATCTTAGGTACCTTTTGATGAAAAAGATATGTACATATCCTCAGCAGCAGCAATGCACTACTGGGAGCAACTGTTGCTTGGAGGCTACACACTTTTGTCATTGGCTCACCAGATGTGGTTAGCTAGCTCCCAGCAGTGCATTGCTGCACTGGAACTAGGGTTGCCACTTTGGCCATGTTTTCCTGAACACTTATGAGTTACACATCCTGCAGGGTGCGCAGAGGGAAGCATGCACTGTGCACCTGGACAGCACATGAATAGTGACCCTGGACAGTACTATTCATGCTCTTCCCTGCACACCCATAAATTACCTATTAACCCCTAAACCGAGGCCCTCCCGCATCGCAAACACTATAATAAAATTATTAACCCCTAATCTGCCGCTCCCGACATCGCCGCCACTAGAATAAACATATTAACCCCTAAACCGCCGTACTCCTGCCTCGCAAACACTAGTTAAATATTATTAACTTATTTATTAACCCCTAAATCTAAGTCTAACGCTAACTCCCCCTAACTTAAATATAATTAAAATAAATCTAAAGAAAACCTACTATTAATAACTAAATAATTCCTATTTAAAACTAAATACTTACCTATAAAATAAACCCTAAGCTAGCTACAATATAACTAATAGTTACATTGTATCTAGCTGTATTTAGCTCAATCCTATTGGCTGATTGGATCAGCCAATAGGATTGAAGTTCAATCCTATTGGCTGATAGCATCAGCAAATAGGATTTTTTCAACCTTAATTCCGATTGGCTGATAAAATTCTATCAGCCAATCGGAATCTAAGGGACGCCATCTTGGATGACGTCACTTAAAGAGATATTCATTCTGGAAGAAGACGTCGATTGAACAGGATGCTCTGCGTCAGATGTCTTGAAGATGGAGCTGGGATGAAGATAGAAGATGCCGTCTGGATGAAGACTTCTGCCCGTCTGGAGGACCACTTCTCCCAGCTTGGATGAAGACTTCTCCTGGCTTCGTTGAGGATGGATGTCGGATCTTCAAAACTGTAAGTGGATCTTCAGGGGTTAGTGTTAGGTTTTTTAATGGTTTATTGGGTGGGTTTTATTTCTCTTGTTAAGTGTGTTCAGTCCACGGGTCATCCATTACTTATGGGATATATTCTCCTTCCCAACAGGAAGTTGCAAGAGGATCACCCAAGCAGAGCTGCTATATAGCTCCTCCCCTCACATGTCATATCCAGTCATTCTCTTGCAACAAAGAAGGAGGTCGCGAGAGGAGTTGGAGTTTTTACTTAATTATTCTTCAATCAAAAGTTTGTTATTTTAAAATGACACCGGAGTGTGCCGTTTTTTGTATCTCAGGCAGTATTTGGAGAAGAATCTGCTTGCGTTTTTCTATGATCTTAGCAGACGTAACTAAGATCCGCTGGCTGTTCTCGACATTCTGAGGAGTAGGGTAACTTCAGAAAGAGGGGAATAGCATGCGGGGTCCCCAGCAAATGAGGTATGTGCAGTACATTATTTTCTGGGAATGGAATTGACTAAGAAAATACTGCTGTTACCCATATGATGTAAGTACAGCCTTAAATGCAGTAGTAGCGACTGGTATCAGGCTGATAAATGTATGCGCAGTTGAGTTATTTTCTAGGGACTAGAATTTGACTGAGAAAATACTGTTAATACTGAAATAATGTTTAAGCCTTATCTGCGGTGGAAGCGACTGGTAGCAGGCTTAGTGATAACTTTGCATGACATTCAAAATGTTGTTTTTAAAATGTTTACTGGCATGTTATTCGTTTTGTGAGGTACTTTGGTGGTTATTCGTTTTGTGAGGTACTTTGGTGATAAATCTTTTTGGGCATGATTTTTTTCCACATGGCTAATGTATTTTCTGCATAGAAACCGTTATATCAGGTCTCCCACTGTTGTAATATGAGTGGGAGGGACCTTGTTTTAGCGCCTTGTTGCGCAGTTAAAATTCTAGCACAGTCTTCCTGTTTCTTCCTCCTTGATCCAGGACGTCTCTAGAGAGCTCAGGGGTCTTCAAAATTCGTTTTTGAGGGAGGTAATCAGTCACAGCAGATCTGTGACAGTGTGTTTGACTGTGATAAAAGCGTTAAATCTTAATTTGATATCCGTTTTTGGGTATTGAGGGGTTAATCATCCTTTTGCTAATGGGTGCAATCCTCTGCTAATTAATACTTTTCTCATTAAGAATTGTTGACTATAACTGAATTAGTTTTCCTTGTTATTCAACTGTATTTTTAAAAGCGCTGCAGCGTTTTTTATATTGCTTGTAAACTTATTGAAAGTGATTTCCAAGCTTGCTAGCTTCATTGCTAGTCTGTTTAAACATGTCTGATACAGAGGAATCTGCTTGTTCATTATGTTCAAAAGCCGATGTGGAGCCCAATAGAAATATGTGTACCAATTGTAATGATATTACTTTGAATAAAAGTCAATCTGTACCGATAAAGAAATTATCACCAGACAACGAGGGGGAAGTTATGCCGTCTAACTCTCCTCACGTGTCAGTACCTGCGTCTCCCGCTCGGGAGGTGCGTAAGATTGAGGCGCCAAGTACATCAAGGCCCTTACAAATCACTTTAAATGATATGGCTAATGTTATGAAAGAAGTATTATACAATATGCCCGAATTAAGAGGCAAGCGCGATAGCTCTGGGTTAAGGACAGAGCGCACTGATGACACGAGAGCCATGTCTGATACTGCATCACAATTTGCAGAACATGAGGACGGTGAGCTTCATTCTGTAGGTGACGGTTCTGATCCGGGGAGACCGGATTCAGAAATTTCAAATTTTAAATTTAAGCTTGAGAACCTCCGCGTGTTACTAGAGGAGGTGTTAGCGGCTCTGAATGATTGCGACACGGTGGCAATCCCAGAGAAATTATGTAGGTTGGATAGATACTATGCGGTACCGGTGTGTACTGACGTTTTTCCTATACCAAAAAGGCTTACAGAAATTATTAGTAAGGAGTGGGATAGACCCGGTGTGCCCTTTTCCCCTCCTCCGATATTTAGAAAAATGTTCCCTATAGACGCCACCACACGAGACTTATGGCAGACGGTCCCTAAGGTGAAGGGAGCAGTTTCTACTTTAGCCAAGCGTACCACTATAGCTGTGCTTTCTCAGATCCAATGGATAAAAAATTAGAGGGTTACCTTAAGAAAATGTTTGTTCAACAAGGTTTTATATTGCAGCCTCTTGCATGCATTGCGCCTGTCACGGTTGCAGCGGCATTCTGGTTTGAGTCTCTGGAAGAGGCGATTCGCACAGCACCATTGGATGAGACTTTGAGCAAAGTTAGAACGCTTAAACTGGCTAATGCGTTTGTTTCGGATGCCGTAGTGCATTTAACCATACTTACGGCTAAAAATTCCGGATTCGCCATACAGGCGCGCAGGGCGCTATGGCTTAAATCCTGGTCAGCAGATGTAACTTCTAAGTCTAAACTACTTAACATTCCTTTCAAAGGGCAGACCTTATTCGGGCCCGGCTTGAAGGAAATTATTGCTGACATTACGGGAGGTAAGGGCCACACCCTTCCTCAGGACAGGGCCAAATCAAAGGCCAAACAGTCTAATTTTCGTGCCTTTCGTAACTTCAAGGCAGGAGCAGCATCAACTTCCTCCGCTCCAAAACAGGAAGGAACTACTGCTCGTTACAGACAGGGTTGGAAAGGCAACCAGTCATGGAACAAGGGCAAGCAGGCCAGAAAGCCTACTTCCGCCCCTAAGACAGCATGAAGACAGGGCCCCCTCTCTGGAGATGGATCTAGTGGGGGGCAGACTTTCTCTCTTCACCCAGGCCTGGGCAAGAGATGTACAGGATCCCTGGACGTTGGAGATTATATCTCAGGGATACCTTCTGGATTTCAAAACTTCTCCTCCACAAGGGAGGTTTCATCTGTCAAGGTTATCAACAAACCTAGTAAAGAAAGAGGCATTTCTACAATGTGTACAAGACCTCTTAGTGATGGGAGTGATCCACCCAGTTCCGCGAACGGAACAAGGACAAGGGTTTTACTCAAATCTATTTGTGGTTCCCAAAAAAGAGGGAACCTTCAGACCAATCTTAGACTTAAAAATCTTAAACAAATTCCTAAGGGTTCCATCGTTCAAGATGGAAACCATTCGGACCATCCTGCCCATGATCCAAGAGGGTCAATATATGACCACAGTGGACTTAAAGGATGCCTACCTTTACATACCGATTCACAAAGATCATTATCGGTACCTAAGATTTGCCTTTCTAGACAGGCATTACCAGTTTGTAGCTCTTCCCTTCGGGTTAGCTACGGCCCCGAGAATCTTTACAAAGGTTCTGGGCTCACTTCTGGCGGTACTAAGACCACGAGGCATAGCGGTGGCTCCGTACCTAGACGACATTCTGATTCAAGCGTCAAGTTTTCAAAATGCAAAGTCTCATACAGAGATAGTTCTAGCATTTCTGAGGTCGCATGGGGGGAAAGTGAACATGGAAAAGAGTTCTCTGTTACCGCTCACAAGGGTTCCTTTTCTAGGGACTCTTATAGATTCTGTAGAGATGAAGATTTACCTGACGGAGTCCAGGTTATCAAAGATTCTCAATGCTTGCCGTGCCCTTCACTCCATTCCAAGCCCATCAGTAGCTCAGTGTATGGAAGTAATCGGCTTGATGGTCGCGGCAATGGACATAGTGCCATTTGCGCACCTGCATCTCAGACCGCTGCAACTATGCATGCTAAGTCAGTGGAACGGGGATTACTCAGATCTGTCCCCTTTGCTAAATCTGGACCAGGAGACCAGAGATTCTCTTCTCTGGTGGTTGTCACGGGTTCATCTGTCCGAAGGAATGACCTTTCGCAGACCAGATTGGACGATTGTAACAACAGATGCCAGCCTTCTAGGCTAGGGAGCAGTCTGGAACTCCCTGTAGGCTCAGGGATCGTGGACTCAGGAGGAGAAACTCCTACCAATCAACATTCTAGAATTAAGAGCAATATTCAATGCTCTTCTAGCTTGGCCTCAGTTAGCAACACTGAGGTTCATCAGGTTTCAGTCGGACAACATCACGACTGTGGCTTACATCAATCATCAAGGGGGAACCAGGAGTTCCTTAGCGATGTTGGAAGTCTCGAAGATAATTCGCTGGGCAGAGTCACACTCTTGCCACCTGTCAGCGATCTACATCCCAGGTGTGGAGAACTGGGAAGCGGATTTTCTAAGTCGCCAGACTTTTCATCCGGGGGAGTGGGAACTACACCCGGAGGTATTTGCTCAACTGATTCGTCGTTGGGGCAAACCGGATCTGGATCTTATGGCATCTCGCCAGAACGCCAAGCTTCCTCGTTACGGATCCAGGTCAAGGGACCCAGGAGGGGTGCTGGTAGATGCACTTGCAGCCCCTTGGGTTTTCAACATAGCTTATGTGTTTCCACCTTTTCCGTTGCTACCTCGACTGATTGCCAGGATCAAACAGGAGAGAGCATCGGTGATTCTGATAGCGCCTGCGTGGCCACGCAGGACCTGGTATGCAGACCTAGTGGACATGTCGTCCTGTCCACCATGGTCTCTACCTCTGAGGCAGGACCTTCTAATTCAGGGTCCTTTCAACCATCCAAACCTAATTTCTCTGAGGCTGACTGCTTGGAGATTGAACGCTTGATTCTATCAAAGCGTGGGTTTTCGGATTTGGTTATTGATACATTGATACAGGCTCGGAAACCTGTTACCAGAAAAATTTACCATAAGATATGGCGTAAATATTTATATTGGTGTGAATCCAAGAGTTACTCATGGAGTAAGGTTAGGATTCCTAGGATATTGGCTTTTCTACAAGAGGGTTTAGAAAAGGGCTTATCCGCTAGTTCACTAAAGGGACAGATTTCTGCTCTGTCTATTCTTTTACACAAGCGTCTGGCAGGGAATCCAGACGTCCAGGCTTTTTGTCAGGCTTTGGCTAGGATTAAGCCTGTGTTTAAGGCTGTTGCTCCTCCGTGGAGCTTAAACTTGGTTCTTAAAGTTCTTCAGGGTGTTCCGTTTGAACCCCTTCATTCCATTGATATTAAGCTTTTATCTTGGAAAGTTCTGTTTTTGATGGCTATTTCCTCGGCTCGAAGAGTCTCGGAGTTATCTGCCTTACATTGTGATTCTCCTTATCTGATCTTTCATTCAGACAAGGTAGTCCTGCGTACTAAACCTGGGTTTTTGCCTAAGGTTGTTTCTAACAGGAATATCAATCAAGAGATTGTTGTTCCATCATTGTGTCCTAATCCTTCTTCAAAGAAGGAACGTCTTTTGCATAATCTAGACGTGGTCCATGCCCTGAAGTTCTACTAACAGGCAACTAAAGATTTTCGACAAACTTCTTCCCTGTTTGTCGTTTACTCTGGACAGAGGAGAGGTTAAAAGGCTTCGGCTACCTCTCTCTCTTTTTGGCTTCGTAGCATAATACGTTTAGCCTATGAGACTGCTGGACAGCAGCCTCCTGAAAGAATTACAGCTCATTCCACTAGAGCTGTGGCTTCCACTTGGGCCTTTAAAAATGAGGCCTCTGTTGAACAGATTTGCAAGGCTGCAACTTGGTCTTCACTTCATACTTTTTCCAAATTTTACAAATTTGACACTTTTGCTTCTTCGGAGGCTGTTTTTGGGAGAAAGGTTCTAAAGGCAGTGGTTCCTTCTGTTTAATGTTCCTGCCTTGTCCCTCCCTTCATCCGTGTACTTTAGCTTTGGTATTGGTATCCCATAAGTAATGGATGACCCGTGGACTGAACACACTTAACAAGAGAAAACATAATTTATGCTTGCCTGATAAATTTATTTCTCTTGTAGTGTGTTCAGTCCACGGCCCGCCCTGTCTTTTTGAGGCAGGTTCTAAATTCTAAATTATAACTCCAGTCACCACTGCACCCTATAGTTTCTCCTTTCTCGTCTTGTTTCGGTCGAATGACTGGATATGACATGTGAGGGGAGGAGCTATATAGCAGCTCTGCTTGGGTGATCCTCTTGCAACTTCCTGTTGGGAAGGAGAATATATCCCATAAGTAATGGATGACCCGTGGACTGAACACACTACAAGAGAAATAAATTTATCAGGTAAGCATAAATTATGTTTTTTAGGTTAGGGCTTTGGGCCGCAATAGAGCTAAATGTTCTTTTAAGGGCAATGCCCATCCAAATGCCCTTTTTAGGGCAATGGGGAACATAGGTTTTTTTAGTTAGGGTTTTATTTGGGGGGTTGGTTGTGTGGGTGGTGTGTTTTACTGTTGGGGGGGTTGTTTGTATTTTTTTTTTTCAGGTAAAAGAGCTGATTTCTTTGGGGCAATGCCCAGCAAAAGGCCTTCTTAAGGGCTATTGGTAGTTTAGTTGAGGCTATGGTTTTTCTTTATTTTGGGGGGGCTTTTTTTATTTTTATAGGGCTATTAGATTAGGTGTAATTAGTTTAAATATCTTGTAATTTGTTTTTTATTTTCTGTAATTTAGAGTTTGTTTGTTTTTGTAATTTAGGTAATTGTATTAAATTTATTTAATTGTATTTCATTTATGGAATTTATTTAATTGTAGGGTTAGGTTAGGTGTTAGTGTAACTTAGGTTAGGTTTTATTTTACAGGTAAATTTGTATTTATTTTAGCTAGGTAGTTAGTAAATAGTTAAGAACTATTTAGTAACTATTCTACCTAGTTAAAATAAATAAAAACTTGCCTGTAAAATAGAAATAAAACCTAAGCTAGATACAATGTAACTATTAGTTATATTGTAGCTAGCTTATGGTTTATTTTATAGGTAAGTATTTAGTTTTAAATAGGAATTATTTAGTTATTAATAGTAGGTTTTCTTTAGATTTATTTTAATTACTGTATATTTAAGTTAGGGGGTGTTAGGGTTAGACTTAGATTTAGGGGTTAATAAATTTAGTATAGTGGCAGCGACGTTGGGGGCGGCAGATTAGGGGTTAATAAATGTAGGTAGGTGGTGGCGATGTTAAGGGCGGCAGATTAAGGGTTAATAATATTTAACTAGTGTTTGCGAGGCAGGAGTGCGGTGGTTTGGGGTTAATATGTTTATTATAGTGGCAGCGATGTCCGGAGCGGCAGATTAGGGGTTAATAAGTATAATGCAGGTGTCGGTGATGTCGGGGGCGGCAGATTAGGGGTTAATAAGTGTAAGGTTAGGGGTGTTTAGACTTGGGGTTCATGTTAGGGTGTTAGGTGTAAACCTAAATTTTGTTTCCCCATAGGAATCAATGGGGCTGCGTTACTGAGCTTTACGCTGCTTTATTGCAGGTGTTATACTTTTTCTCAGCCGGCTCTCCCCATTGATGTCTATGGGGAAATCGTGCACAAGCACGTACAACCAGCACACCGCTGACTAAAGCAGCGCTGGTATTGGAGTGCGGTATGGAGCACAATTTTGCTCTACGCTCACTTCTTCCTTTTAATGCCGGGTTTGTAAAAACCTGTAATGCCAGCGCTGTAGGTAAGTTAGCAGTGACAATAACGTGCAAGTTAGTACCGCACGCCTCATAACGCAAAACTCGTAATCTAGCCGATTGTTATATAAAATAAAAAGTGCCATAATAAAATTTCTCTAACATATTAGAGTATTTTCTATGCACTCTTATAGCCCTTTAATGCAGGTTAAAGCATCAAGCTCATCATCACCTCTCTTACTCTCAAGCATATAACTGGCATAGGAAGAATACTGTTACAGTAAGTACCAAAATAAGCCAGCAAGGGTTAAATTATTAACCCTTAAGCTTCTGTATAGCGGGTCAGCACAGAGCGCCCTAGCTTATATAGATGTTACACAGCCTGAAATTAGACAGTGAAATTACCTCAATATGTTTAACCTGCTAACTGATGTCTTGGGACTGATGAGAACAATATATGCAGATATGTTGAGGACTTGCTAAGACACTAATGAAAGTTTCACAAGTAGGTGGCATTTTATGAAGTAACAATTTATGTTTTTATCTTTGCTGCTGCAGTGATTGCTGCCAATAGGTTAAAGGACCATTAAACTTGTCATTTCAACAGCACATAAAAGTTTCATTATTACAAATGAAACATTATCGCAATGTACATTCATTATTTATTTTGCTGCCTTTTGCTGTAAAATACATCTGAAAATTGTGTTTCTTTCACTTCCACCTAAACTTCTCTTCAGTCACTATTAAAAGGTAGATTATCAATGATTGGAAAATCTATCTTTGCAATAGGTAGTTTTGGTATGAATAATATTGTAAGTACATAAATATATTTTTTTATTTAGCTATTAGATGGAGTTTAGAAAGGAATATATGTCTGTCTATTTAAATACCTGTTCAACAAAGTATTACTAAGTAACTAAGTTGCATCAGTGCTAAACCACCTTAAGTGAAGAGAAAAGGGGAGGCAACTTCAGTCTCTTTCCTTAACTGCACATGTGCAAACATAATTTGTGATAAATCTGCATATTAGTTTGGGGTTGGTTAGCAAGGGTTATATTGTTCTGGGGGACAGTAAAATCAGTGAAAAGCAAAGACATAAAACAATATGCTCATTTTATTGCAAAATTATTCTCAGATATGAAGATATTCATAATCATGTAGTTTACAATTTGAGTTTATGTCCCTTTAACAGACACAGAAATGCCCCAGTAAATGTGAATTCCAGTGCCAGTTCATGAAAAGCCTGATAAGTTAAGCCCCTGCTAAGCAAAGCCTCAGTATACACATTGGAAAATTAAACATGTTTCAAACTGTGCAACACTATTGAGCTGCCTTGCTTCATCACCCCTCGCCTCCTACCCTCCCTGGTATTATATGCTTCAGTGTAACAGAAGACCACAGATAAAGAAAACTGTAGAAAAAAAAACATGCAAATGTAGCCCCTCACATTTTCCTGTTGAACTTTTGCACTGAATACAGTGACTGCAGGAGAAGTTGCCTAGGTAACTATCAGACTGGTTGGTCATGTGATCAATTGAGCCTATAGGGAAGATCCTGATGTTGAAACGGGGGAGAAGAGTGTAAGACACAGAGGGAAGCAGACATGCCAGAGCAGTGAAGGAGTGTGTGAGACCTGGCTGTGAAAGGAGCTACATAGAAACTCCATCCTGTGTAAAGTAACAGCATTCCTCTGATCTGCTGATTTAGCGTATGCTGCCAGATACAGTCTGACCCTGTGAGAGAGCTGTGGAGCAGGATCCAGACAAAGTAAATGACTGGCAGACCCTGGAGCTCCCCGTCAGCCTGTGCAACTGAATCCTGAGGAGTAGTAAGGAGTATCCTCTCCCCCTGTCATACTGACAGGGCATTCTGTCCATCACAGACAATTATACACAGCTCTTCCTGTGGATTTCAGTTTCCACCAACTAGCACCCATCAGCCATTATGGTGAAGCCTGAGGGTGGGTTTGCAGGTGGTTTGGGAAGGTGATGGGTCTGGTTACACAGAGTTGGTGTGTTAGTTAGCCTCTGTATTACTTGCCTTACTATTTGCCATAATCCTTTAATACATGTTCATACTGTTTTATTGTTATCACTGTGTGTGTTGTAGTTATTTATTATGTTCCTGTCTGGGAAATCCATTCTTGCCCTGAATGCCTAGTCAGGTGGAGGCACTGCCACAGTCATGTACCCTAACTCCCAGGTAGCGGAGGCTCAGGATTGGCCTGCAGAGCACATGGAGGTAGCTGGGGTAAAGACCTGCAGGGGTAATTGTGGGTCTAGGCCAAAACCTGTTACATTTGGAGGGACTGCTAAGATAAATTGGGGTACATCCAGTAAGAATATATTAATTCCCCGGCCCATGCTCCCATTTGCGACAGATTTGGCGCAGCAACAGAAGGTACCATTGCATCATGCAGTGATGATATGCCAAATACCTCTCTATAGTGATATGAAACATGTCACCAAGTGCGTAGAGATTGTACTGGGAATAGAGATGGCTACCATCAGACATATCCTGCAGGATTCATACGGTCAAATTTACATGTTAGTATATTCCAATTCAGATTTGAGAGGCCGTCATGTCTATAGCTTCTTGAAACAGCTCCTGAAGGATGCTGCTTAATGTACGCTCTCCCTGATAAGGAGGAAGGGGTTACACTGCAGCAACCCTCCAGTATAGGCCTAAGAGACTCTGATGTATCAAGTTATTCCCAGTTTCTGTCCCCTTTGTCAGAGAAAACATGCCGGGAGATTACTGATTACCCATTTAGAGACTGGGGCCATCCCCAAACGAAATATCCCCTTTTCCAGTGAGCAAGGGACAACTACCCCTAAGACCCCAGATCTAGTGGTTCTCTCATCTCCAACATCACCAAAACCACAAGTTCAGGAGAGAGTAACATACCTGAAATACTGCAAAAACTCTCAGAAGCCATAGTGACGGCTACCCATACCCACAGCTACCTTAAGCTGAAAGTGTTTTCTGGGAATCAGTCTGTTCCTGCCAGGGAGGAACCCTTTGAGGCCTGGAAGGATAATGCTGTACGGTATTTTGAAGAATGGTCTTGTACGGATAACATAAAAAAACAATATATAATGGAGAGTCTTCGTTTCCCAGCTACGAATATGATAAGGCTGTTCAGTGGAGTGAATGAACAAGCTACTGCACAAGATTATCTGAAAGTTTTGCAGGATGCGTATAAAAAAATCAATGGACTCTGATGATCTATTATTCAAGTTCCTAGCCACTACATAGAAACATAGAAACATAGATATTGACGGCAGATAAGAGCCATAGGCCCAGCAAGTCTGCCCCACCTTACCTAACAGTATAAACTTATCTAGTTCGTAGGATAGCCCTATGCTTGTCCCATGCATTTTTAAAGTCCCCCACAGTGTTTGTTGCTACTACCTCTTGAGGAAGTTTATTCCATAAATCAATCACTCTTTCTGTAAAGAAGTGCTTCCTCAAATTACTCCTGAATCTACTACCCTTTAGCTTGAGCTCATGACCCCTTGTTCTTGAATTTTCCATTTTATGTAAAATACCCACAGCCTCAGTTTTACTAAACCCTTTAATGTACTTGAAAGTTGCTATCATATCACCTCTTTCCCTTCTCTCCTCTAAGCTATACATATTTAGGTCATTGAGCCTATCCTGGTAAGTTTTATTTTTTAGACCATGTACCATTTTGGTAGCCCTCCTTTGCACAGATTCAAGTTTGTGCCTAAACAGAAGAACATGAGAAAGCTTTAGACTATATCAATCAATTACAATTGTTACTGGGAAAACTGTTTCATAACGGAGCAGTCACTGCATCTGAGTTGGATACTCGACTATCCAAGCAAATTCAAAAGGGAGGCCTTAGCAATGATCCAGTCACGATCATGTTAAGAGTTACATGGAATGATAAAGTCTTGTCCTATTCCACACTGATCTGAAAAGCAAAAATACTGGGGGACAAAATGTCCCCATCTCCTCCACGCAAAGGGAATTCTTTTAAAGCCACATAGAAAGAGGATATGGAACTGTCCGTCCTTAAAAAGAAGGTAACTGAATTAGAATTATTGTCTAAGCCATCACCAAGAAGAACAGATTATTCTCCTAGCAGGAGGCAGCACCGCAGGGAGACCCAAGGAAGGTTGTTCCCTGAGGATCCATCCCCCCCAAGGGAACTGTTTTAAGTGTGGAAAATTAGGGCATTTCAAGCAGGAGTGTCCCGCTAATTCATCAGAGACAGGTGTGGAAGTGCTAGCTATTGAGCGGAAGTAGGCCCAAGTTAACAGTCCTTTCAGGAAAAGAGAAAGATTTTCCCATAATGATAAGAAATTTAATTAACACCCACAGAGATTAGAATTGATCGTCACCAGAATATTGGTGTGATTCACTTGTAAGACCAAGTCTCTTCAGTAATGTCTGTAAAGGCAGAACAGGGGGGTAACCTTGAAGTTCCCATAGTTTTTGATCTGGATGATTCCCCTCTACCACAAAAGTGGAGAAATAGCCTCTGCTCCAAATTAGCTACTCAAGAGAAAGTCTTCTCCAGGAAAGAAATGGATGTGGGATGTGCAAATAGTGCCACACATGCTATCAGACTTTCTGACCCAGCTCCTTTCAGAGAAAGATCAAGGAGAATACTCCCTTGAGATGTGGAAGATGTCTGGGATATACTCCAACAAATGGAAGACTTTAGCATTATTAAAGAGTCCAGAAGTCCATATGCCTCACCCATAGTGGTAGTTAGGAAAAAGAATGGCACAGTCTGCATAGACTATTGCACTTTAAACAAAAGAACTGTGCCAAAATAATATACGCTGCCACAGATAAAAGTTCTGCTATATGCCCTTTCTGGAAGCCAATGGTTCAGCGTCCTGGACTTGAGGTCTGGGTATTATCAGGTACCCATGAAGAAAGAGGATCAGGAAAAGACAGCTTTCATCTGTCCCTTGGGATTCTACGAGTTTACCAGGATGCCCCAAGGGGGCACTGGAGCACCCATCACCTTTCAAAGGCTGATGGAGAAGACTGTGGGGGATATGAATCCCAAAGAGTGCTTGGTCTATCTAGATGATCTCATAGTGTTCGGAAGGACCCCAGAAGAGCACGAACAGTGATTGCTGAAGGTGTTGGATCGACTCCAAGCAGAGGGTTTGAAATTATCAATAGACAAATGTTGGTTTGCTCAGAACTCTGTTACATATGTAGGTCACATTGCTTCTGCACAAGGGGTGACAACTGACCCTACCAAAATAGAGGTGGTGGTGAACTGGCCCAGGCTCATTCCTTGGATTCTGCGGTTACTACTGAAGGTTTGTGAAAGACTGCTTTAAAAATTGCTCGAGGGCTACACAACCTGTTAAAGACTACCTCTGATATAGAGGGTATTAAGGCGCTAAGTCCTAAAGACTCCTTTGGAAAGAAATGGACCTCAGGATGCGAAGAAGCCTTTTTTATCTTGAAGAAAAGACTCACAGAAGCTCCTGTATTGGCATAAGCAGATCATGAGAAACAATATGTGCTCCATGTTTATGCCAGTATGGAAGGCCTATAGGACATACTGCATCAAAGCTACCCAGAAGGGTTAAGACCAGTGGCCTAAATAAGTAGAAGTCTAAATGGTGCAGAGAAAAACTATCCAGTCCATAAGCTAGAATTCTTGGCGCTCAAGACGGCAATTGTGGACAGGTTACATGACTATTTATATGGAGCAACATTCGAGCTAAGGACAAATAACAATCCGCTTACTTATATTCAAACAACAGCTAAGCTGGATGCCACAGGGCATAGGTGGCTGGCAGCATTGTCGAACTATAGCTTCAACCTTAAATACAAGTCAGGCCCTAAAAATGTCTGTGCGGACGCTCTGTCCCGCAGACTTGGACTTCCTCCTCATGAAGAAAAGGAGGAATGGGAATAAATACCTGTGCCTGGGGTAGGAGCCCTTTGTCAAACATATGTAGTGGCCAAGAAGCAGGATGAGTTCTCTGAACTCAAAGGAATCAACTCCATAAGTCACTCCCCAGAAGCCGTACCAGAGGTATTCTGTGCTTCAGCCATGCTCCAACAGTAGTCTCACATAATCACTGAAAACAAGAAGAAAGCCCAGTCACAATGAGAGTCAAGAACCCTAAATTACTGAGCTCCCTCCCCATTGGACAAAGAGACTTGTGCCAGAGAGAATGGAGTAAACTACATCTGGAAGATGGAATCCTTTATAGAATTATAAAATACCATGACCACCCTGGTTGAAAGCAGATAGTGTTACCTCAAAGATATTGGGGAATCATCATGAAAGCCCTACATAATCAACATGGGCATCTTGGGGTAGACAAGACCTATGGCCTGGTACAAGACTAGTTCTATTGGCCTCGCATGAGAGAACATGTTTAACATTATGTGAAGACCTGCAGAAAATGTATTCAGAGAAAAACTCTGCCTGTTAAAGCTGCCCCTATGGGCCACCTGAGAAGTACAGGACCCCTGGATCTTGTGTGCATGGACTATCTATGTATTGAGAATGATACTACCGGAATCTGGAATTTTCTGGTGGTAACAGACCATTTCACCAGATACCCTTAGGCTTTTCCCACTAAAGACCAGAAGGCTGTGACTGTAGCCAAGGTCCTCTGCCAGAAATATTTTGTGCACTACGGTCTGTTCAATCGAATACAATCTGATCAAGGTAGAGACTTTAAGATTAAGCTGATCAAAGAAATGTTGCATATGTTGCAGGTTCAGAAGTCCAGAATAACACCCTACCATCTAGAGGGTGATGTCCAGCCTGAGCATTTCAATAGAACACTCCTAGACATGCTCGGGACTCTGAAACAAGTGGAGAAGCAGTCCCGGAGTATGCATGTGGAGGCCATGGTCCACGCATATAATTGCACAAGGCATGAATCTACAGGATTCTCACCCTACTTCCTAATGTTTGGACGGGAAGCCAGACTACCGATAGATGTCCGGCTGGGGGTGTCCCCAGATGGGACAAAGTCAGACTCTCACTTCCAGTATGTGAGGACCCTTAGACAAAACCTTCACAATGAGTTGGCCACTCAAGCTACAGCAAAAATGGAGGAACGCAACAAAAGAAGATATGATATCAAATTGAAGCATCGGGAAGTCCAAGCGGAAGATAAGGTTCTCCTCCGGAATCTAAGGGTACCTGGGAAACAGATGGAAGGATACCCTATTTGAAGTTGTGTCTAAGCTAAAGGGGCTGCCAGTGTACAATATAAAAGGTCCGGAAGACAGAATAAAGGCTTGGCATAGGAACCATCTACTACTGATAGCCTATATAGATGATGAGGAAGGGAGCAGTAGTGAATTGGAGAAAAGCACAAAGGAGAGTCCTGAAAATGGGGCAGTGGAGACCCCAGAAGCTCTTAGTGCTGATGATCAAAGGTGGTCTCCTCCTGCTGAGGAAACACAGCACTTGCCTTCCTTTCCTCCATTAGCCTCCTCTAAATTAATTCCCAACAGCCCCAACTTTGTGCCTGAGACTCCAAAAAGAGACTCTTGTATCATTAGAAAGACAGAGCCGGAGCTGAAGATTCCCAGGAACACTCTGGACATCCTCAAAGAGAACAGAGACTGGGTACTAGAATACAGCAGCCTCCCAGGCTTATGATCAAGTTGGGGAACCCAGTTATGTACATATGCCCCAGGTACAGTCTAAAATGCTTGATTTTCTGTATGCAGTTGCGGAAATGATTAATGTTGGAACCCCTCTGTACTAGAGTAAACTGCAAGATAGTTGACTTTTGTTTATAGGACTATTAGTGCATTTGCTATTATCTATATGTTTGTTTGTTTTCAGTTTACCTATTGGTGGGACCTTGCCAGGGGGAGAATGTAGCCCCTCATTTTCCTGTTGAACTTTTGCACCTGAATACAGTGACTGCAGGAAAAGTTGCCAAGGTAACTATCAGACTGGTTGGTCATGTGATCAATTGAGCCTATAGGGAAGATCCTGATGTTGAACCTAGAGAGAAGAGTGTAAGACACAGAGGGAAGCAGACATATCAGAGCAGTGAAGGAGTGTGTGAGGCCTGGCTGTGAGAGGTGCTGCATAGAGACTCCATCCTGTGTAAAGTAACAGCATTCCTCAGATCTGCTGATTTAGTAGATGCGGCCAGCTGCATTCTGACCCCATAAGACAGCTGTGGAGCAGGAACAAAGTAAATGACTGGCAGACCCCGGAGCTCCCCTTCAGCCTGTGCAGCTGAATCCTGTTGAGTGGTAAGGAATTTCTTGTTCCCCTGTCATACTGACAGGGCATTCTGTCTATCACAGACACTTATACACAGCTCTTCCTGTGGATTGCAGTTGTAACTGTTTCAATGCATATGGATTACCTTAAAGGGCCCCAAAATTTATGTGCACCAACTGGTACCCATCAATCATTAGGGTGAATCCTGAGGGTGGGTTCACAGGTGTATGGGAGGGTGCTGGGCATGGTTACACATAGTTGGTGAGTTAGTTAGCCACTGTATTACTTGCCTTTTATTTGCCATAATTCTTAAATACATGTTCATACTGTTTTATTGTTATCACTGTGTGTGTTGTAGTTATTTATTATGTTCCTGTCTGGGAAACCCATTCTTGCCCTGGATGCCCAGTCAGGTGAAGGCACTACCACAGTCATGTACCCCCAACTCCCAGGTAGCGGAGGCTCAGGATTGGCCTGAAAAGCACATGAAGGTAGCTGGGGTAAAGACCCACAGGGGTAATTGTGGGCGTAGGCCAAACCCTGTTACATAAGCAATGAGACTAATGCTACAGCGACCTTTGTGGTAGGAGTATTGCACTGCACACAATATTCATAAACTATATACAGACTGAATTGAACAAAGGACAAGTTTAAAAGGCAGGGACAGGAAGCCAAAAATAGATGGTACTCTAGGTAAATTTTCAGTGAGAAACCCACAATTATTATATTTTGTTTTATTCCAAGAGACCCAGCAAATTCAAACTATATTGGAGAAATCTACAACAAAAAGTATGAATATAATGCATATTTTTATAACAATTTTAAACAAACAAGGTGGTAAACAATAGTGTGTGTATTTTTCTTAATGCTATAATTAAAAGAAGAATGTATTCTCCTCATATAAATAAGGGCCTTTGGGTATATGTATATAACTTTCATCTGCATCTATCGAATCCTATGCACCTCTTCTCAAATAAATACACATTAATTCACTATTACCACATCACCTGTCTATAAAAAACTATAAAGAGTTTTTAAAGAGGGGCTTCTGGACTTGATCTGGCCATAGAACCTTTGGCATGCTACATTAGGCAAAAATGTGATGGCTTAGATCTGCTTGGCAATACAAAACACCTGTCATTATATGCAGATGACTTGTTATTGTTTGTGGGTAATCCTGATACTAACTTGCAAAAACTCTTAAATATCGTTTATAGTTCCGGCACTTTCTCAGGCTATAAAATTAATATCGACAAGTCTGAAGTCACTTGGCTACAAAATTCACAGAATACCACACTGACTGATTTGGGACTTTAAGTAACCGATGGCTCATTTAAATATTTAGGCATACACCTACACATTAATCCTAACAAATTATACCACCTTAATATTAAGGGAACTGTTGCTAACATTAAACAATTACTCTTCAATTGGGCAAATTTATCTCTCTCCCTTTCAGGCAGAATTTATCTGTTTAAAATGATTGCATTAACAAAACTTCTTTACCCTCTGCAGATGCTACCCCTTCTTCTCACTCAACAGGACGCTACTTCACTACAAGCCTCTCTAGGACAATTTATATGGACGGGGGGGGGGGGGAAACATAGGATAGGGAAGACTTATCTAGCAATGTCGATGTGTAAGGGTGGGCTTCGCCTCCCGAACATCTTATGGTATAATTGGGCCACACTAACCAAGTTAATTTTAGACTGGCTGATTGGAAAAGACCACTTTACTGTCCCAACTTTGGAAGGGTGTCTTATCAAACCGTTACACCTAGCATTTCTTCCTCATACCGACTTTGCTTCACTTCCATTATATATACAGAATCATATATTATACAGATATCTAATGATGGCCTGGGCTAAGGTATTCCGACTGTGGAATAATAAAATGTTCTAACACATTATTATTACTCAATTATGAAAAAAAAGAAATTGCTTGACTGAGAATTTTTGTTGAATATGTTTTTAATGTACAGAGATCCATTAAAGGGTTAAGGAAACTCAGTGTAGCACTATACAAATGTTTTAATTATTGTTGTCTTTGTGATGTAACTAATCTCTCACAAGCATGATATGTTATTATATCTCTTGCACGCTGTGAAAGCTAAATGAACATCCGTTGCATTATATTGTTCTGTATTCTCAGTCAGAGGTGCCAACGATAGCATCACTGAACACTTAAAAAGGTGCACCAAACTCTTACATTTTCTGTCTTGCTTTTCAAAATACATCATTTAAATATGTTTTCAGTGAAGTGGAGCTGCCAACCTCAGCAGTGACACTAGAAGTGTGAGGAGCTTTGTTTTACAAGACATCATGTGCTGCAGTATACTAGGAGATAAGCTCTGCGTTGCTTATTTTCCACACATACTGTAAGTCCATTTAAGAGATAACATACTATACAATTGGTGAGGTTGTCAACTATGATGCTATTTATAAACATCACCACATAAAGTGAAATGGAGAGAAACCAGTGATGCCATAAAATATAACCAAGTATTTCTGTAAGATTTGTTCTCTGTAATGCTCAGTGATAGCTGAGTAGATCAAAAACTGGGTAGGTAGTGGTCACTGGCCAGTGTCAGAGTTTTCAAGTCATACTATGACACATTGTTTAAGGTCTGTGCTCCACATCACACATTTTTCACTAAATCACATTATAAAATCAAAAAATCAAATTGTGCAAAGGTTTGATATGAGCATAAATAATATATGATTAACCCTTTACTCCTCAAGGAGGAGAAACCAGCTTATTCTGTTTATAGCATTAATAGTCGTATGGTTTATTTACTGGAATTTATTTATATGAAGGGTGGAGTTGCTTTCTCATCCACAAAGCAGCTCTGCAAGGGGGCTCATTCAGTTGAAACTCATCAGGCATTTAGAAGCATTGCGCAAACACTGAAGATGAATGGCTGATGTTACAAACATGGCTGACATATTGTTAGAAATTTGCAGGACAGAGGTAGCCATTCCTTGATATGCGATTATGATCTTTTTGAGGCAATAAACGTTGATTGATGTGTTTTTTCTTACACAAAGGGGCATTCCAGTGTAAAGTATTTTAAGCTAATTTGTAATAATGTTTTTAGACCTTGTAGTGTGTAGATAGCATGTAACACATTGGGCCAGATTACAAGTGTCATGCTATTTAGCGCTTTTACACACACGCAAACACCGTTAAAAGTAAACTATTAACGTGCACCGGTTAGCACAAGTTGAAAGTTAATTGCACCCGAGCAAAAGCCGTTGCGCACTAACTTTAGGACTTCAGATATTGCGATATCGCTAACTTCACCCCTTAGACTTCAATGGAGAGCGCAACTTAAAAAAACACTTATCGTTCGCACACTATCCTGACACCGCGTTAGTCCTACAGTGCTAACCCGAAGTGAGTAATAAATATTTTACATTCATATGTTCTTCACATAGGATAAATTTTCCCTTTATTTCTAAGGGGTCAATATTACATGGTGCGGACAGACATGATCCCCTATACCAAATCATGTCCGCCGCACATCTATAAATGCAGACAGCATACGTTGTTGCCATTAATCATTGCACCAGCAGATCTTGTGAACTGCTGGGGCAATACCGCCCCCTGCAGATTCGCGGCCAATCGGCCACTAGCAGGAGGTGTCAATCAACCCGATCGTATTGGATCGGGTTTATTTTCGGCAATGTCTGAGATCTTATATCTTTGAACCTTTATATCTTTTGTGTGCAATATTTTTAAGACTAATTTTTATTACCTTAGTTTCATGAAACCAGAGCTCTGAGGTCAAGGTAATTATTCTAGCGTAAATTGCAATGGCACTCACGCTGTTAACCAGACCTTGAGGCCCATTTATTAAGCTCCGAATGGAGCTTGAAGGGCCTGTGTTTCTGGCGAGTCTTCAGACTCGCCAGAAACACCAGTTATGAAGCAGCGGTCTAAAGCCCACTGCTTCATAACCCTGTCTGCCTGCTCTGATGAGGTGGACAGGAATCGCCGCAATTCAACCCGATCGAATACGATCGGGTTGATTGACACCTCCCTGCTGGCGGCCTATTGGGCGCGAGTCTGCAGGGGGTGGCGTTGCACCAGCAGCTCTTGTGATGCTGAATACGGAGAGCGTATTGCTCCCAGCATTAAGCGTGGTCTTGCGGACCTGATCCACACTGTCGGATCAGGTCCGCAAGACCTTTGATAAATTGGCCTCCTTGCCTCCACTTGTAAAAAAAAGAAGCCACAGAAGATCTTGATCTGTCTCCCTCCTTGTTTTTTTTTTTTTTTTTTAGCACAGCAGAAAGACGTGGTCACATCAGGAAAGGAAAGGTAAACACTAATGTGAGGGAATGAAAACTATAAGGACTAGATTACAAATGGAGCGCTAAATTATTGTGATTAAAAGTGGTTGGTTATTGTGGTAGCAATTAGCGCTCCGAAAATTAACCAGAGATTAGATCTCTGGTTGATTTTCTAAAAGTGCCCCCAATGCCCTCAAAATAGAGGGCATTGTAGTTTTTTTTATTAAAATAAAAATAAAACTGCACTAGGCAGTTTTGGGGCATTAAAGTTGGTGGGAGTGGGGTGTTAGAATAAAAATGGCACTGAAAAGCTTGCGTTCACATTGCGATTAATTTGTAATACCATGCAAACAATATTTAGCGCTTCACTTGTAATCTGGCCCAAAATTTATAAAAAAGAATACACCCTCTTAGAATGATGTAACTGGTTATAGTAAGCAAATTGAGCCACATGTTAGAGAGAGTAGGCCAACCATCTTGCAAATAAGTAATGTAACAGTTCTAAAGTTTAATACCTGTGGAAAAGGCTGAAGGTAGACAGTGTGAAATAAGTAGTTAGCAATTCAGCAGTAATGAGAATGAAATGGGCGATTATCAAACTTGTCAACTACTATAAGAATAATATCATGCTATTTGGCTATTGGAAACTCAACAATGAAACACGTTGAGACATTAGATCAGGGATTATTTAGAGCAAGTGACTGCAAAGGGTTAGCAGGTTTGGCAGAAACATGTAGATATGGCACAAACCACATAGGAAACAGCATAAACCAGTATGTTTTGAGGAAAGAAGAGCCACTAGATATGTCTAGAGATTTCTTTAGTTTTAGAAATCCTCCATGGCCAGCTGATAAGTAGTCATGGAATGGTGCCTAACCTTCACCTCAAGTGGGGAGGGGACAAATATAATTTTCTTGATTTAGTAAGACACCTTGTGAGGAGGTTAGTGAAGAGTCTGTGCTAGACACCATATTGCCATGACTCCAGATCTTGTCCATGAGGGTTTGAGTAGTAAGGAAATGCACAGTCAGTAGCAGAGTATTAGAAAAAGGTAGAATATGAGCTTATGAAGTAAGAATGGCATGAAACATAACATTAGACCAAAAGATTCTGATGACGTGTAAAATATTGTTAAAGGATACTTTTTTCCTTCTACGAGATGTCAAAACTCCTTCAATGCACAATGTATTAGTATTACCAGTAGTTCTCATTCTCCAACATCATAATTCACTTAAAGGGACATAATACTCATATGCTAAATCACTTGAAACTGATGCAGTATAACTGTAAAAAGCTGACAGGAAAATAACAGCAGCCAATCAGCATCAGCAGTGCTGAGGTCATGAACTCTTACTGTGATCTCATGAGATTTGACTTAACTCTCATGAGATTTCATAGTAAGCTTCCTTTACCTGATTGGTGAAATAATATGAGAGTTCACGAGGCTCATCCTTTCAGCTGTCCCAGGACAGACATACTAATATGCTGCTTAGAAATCTTTTACAATGAGATGTGGCTACTGAGAAACTTTTGAGGTAAAATATCTTTCTTTTTTACATAGAGATGTTCAGGAGATATTTTCTAGTCAGCTTTTTACAGCTATGCTGCATCACTTTCAACTGTTTAAACATTTGGGTATTATGGCCCTTTAAGTAGGGACATTCCATGCAGACAGAAGGTACTACGGTGTCTTTAAAAGCAGACTGAAGATATTCAAGATTTCTACAATTATTCAACATTTACAATTTGTTCATACCATGAGAAAGGAATTTATTTAATATGATAAAATGATCTATGAATTAAATAAATCATTTTATTTTTACAATAAAATGTCCATTTAAAACAACTAAAATAATGCTTTTAGAGCAGCTCCATCACTTAACACTCAACACTTAAAAGGATAGGAAAGTCAAAATTAAACTTTCATGATTAAGATAGACCATGTAATTTTAAGATACTTTTAATTTCACTTCTATTTTCAAACGTACTTTGTTCTTTTGATATATGTTGTTGAAAAAGAATATGTACATATCCTACACTACTGGTAGCATGCTGGCAATTGGCGCCTGCTTACTAGATATGCTCAGCTAGCTCACAGTAGTGCATTGCTGCTCATTCAGTAAAGTATAACAAGAAATTGAAGCAAAATTGGTAATATAAGTAATGCTTTAAATTGGGGTTTCATGTCCCTTTAAAATAGCATGTTGGGCCAAAAACACTAGAATGCTCATTTAACAACCAGTGTTATTTTTCATGCCAAAGAATAAAGCTTTATTTAAAAAACATATCCTAAAAAAGATGCCCTGAGAAGGGCATTTTGTTGTGCATTGACCTGATAAGGGCATTTAGTAGGGCCTTGCCCTAAAGTCTAACAGCTCTTTTGCCCAATAAAAAAATGTAATCTAATAAAGACCCCTAACCTAAACAAAATCCCTATCCTAAAAAAGATTGCCCTAAGAAGGGCATTTTGTAGGGCATTACCCTAAAGTTATTTAATCTCTTTTGGGGTAAAAAACAAACAAATTCTATTCTAAAAAATCCATCTCCTACGTGATCAGCTCCAGCGGTGCTCCTCTTCTTCATGGCAGCAGTCCTCTTCTTCCATTTTCATCCCATGCTTCTTCTTATCTTCTTGCAGATGTCCTCTTCATGTGGTCACCGCTGCACACTGAAGCTTGAATGCGAGGTTTCTCCTTATATTGGGATGCCCTTGCATTTCTATTGGCTGATTTTTTAATTCTTAGTCCAATTAACCAATAGAATGAAAGCTTTTTTATTGGGCACAAGAACTATGTTCACTTTAGGGCACTGCCCTACCAAATTACCAAATGCCCTTCTAAGGGCAATGTCCAACCAAATGCCCTTTTCAGGGCAATCTTTTTTTTAGGATAGGGTTTTTTTCAAACTTTTTTTTAGGATAGGTTTTTTAAGATTAGGGTTTTTTTTCAATGGTCAAAAGAGCTGAAATTACATTAGGGCAATCCCCCAACCATATGCCCTTTTCAGGGCAATTTTTAGAGTAGTTTTTTTTAGATAGGCTTTTTTGGGGGGTTACTTTTATTGTAGAATAGGGTTGTATTTTTTTTAGAAAAAAAGCTGAATCACTTTAGGACAATGCCCTACAAAAAGCCCTTATATGGGCTTTTGCTATAGTCAGTCTTAGTATAGTTTTTTTTATTTTGAGGTGTTTTTAACTGGAGTTTTTATTTTTGGTAGCGCTTTTTTATTTTATTTTTTGTAATGTTAGTGTTTTTTATTTCAGGGGGTGTTAGGTTAGAGCCTGAGGTCTTGGTGGGTGGTTACCTGTTAGGTAGTTAAGTAGAGTAGGGCTAGTTTGTGTTGGGGGTTTGTAGTGGTTTAGAGGTTAATAGGTTAGGGGGTCCTTGTGTTGGGGGTTAATAGGTTAGCGGTGTTTGCAATGGGGTGTTATGGCTGTATAGCGGTTAAGTAGTATAGGGATAGTTTGCGATGGGGGGTTATGGTGGTATAGGCGTTAAAAGGTTAGGAAGTTTATTGCAGTGGGCTATTGGCAGTTTAGAGGTTAATAAGCTAGGAAGCTTATTACGGTGGGTTATTAGCGGTAAACGGGTCTATAGGTGTGGAAGTTTATTGTGGTGGGTTATTGGCAATTTAGGGGTTAAGTAGTGTAGGGTGCATTTGTGGTGGTGGGTTATGTCAGCTTAGGGGTACATAGGTTTTTTTTATTAGGCTTGGCACTATATATTTAAAAGGGGTCCTATACTTTGCATTGCCAATGTTGGTGCTGATGCAGCTTGTAATATTTCGCCAGCCTCGCTACCTATTGCGATGCTGCCTTTAAACAGTACTGTCAGCACTTTTTAATATTTCACCGGCATTCTCAACATTTAATATATTGCCGCCTCGCACCACTTTAAATTATCATGGACTCAGTATACTCTACATCATGAGAACTCAAACAGGTGTCAATTAATGCAGTCATTTTGGCTGTGGTGTTGTCTAAAAATTTGCAATATGGAAAATCTAATTTTTTACACCTTAACAACTTAAAAAACAGCATTTAACATAAAATTATAGCGAATACTTGGTTATAGCTACACTAGGGTGCAACCATTTTTCAACTTCATAAATATTTCTTGTATTTGCTTTGAATTCATCACCTTATTGTGTGATGAAACTTTTAATAAACTTTTCATATTACCATATAATATTTTAAAATACTGTGTATTTTATTACAATGTGCACTTGAACACTTGCAGCAATGAGCAATCATATAAAAGGGATTCAATCACTGCTTAATGGGTCAGAAAATGTATTCTTAATGTGAAACTGTCCTTCACGTCCAATTAAACAAGCTTAGATATACCATGTTTAAAATCACATGGGACAAATATATCTTTTGTTAAATACAACCAAATCACCACATATCACATACCACCTCAGCTCTGAATGTCAAATTGCATTTTTTAAACAGCTGTGGTGTTGAATTGTAGTGCTTTTTATACCTCACTTCAAACTTTTCACCCATTCATTTTAGCAAACTTTGCAAAGTGTTTAGTCCCCCTACTTGTAAAATAATCAGACACATCCAAAGCAGACCTATAATGCATTTTTTTCTTAATGATCTTCCTTAAGAGAGGTCCTTCTGTTACACTAGCCAATGGAAGATAAATTAGATGGTAGATCAGTTCCCCTTGACATCTGATTAATAATTTGAATGATGGTTAATAAGCTTGAATAAGATGCTGCTGAATCAAAACGATATAATTTTAGATGCCACATTACTATCTACTTCAGAGAATGAAAAAAAAAACTGTGTTCCATACTCTGCAAATACTTTTATAGTATCCTGTATCCACTGACTATCTAGTAGGTCTGAATGCATATCCACATGTACGTTAATAAGTCCCAATGATAACAATGACAACCTAACCTACTCAATATATATTGGGTATTTTTATACTTTCTGTAGCTATTCTTCTGCAGTTAGAGTAGACCATGCATTATCGTCCCACCAACTTAAAGTGATACTAATTCCAAATGCTTTTTTTAGTTATTAAGATAGAGCATGCAATTTTAAGCAACTATGTAATTTACTCCTATTATCAATGTTTCTTCGTTCTCTTGCTATCTTTATTGGAAAAGCAGGAATGTAAAGCTTAAAGGGACACTGAACCCAAATTTTTTCTTTTGTAATTCAGAAAGAGCATGCAATTTTAAGTAACTTTCTAATTTACTCCTATTATCAATTTTTCTTCGTTCTCTTGATATCATTATTTGAAAAAGAAGGCATCTAAGCTTTTTTTTTTGTTTCAGTACTCTGGACAGCACTTTTTTATTGGTGGATGAATTTATCCACCAATCAGCAAGGACAACCCAGGTTGTTCACCAAAAATGGGTCGGCATCTAAACTTACATTCTTGCATTTCAAATAAAGATACCAAGAGAATGAAGAAAATGTTATAATAGGAGTAAATTAGAACGTTGCTTAAAATTTCACGCTCAATCTGAATCACGAAAGAAAATTTTTGGGTACAGTGTCCCTTTAAGAGCTGGCCCATTTCTGTTTCAGAGCCTGGGTTACACTTGCTTATTGGTGGCTAAATGTAGCTACCAATAACCAAGCGCTACCCAGGGTTCTGAACCTAAAATGGGCCAGCTCCTAAGCTTTACATTCCCGCTTTTTAAATAAAGAGAACAAGAGAACAAAGAAAAATAGATAATAGGAGTAAATTATAAAGTTGCTTTAAATTGCATGCTCTATCCGAATCATGAAAGAAAAAAATTGGGTTTAGCATCCCTTTATTAATATCAGTATATTTAAAGGTTTCAATCAATTCCCAAATTTTTCTCAACTACAGCCTATTTATAATTAAATTGAAGTCTTTCCTTCTACCCATTTTAGGTTGCGTACAGGGCCAGGTATATCTCTATGAAAAGATAGGCCTATTCAGGGCTAGGAAAATGTCACTACAATTTACAGTTTACTGTAAAAAGTGTTACTAATTCAAAAAGAGAAGGTTAACAGTAAACTCATTAGTAAATATAGGAAAATGCCTCATTTTTTACTTGTCCACAGCAATTTCTTAGTAGGCTATGGGGCCCATTTATCAAGCTCCGAACGGAGCTTGTGGGCCGCGTTTCTGGCGAGTCTTCAGACTTGCCAGAAACACAAGTTATGGAGCAGCGGTCTAAAGACCGCTGCTCCATAACCCTGTCCGACTGCTCTGATGATGCGGACAGAAATCGCCGGAAATCAACCCGATCGGGTTGATTGACACTTCCCTGCGAGTCAGCAGGGGGCAGCGTTGCACAAGCAGCTCTTGTGAGCTGCTGGTACAATGTTAAATGTGGAGAGCGTATTGCCCTCCGCATTCAGCGAGGTCTTGCGGACCTGATCCGCACTGTCGGATCAGGTCCGCAAGACCTTTGATAAATAGGCCCCTACGTGTAAAGAATCCCCCACTTTACATATTTCATTTACCCAACTTTTCTTAAAGAGATATAAAACAGTCTGTTTCATTGTTGTAATAAAAAAATCACTAAGCAGTGGGTTATACTTAATAGAAAACATTTGCAATATGTATTATTTATCATTTTAAAATGATTTTACCCTTTATTTCTTTTTTATTTAACTTAATTTGTGCAGTGTCCATTACTTCCTGAAAGTAGTGGCTACACTGAGAATTTCTAAGTTCTCTTCTTTCAAAAAAACAAGTTTTTAAGTTTTTGTTTTTTTTTATTTGGTTTTGACGGTACATTTCACAGATGTATTTAATAATATTTAAAATATAACAGTCAAAACATAAACATCATAAGATATAAGGTGAGTTTGCAGTGAAAACAGATAGATACGAAAAAATTTTTTAGCATTGTTGTACATAGTATGGTACGTGTCCCCAGGCCTTTTATGGCAAGTAGCATAGCGCATCCACTTTGGAAATAAGTATGGTTGTATTGGGAGTAGTATTAGTATGAATATTGGTATTCATATTTAGGAAAAGTTGTGACCCAGGTAATAAAAAGTTATCTCATTTGAGGGTAAGTGCGGAGCAGGCCTAGTTCTGTTGCTTTGTTTTGTTTATATATTCTTCCGATATTAAACAGATAGAGTGGTAGTCATATATGTGTTTATTTTGAGTGTAGTGGTATTTCTCTAGTTGAAGGGAGTAGGTAACAGTGTCTCTCCAGGTGGTAATCGGTGAAAGGCATTGGTTTTTCCAGTTTTTAGGTATCAGTCTTTTTGCTGAGATCATGACGGTTAATAATATGAGTCTTAATTTGCATTTGATGTTAGGAAATGTATTAAATAGGAATATCCAAATGTCTAGTGTCAGGGATATATACAAGGCCATTTCAATTTCTGTTTAATAGATAGCCAGAAGGTTTGAGCGATTGGGCAGGACCACCACAAATGGATGGGGGTTCCTTCATCTGTACAACCTCTCCAGCACTCAGATGAAAGTCCAGGGAAGAGAGTGTGTAATCGGGATGGAATATAGCACCATCTGTCTAAGAATTTAGTGTTCATTTCCAGTATGTGGACCGAAGAGGAAGACTTAGTCATAGAATAAAATATTTTTAACCACTCTTCTTGAAATTATGGTTGATTTCCCTTCCCACTTTTATACATAAGAGGGAATGGAGGAAGAATAGAATTGTCAGATTAGTTTGTATATGAATGATAAAAGACTCTTACTTGGGGTGTTAAGGTAGTACATCGTTTCAAAGCTAGTTAATGTGCGGGATAGTTGGGTTTATTGAGGTTAGTTGATATAAAGTTTGGTAATTGGAGGTATTTGTACCAGTTCTCAAATGTGGGACCTAGTAATTCTATTATTTGTTGGTGGGGTTTGGGTTTCCTGTTGAGTATAAGTGTGTAACATGGGATGGATATATTTATGCCGGGTATTAAGGTTATACGGATAGATGAATGAAGGGGGAAATCTGTGTTACTTAGTAGGGGTGAATTGGGAGGGTATAGTATTGATATGGTGGTATTTTTTAATATGGGTATCCCATATTCTAAACCTTTCTGAAATGGTCATTGAAAGATGTGCACGGAGGTTCCTTTTGGGTGGGGGTAGCCAGCATTTGTGGCTTAGGTGGGTGGTAAAAGTTAATTGGTGTTCCAAGAGCGTCCATTCATTGTGGGTAGAGTTTTTGCACCAATCTATAACTCTAGTGAGAAAAGTCTCCAGCCTATATTGCATTAAGTTGGGGACCCCCAGTCCACCAAACTCTTTGGGATGGAAGAGTGTGCAGGTGGCTATGCGGTGTCCTTTGCGTTGCCATATGTATGAGGTAAGCAGTTTTTGAAAGTTCTGTATCAACTTGTGTGGAATTGGTATAGGGAGTGCTTGGAAGAGGTATAAGAAATTGAGAAGAAGGATCATTTTAACGGCATTAATTCTGCTGAGCCAGGAAAGAGGTTTGTTCCTCCAAGACTTCAACAGAGTATTTGTAGTATTAGCTATGGCTTTAAAGTTGGAGTCAATCAGGACATCTAAGTGAGGGGAGATATGAACCCCCAAGTACCTAATAGCTTGTGATTGAGTGAGGAAGTGGAATTGGGTCTATATATTATTAAGGTCAGTGTTAGTTAACCCTATGCTCAGTAGTTCAGATTTGGTGATGTTGATTTTAAAATTGGAAAAGATGCCATAGGTGTGGAGGGTCTGGATTAGGGAAGGAATCAATGTAGTATGGGTCATCAGAGTGATAAAGAGATCATCTGCATACAGCGTGCATTTGTATTCAAAAAGTCCAATCTCAAAACCTAAAATATCTGTATTATGTCTGACAAATGAGGCGAGAACCTCCATGGCGAGGACAAACAATATGGGGGAAAGGGGACAGCCCTGTCTTGTACTGTTCGAGATATTAAAGGGTTGGGTCAAGGTATTATTTAGCTTAATAGTTGCTTGTGGCTTATTATAGAGGGAAAATATATTTCCAACAAAGTTTTGGTTAAAGCCGAATTTAGTTAATGTTGTTTGTAGGAATAGCCAGTCAAGCCTATCAAAGGCTTTTTCTGCATCCATTAAAAGGAATACAGAGGGGATTTTATGTGTATTTGCATACTACATTAGGTTTATAATGTTGGTGGTATTATCTTTGGCTTCTCTATTAGGGGTGAATCCAGCTTGGTTAAGGTGGATTAATGATGGTATGATAGAATTGATACGGGCTAGGATCTTGGCACATATTTATGTTCAATAGTGATATTGGACAAACGTTTGCTGGGGTCTTTGATGGCTTGCCGGGTTTAGGGATTATGACTACTTGTGCCTCTAGCCTGGAAGATGAAAAAGGTTTGTTATTGGTAACTTCATTGAAAAGTTGTGTGAGATAGGAAGAGAGTAATGGAGAGAATACTTGGTAATATTTACCGGTAAAGCCATCTGGGCTAAGGCTTTTACCATTTTAAAATTTTTAATGGCAGTGATAATTTCTTGCTGTGAGATGGGACTGTTTAAGTTTTTTTTTTTTCCTTAATAATTTTTTATTGAAGTTGTGAGAGTGATAAACAGAAGAAAAATAACCTACATAATTCATCCAAAAACAGGTATGACATCCAAGCTAGGTACATACTACAATAGCATATCATGTTCTATTGGAGTGTGAGAGAAGGCGTGGACGAATTAAAATTGAACTTCATTTTTATAATATAATATGTGACATATGTTCCCCATAACGACAGAAGAGAACTTCTGCATTATCCAAGTTAATGATATCAGAATGAGGGGATATGGCTTATGTTACGGTCACTTCTGGACCATAGTATGTGGGGGAGGGGGGAAGTTCAGCGGGCGAGAGCCGCTCATATTAAAGAAGGGGAAGGGGCGGAGAATATTAAGTTATGTTAGTAAAAGAATAAGAATAAGAGGAGCGATATGGAAACATATGGTATGGGTGGCATGGGTGAACAAGAGACAACAAAATAAATACATCTAGAGCAGGTTATGATGTAAGATGAGTAAATGCTAGCCATCCCACACAATGATTCTCTCGGTATGATTTACCCATGGTGCAATAGTCAGACCTAAAGGTCATCATCAATATAATTACATCCGAAAAAGGTGGAACAATATTTCTTTGGCCACTCATGAAGCTGGATAGTAAGGTTTGCTAACAATATGAGTAGCCCATAATCTAGGTGATATAGAAAAATAGCAGTATATATAGTGCAACATATAATAGAAGCCAACTTCAAAATATTTAACATACTATTGTAATTGCGAAGTGAGAGCTTGATTACAATATGTGTAAAAACCTAGACATATGTTAACAATTGTACTAACTGAAATTAAAGATGTAATCTAAATTGTAATGATAACTCTGAAGGGACTCAGAGGTCTACTACTACACCCGAGGCAGCAGAATACCATGTAATCTGCATTAATACCAGGAGAAACGAGTATGCAGTGATGCAATAGCAGTATAGTGGAGGGTAAAAGAACTGTGTTTAGAATAAAGCACAACCAACATACAGATGTATGCTAATACAGGCTGCAGTAAAGTGAGTCAAAATTGCCTGAGTGAGGCCCAAGTATAATACTATATCCCTGTTGCAGGTTATTTAGTGAAGCTATAGGCATAGTGTATTGCAAGAATAGTCACCTAGTTGATATACAGTACAACCAAGTGTAGCTTATATATAGATCGGAGTAAACAAATAAACACTGTGTACTCATGTGATACCAAAAGATATGTCTGTTTATAAGGGGTGGTAATTATTGTTAAATGGGAGTCCTCTTGGTGTAGAAATAAACAGTTGTCTGCCTTGAGTTATACTAGGAGTAACACAAGAAAATATAACTATAACATTCTGCACTGAACAGTTATGAGAGAGCTGTATATCTAGCACACTTACTATAAAAAAAACAGTATGTGGCAGAATGATAATATGAGAAAAACTTTCTTAGTGTGGACCTAGAGCAGAGGATGATATAAATTCACATATGTATAAGTGTAGGATCCTAACAACTTCGTGAATCAATAGACTGGGTCTGAAAGAGAGAGATTCAACTTCTCATTTGGTGGAGCTACAAAAGTAGTTGCATATGTATATGTCAATTCTGAGGTAGTTAAAGATAATACATCCCCTCTCAAATAAATACAAAAAGGGAAAATGGTTAATATCAGTAGCCCCCGTAGATTAAACCATGTAAATAAATCATAGGGCAGTAGTGATTCACATCTTAATAATCAGAACTCTACAAGGGATTATATGAGTGCTCAAAATACTAACAGTGGTACATACACAGAACTAATATTAAAATAAAAGGTGATCTCTATAGGGGGGGGGGTTGAAGGTAGTCCATATCAAGTGGGTCAGGGCATTAACCCACTCCAACCGCTGGTATGCAGAAACAGCATGAGGTACGTTTCCCAGTCTCATCTCTACCCCCAATCCAGGTGCCAGCCCTAAAGGAAGGGAGCTGTATGGATGAAGAGCGGGGGAACAGTAGAGCTTATCATATCGTAAATGACAACAGTTCGTCATAAGTCACAATACAATGCAATATGTAAAAGAAAAACACGACAACAAAAAAAAGTATCAAAATATTAACTGAAACCTCCATTTGATATATACACTAGTTAGCTGGCCACTCTTGGATCCTTTAATATAGGGGGAAAAAACTGTTGGAAAAGGTAGTCATGTTGGAGACCCTATTGGGCCCAATGACACGTACAAAGTAGTTTTCCAGCGGGTAAGCACCACTTGAGATAAAGTGATCACATATGGACCATAGGTGGACAACATCCAAAATATGATAATATAAAATGATATGATATAGGATGTGGGGGGGGGGGGATATCATCTGAGATAGAAAAGTTTACCTAATATGGGAAGAGCAACTGTAGTGGGGCTGGATGGTGACAAGGCTAAAATACATGGGCCAATCATAGAGGAGCATACCAATCATAAAGAGCTTTTCCATGGGAGGTGAGAGCTACACGTGATGTCACAAGAAATGTATAATATAATGTTGTTTTATAAATAGGGTAGGTCATTAACTACAGAGGTCTCTATGGGTTTATCTCAGTGTTAGCAAAGCACTAAACTTTTATGTTACTGTAGATTTAAGCCATCAGCCTAAAAATATATAGGTATCCATTTCCTATTAAATAACAATATCTGAGGAGTAGAGGTGGCTTACAAAGGGAGCATCACAGTTATAATCAATTCCTACTAACAAACTTTTACATTTTATATGCTATATAAGAAGGAACCCCTGTTAAATAAGTAGCTTAGGAGGTAAGATAGAATAGCATTCGTAGAATAGGTTCAGCAATGGGTTATCAGGAGACAATGGTCTAACCTTTAAAATACTTGTAAATCCTTGACTATTTAGCAAATTTTGTACAGATGTTATTGACAAGTGGAATAGTGACATATGTATATTTATCCACACACATAGATGAGGTTTGCCAGGAATTGCATTGTTGTCCCACTCCATCCCAATTTATGAACAAACTTAGCTATTTGCCATACAAAGTTAAGCAAAAAGATAATAATGAATACACTATACACTATATACTATATATTCCACTGTTGTCAATATGAATGAAGCAGGAGTAAGGAAGTCAGCCTAATAGTATTGCTACTTTAAATTAGAACTAGGATGAGTACCTTTATGTAGGATTTACTATCCTGAAACCATCATGCTTATAAACGCAAATTAACCTCCAGTTTTATAGCTTAAGAGGATTATTCAGAACAGAATATAAATTCTTTGAGGGTAAGCCAATAGGTCCTCAGTACACAAACATGCAGTTTCTGTCTCAACCATGGTAACCCTCTAACCCTGAAGCTTAGATACGTAAATAAACCAGGCAAAACACAATGAACCCATGTAACATTAAAATAGACATGCTGCTTAACATTAGGGATGTGTTAACATTATGAGCAAATATGAAAATAGAAGTGTCCCTAGTCTATTAGAAGCTGCGAGGGTTCACATAAATTTCAGCCGATTCCTGCTTCCGGAGTAAGCCTAGAGAGAACCAATAACAGCAGGCTATGAGCTTAGTGAATAAGGTTGTTATGGCAACTTATTAATAGGTATATAACATTACACTACACATATCTGACTTTCGCCATCACGGGTATGGGGCTCCATTTTTCTATCTTGCGCACCTCCACCACAACCCGAGGCTCACCTCCTCTCCAATGTGGCGAGTTTGGCTCATAGTGCCTGGCAACTTGCTCTGTCTCCTCTGTTAGCGGTGCATACTTTTGCAAGTCCACAGCAGCTCTCAGCTCACCAATAAGAGCTTGACAATGGATATTCAGGGACAGTGATAAGTTGTTTGCCCCTCCATAGGGTAGCTTGACGAGAGGTTAAAGTGTCAAAAAATGAATCTCCACTAAAATAATGAAATTGTGTAGGTGTCCCCTAATATGGCGACTTACTCAAAGCAGCAATCGCAGTAAGCTAACAGGCCCCAATACTGTTGCATTGTCTACTGTTTGACATTATTGTCCCATATCATATGTCCTATGTTCCATAGCTTATATAAAGCCAAATATTGGAGTAAAAGAGCTCTGTCATAAATAGGAATTGTTTCAGCAAACGACAGGATCTCTGAAATGGCACGTCTTGCAGCAACGGTTGTTGGCTCCGTCCCCTGTTTAAGTTTTTTAACTGATCAGTTGTCAATGTGAGTAGGGCATTTATTAATATATGATAACATGTCGGTAGTATATTCAGTTGTAGGTTTGACATCTCGTATGTTATATAATGTCTTATAATAATCGTGGAAGGATTGTAGGATATCTTTTGTAGTTTTAAGGTTCTTTTTTTATCTGGTTGATTAAGTTCATATATGTGGGATTTCAGTCTTTTTTTTTTTTCAGTGCTCTGGCTAGTAGTTTGCCGGTTCTATCACTCTTGTAATAGAACATACTATTGGTTTTTAGGCATAGGGTTTGATATTCTATTTGTTGAAAGTGGTCTAGGTCATATCTGGCTTTTTGTAGGTCTGCTGTGATTTTGGTATCTGTCGGGGATAACTTATGGACAAAGTATAGGCGGGTAAAAGTGTCTGACAAATCATTATATGTCTTTCTGTAATTTTTGTTGTTGTAGTGTTTTGAGCTTGATGAGTTCTCCTCTAATCACACATTTGTAAGCCTCCCAGATTGTATAGTGATTGTCTATGGAATGTGAGTTAAGCCTAAAGTATTCTTCAATGGTGGTATTGAGCTTGGATATTGTATCAGGGTTATTTAGAAAACTATCATCAAATTTCCATAAGTATGGTGTTAGGGGAGTGTTTTGCCATATCAGTTTAAGCTTTACGGCTGAATGGTTGGACCAAGCTGTGGTAGAGATATCACATCGTTTTATAAGGGATAGACCTGATTGATTAGTAAAAATGTAATCAAGTCTGCTGTATGTTTTGTTAGGGTAAGAGAAAAAGGTGTAGTCTATTATGTGGTTGTGACCTTTTGCAAAGTTTTAATGGTAGGTTTAGAGCTGTCTTTGGTTGGTTGTAAGGGGACAATGAAGTCGCCCACAATAAAGGTTGGGCCTTTAGCAATATCTAAGATTTAATTAAATAAGTTCTTGAAAAAGGGGGCTTGAATGGTGTTTGGGGCTCATACTTAATCAATGTTATAGGCCTGCTGTACAGAAAACCAACTAGGCCTAGGAATCTTCCATCTGAATCTTTTGCAGTTTGTGTTAAAGTAAAGGGAAGAGATTTGTGAAAGAGGATGCTTGCCCCTCTATTTTTAAAGGTGTCTGAGCTTTGTTGGTGGGCGGTGACGATCTTTCCAAAGTATTTAGGCTCTCTGTTATGTTTAAAATGTGTTTCCTGTAAAAACAGGATAACTATTTGTCGTTTAGCTAAATCTATAAGGGCTTTTTATCTTGTATGGGGTGAGTTCAGGCCTTTTTGTGTGTTAAATGGGTCAAGGGCTGTAGTTTATTGGTAAAAGACATCTTGGTGAACAGGTGTGGGGTATATAGTGTAGGTATTGGTATCTGTGTTAAGTGCGTGTTTCTTAATGCAATAAGGTCTGTGGAAGTAAATGGGTCTCTGCAGGGTTAAAATATACATAGAACAGTTTAAAAATGAAATAAGAAACATTAACAAATAATTAGATAACAATAACAATAATAATAATAACAGGGAGAAAAAGTCTCTCTTCCTAATATAGGGCATAATGAGAGTGGGTAGGGGGTATTTCCACTTCAAGCCCATAGTTTGGAGCTAAATTAAGTAATCAGAAAAAAAATGTATGTAGAACATCCTGGCCAACAGGGAAAAGAGAATTAAATGAGTAAGGATATATTCAAGAATATAAACAGTTTGAGGTAATAGTGGAGTACGGATGACTGCGGTGATTGACAATCAATGAAATAAGTAAAGCTGATGAATACTTGACCCTTGAAATGGTGGATATGTCAGGGAATCAGTTACACATCTAATGCCGTAGTCATCTGGGATGAGGATGTAGTTGGGATGAGTGGGTTGAGATAGTGGGGCTGTGTGTATTGCGTCCATGGCGTGAGGTGTCAGCAGGTTTATTTTTCTTGGAGACCACAGTGTGCCACTGTTCTGGATAGAGTCAGGATCTTTTGGGAGTAGAGGTTGACGATTGGGTGGGTGGAGAAGCCTTTGAAGCAAGGTCAAGTCCAAGTGTGGAACATAAGATGGGGATCTCCTTAGGGGACTTGCAGATGAGGTGGGTTTTGTTGTAAAGGACCCAGATATGTGTTGGGAAGCCCCAGTCATATGGTATTCTCTTTTAGCGCAGTAGGGTGGTAAGAGGTGAAAATTATTTACTCCGTTGTAGAGTATTGGTTGATAGATCTTGATAAAATTGTAGGACATTTTCTCTGAATCTTATTGTCTGATTATTGCGTAATTGATTTAAGAGCATTTCTTTGTTCTGAAAGTTCTTAAAGCGTATCACAATGTCATGTGGTGGAGCTGAGTCAGGTGGTTTAGGTCTCAAAGTTCTGTGTGCTCTGACCCAGGGGATTTCTGCAGGAGAAGTGGGGTCTTTCATATGTTGGAACAAGGCAGGTAGATAGACAGGAAAATCTTGTGGGAGTATGGATTCCGGTACTCCTCTGATTTGGAGATTCTTGCGCCTGCTGCATTTTTCCAAGTCTTTGAGTTTGTCTTGTAGAGAGGTGATGGTTTCCTGTTGGGAAGTAAGCTGATCTGTCAGCTGTTGAATATCTTCTTTGATGGTATCTTGGTTACTCTCCAAAGATTCTACTTGAAAACCAAGTGTGTGGATGTCTTGCTTCATGATGGCTTACTCCTCCCTGATACAGGTGCGAACTATGTCCGCAATATCTTGTTTTGAAGGTAGATTGTGTAGGATACCAGGTAAGAGTTGTATGTAATCAGATTGTGACTTGCAGGGTTGTTGGTCCTGTATGGAGGCAATAGGGGGTTTATCTCCTGCTTTATGGTTGTTAGGAGAGGTATCAGAAGCCTTTGTACACTGCAGAAATGAGGACATTGTGAGGGATTTCCCTGTTGTAGGTTTCGGGAGCTTATCATGTCTTAAGGTTCTTCTTGATGCCATTATGGTGGTGTACAGGTGCACAAGTATATAAATAGAAGATAGGGAGTATGAATGGCCTCAGGCCTGGGAGTTCCAAACGTGCATTAGCAGGGGAGACAAAAGATATCAGTTAGTGTTATGATGCAGCCTATTTGTATCGGTATAAGACTTGCGGTTGACTTACTTCAGACACAGCAAATTAGTATGAGGATTGGGATGTGAGTAGGGCCTGCAGGCTGAACAGTGTCAGAGATGTCCTGGGGAGGCCACTATAGTGTAGTAATGGATATGCTTGTGCAGTGTATAATCAGCACAAATAAAGCAGCACACAGGAAAGATTTCAAGTTGGTCTTGGTAAGGCTGTGCTACAAGCTCCTTAGTTGCATGCCTTATACTGTGTAGCACGGGAAGCAGGGTCTCTTGGGTGCAGGGCCTTAATTGAGAGGCCGTAATTGAGGCCTATGTCAGGTGCTGTAATGGGACCGGTGGTTCTGGCAGAGTATAGGCTTAGCTAGCAGGGAAGCCCTTTAACCGGTGCCACTATTTGTGTGTTGGGCTCTGAGGGGTAATCAGGTGGAAAGGTGGAATATCAAAGTTTTTCCTCCCACTTGCTGATGTTACCGCTGAGCAGTTTGGTAAGTGACGGTTAGAGGAAAAGTCAGGGAACCCACAGTGTAGGTGATGTAGGCTGTATGTATTGCAGGCTGCGGGTGTTGAGCACTTACCTTATCATTAAATGCAATCTGTGGGAGACCTGGTCCATCCTGAGGGGAGTGTACATTTGTGAGGGCGTCGGCTGCAGCCTAGTGCGGCCAGTGATAGGAGGTGGCCAGTGTTCTGTAGAGAACTCCAATTCCTCAAAATCTCCAATCTGACGTCACTTCCAGTTTTGCCTCTGTCTGGGTGGTGCACCGCTGATCCTCTGGCATAGACCCCAAGTAAACCAGGTGGTGGCAAAATAGATAGTAAATAGGCGATTACAGTGCCCATCTGATTGCTTGTGAATCCTGTCACTCACTGAGACACGGACCAATCAGATGTATGGAATCACCGGAAGTGACATCATATTGGAGTTTTAGATGAATTGGAGTACTTGAAAGAACACCGGTTAGTTCGATAACGGAGGTTCAGCTCAGAGGGTGCTATTATGGTCCCAAACTGTGGTGGATAAGTGGGCGAGGGTTCCCCAGGGTGTCAGGGTAGATATTTACAGTGAGATGGCCATTATAAACTGTTTGATTTGGGTTAGTGTAGCAGAGCTCTGGAGTTATACTGCTCTCATGGCAGCAGCCGGCTCAGCCCCCAGTTGTTTTTTTAACACAATCTTTTTATTTTTAGGTTTACTTTGATATTACATTTTCATGTAATATCATGAATCCATGTATCATGTTCCATATCCCAATACTGCTGTAAACATAGTCTATTACTTGATGGGCCTATTGGCGTTTATATGGGTTGGATGGTTTCAGAAATTAGGGTTTACATTAACTCCTTCATAATCATATTTAGCTAAGCGCCTTTAAATACCAGGGGTAGAGCCTTAAGTACAGTATGGCTTACACTGAGCACATAAAATAAGCTATGTGCAGGATTATTTCGTCTCTGATCATATGTTCTATCAGCTCACAGACAGTGAAAGGGTTGGAAAAAATTTCCATGATATGGTAAATATGTCTAAATTGTTTAGACTAGTAGGAATACTTAAAGGGACACTGTACCCCAAAAAATTATTTTGTGATTCAGATTGAGCATGAAATTTTAAGCAACTTTCTAATTTACTACTATTATCAAATTTTCTTCATTCTCTTGGTATCTTTATTTGAAATGCAAGAATGTAAGTTTAGATGCCGGCCCATTTTTGGTGAACAACCTGGGTTGTCCTTGCTGATTGGTGGATAAATTCATCCACCAATAAAAAAGTGCTGTCCAGAGTACTGAAACCAAAAAAAAGCTTAGATGCCTTCTTTTTCAAATAATGATAGCAAGAGAACGAAGAAAAATTGATAATAGGAGTAAATTACAAAGTTGCTTAAAATTGCTCTTTCTGAATTACAAAAGAAAAAATTTGGGTACAGTGTCCCTTTAAAAAACATGTCTTTAAAGCCGAGTGCAATGACAGTAGCATGATTACCTCTTACTATGTTATTGTTTTTCCCTCCTTTACCTGCAGATGTCTTCAAAGTCATTCTCTTATTTCATTTCTCCACTACTTTCACACCATCGGCTTAGCACTCTGCTCTCTATTATATGAGCTAAACTGAAGTACAAGGTACAGCTGTCAAAAAGTCAGTAACACCAGTAGCGTAAGGTGACCAGATTTTTAAAATGAAATCCGTGGACATTTTTTTTTATTGGCAAATGGTAAAAAACCAAACACCTAGATTTAGAGTTCTGCGTTAGCCGTCAAAAGCAGCGTTAAGGGGTCCTAATGCTGCTTTTTACCGCCCGCTGGTATTTAGAGTCAGGCAGGAAAGGGTCTACCGCTCACTTCCCTACCGCGATTCCAGGCTACCGCAGATTCCCTTACGCCAATTGCGTATCCTATCTTTTCAATGGGATCTGCCTAACGCCGGTATATGGAGTCTTGGGAGAAGTGAGCAGTAGACCCTCTACCGACAAGACTCCTACCGACAAAAAAAGTCAGTAGTTAAGAGCTTTATGGGCAAACACGTGAATATAAAGCTCTTAACTACTGTGCTCTAAAGTACACTAACACCCATAAACTACCTATGTACCCCTAAACCGAGGCCCCCCCACATCGCCGCCACTATAAAAAAAAAATTTAACTCTCAATATGCCGACCGGACACCACCGCCACCTACATTATCCCTATGAACCCCTAATCTGCTGCCCCTAACACCGCCGACCCCTATATTATATTTATTAACCCCTAATCTGCCCCCCCAATGTCGCCGCTACCTAACTACACTTATTAACCCTTAATCTGCCGACCGGACCTCACCGCCACTATAATAAATGTATTAACCCCTAAACCGCCGCACTCCCGCCTCGCAAACACTATAATACATTTTATTAACCCCTAATCTGTCCTCCCTAACATCGCCGCCACCTATCTACAATTATTAACCCCTAATCTCCTGCCCGCACCGTCGCCGCTACTATAATAAAGTTATTAACCCCTAAACTTAACTCTAACCCTAACCCTAACACCCCCTAACATAAATATAATTTAAATTAAACGAAATAATATTCCTAAAATTAACTAAATTAATCCTATTTAAAACTAAATACTTACTTATAAAATAAACCCTAAGATAGCTACAATATAACTAATAGTTACATTGTAGCTATTTTAGGATTTATATTTATTTTACAGGCAACTTTGTATTTATTTTAACTAGGTACAATAGCTATTAAATAGTTAATAACTATTTAATAGCAACCTAGTTAAAATAATTACCAAATTAGCTGTAAAATAAATCCTAACCTAAGTTACAAATACACATAACACTACACTATCAATAAACTAATTAAATAAATTACCTACAATTACCTAAAATAAAATACAATAAAATAAACTATTCTATAATACAAAAAAAACAAACACTAAATTACAAAAAATAAAAAAGAATTACAAGAAGTTTAAACTAATTACACCTAATCTAAGCCCCCTAATAAAATAAAAAAGCCCCCCCAAAATAAAAAATTCCCTACTCTATTCTAAACTACCAAAGTAATCAGCTCTTTTAGCAGCCCTTAAAAGGGCTTTTTGCGGGGCATTGCCCCAAAGTAATCAGCTCTTTTACCTGAAAATAAAAATACAATACCCCCCAACATTACAACCCACCACCCACATACACCTACTCTAACCCACCCAAACCCCCCTTAAATAAACCTAACACTACCCCCTGAAGATCTCCCTACCTTGAGCCGTGTTCACCCAGCCGGGCCGAAGTCTTCATCCGATGGGGCAGAAGAGGAGATCCAGACCGGCAGAAGTCTTCATCCTATCCAGGCAGAAGAGGACATCCGGACTGGCAGACATCTTCATCCAAGCGCGGAGCATCCTTCCTGGCCAATGGACTAACGACGAATGCCTGGTCCTTTAAATAACGTCATCCAAGATGGCTTCCCTTCAATTCCGATTGGCTGATAGAATTCTATCAGCCAATCGGAATTAAGGTAGAAAAAATCTGATTGGCTGATTCAACCAGCCAATCAGATTGAAGTTCAATCCGATTGGCTGATCCAATCAGCCAATCATATTGAACTCGCATTCTATTGGCTGTTCCGATCAGCCAATAGATTTCGAGTTCAATACGATTGGTTGATTGGTAATTGTAGGTAATTTATTTAATTAGTTTATTGATAGTGTAGTGTTAGGTGTATTTGTAACTTAGATTAGGATTTATTTTACAGCTAATTTGGTAATTATTTTAACTAGGTAGCTATTAAATAGTTATTAACTATTTAATAGCTATTGTACCTAGTTAAAATAAATACAAAGTTGCCTGTAAAATAAATATAAATCCTAAAATATCTACAATGTAACTATTAGTTATATTGTAGCTATATTAGGGTTTATTTTATAGGTAAGTATTTAGTTTTAAATAGGATTAATTTAGTTAATTTTAGGAATATTATTTCGTTTAATTTAAATTATATTTATGTTAGGGGGGTGTTAGGGTTAGGGTTAGAGTTAAGTTTAGGGGTGAATAACTTTATTATAGTAGCGGCGATGGTGCGGGCGGGAGATTAGGGGTTAATAATTGTAGGTAGGTGGCGGTGATGTTAGGGAGGGCAGATTAGGGGTTAATAAAATTTATTATAGTGTTTGCGAGGCGGGAGTGCGGCGGTTTAGATACATTTATTATAGTGGCGGCGAGGTCCGGTCGGCAGATTAGGGGTTAATAAGTAATAAATATAATATAGGGGTCGGCGGTGTTAGGGGCAGCAGATTAGGGGTTCATAGGGATAATGTAGGTGGCGGCGGTGTCCGGTCGGCAGATTAGGGGTTAATAACAAAATGCAGGTGTCAGCAATAGCGGGGGCGGCAGATTAGGGGTAAATAAGTGTAAGGTTAGGGGTGTTTAGACTCGGGGTTCATGTTAGGGTGTTAGGTGTAGACTTAGCGAGTGTTTCCCCATAGGAGCATGGGGCTGCGTTAGGAGCTGAACGCTGCTTTTTTGCAGGTGTTAGGTTTTTTTCCAGCCCAAACTGCTCCATTGTTTCCAATGGGGATATCGTGCACGAGCACGTTTTAGCTGCTTACCGCTACCGTAAGCAACGCTGGTATTGAGGGTTGAAGTGGAGCTAAATTAGGCTCAACGCACCCTTTTTTGAGCCTAACGCAGCCACTCAGACAACTCTAAATACCAGAGTTGTCTTAAGGGTGCGTTGGGGAAAAAAGCAGCGTTAGCTACGCGGGTCTTTACCGACAAAACTCTAAATCTAGCGGTATTTTATTAGCATATTTTCTTCAAATTATATATGCAGTGTATTTAGTATGTGTTTATGGAGTGATTGTATGATACTGGTATGATACTGGGATCAGCTGTCACTGGGCTATTACTGGGTGCCCCTAAACTGGGACATCCTGTAATAACCACGGATCAGGTAGTGATTATGACTACATGCCATAATCACTACCTGATATGAATGGCAGGCCAATGTTAAAATACACTGGCTGTGCCCCTAGCTGAAGTTCAACTGTAAAAATAATTAAAAAAAAAAAATGTGGGGGGGGCTGTGTTGGCTGGACTTGCCCCCCAGGATTAAGGCTGCCAGCCCTCCCCTGGTCATAACCCCATTGTTCAATCACACTTGTTAAAAATCCATGCTATATTTACCTGCAGCATAGCACCTCAATAGCAATGCACATGTAGTAAAATGCATTTACACTCAAATTTATTTAAAATCGCCTAGTTTTAATTTGTGCAGACTTTTTAACTATGGAATCAACCGTCCATTTCACCCCCTCCCTCCCATACACTTCTCATGTCCATCATCCGTCCTTATCATGTCCACAATCCATCATCCTTCCTTTATGTTCATTCCCCCCACTTTTCATGCCCTTTCCTACCATTTCATATCCATTTCCCCCCCCATTTCATATCCATCCCCCCTTTCCTATCAATTCCCCCCATTTCTTATCCATTCCCCCTTTTCATATCCATTAAACTCTATATTAAAACTCAAGAATTTTGTAACAGGAAAAGAGAGCAATCTCCATATGACAAACTGGTAACTTGGGACGTGTGGAGGGTGAAATATAGTTCATGAGATAACTGTTTCAGATCGTGCAGTGAGAACATCTTCATGCTGTTACAATATGCCATTAAACAAAAAATTATAGTACAGTCTTCTTAATCTGCTAAATGTACCTGTCCCAGAAAAATGCTTTCCATGCCACTGGGAGCCATACTGTTTATATTCATAAAAATTTCTCTCATTAAGTTATTCCATCCAGTGATTGGGAGTTAGAAGGGAATCACTAATTAAAGCAAACATTACACCTTAAGATTTTTTTTTTTTTTCAAAATCAGCCACAAATGATATAGTTAGGTTAGAATGCTGTGTGAGAAAGGAAGGGGTGATGGCTACCCACCTAATCTTCATCTCTGTTGTTTACAATTCCATCCAGCCAGCCTTGTTCTGTATATATAAAGTATATTATTTCCATACCCCCCTCCCTCTTCCCATGCACTTACCTGGTCATCGCCTGGTCAAAAGCTCAAGACACTTTCTCCCAGCATTTGGTGCAACAGAAGCGGACGTGGATGCGGACGTGGACCATCTTCCCATGGATATTTCCGGGACATTATTTGTCCGGGGACAGTCTGCTCAATCCGGGACGTCTGGTCACCCTACAGTAGTGGACCTTCTCAACAGAGGACCCTGGTACAAAATTGTTTTTGGGCCCCTTAAAGGTAACTCAGTAGTAGGCAATAGTATTAATATTCATGCTGCTCAGTATAATATTTTGAGGATATATAGAAAAGACTTACCTTACAACCTGCACTAAAAAAAGGCTCCCCTGCATCAGAACTGTACACATTCTGCTCACGCATATGTATGGATTGGCTGCTATGGGGCCCCCTACCACTTGGGCCCTGGAGCAAACACACTTGCAGCACCAATGATAGTTCCTCCCCTGAGTAACACCACAGATTTGTGAAAGTGCACTGCTTCTGCCACACGATGCAACAATATGCATGCTACAAGATGGTGGTGGTCAGTAGAGATGTGCACGGGAAAAAAAATTTGCTTCGTCTGAAGTTTTCTTTTTGTTAAATTTGACATTTTTGTTTTTGTTCGTTTTGGTTCATGGTTGTGTCCGTTTTGGACGAATTTTGTTTGAAATTTTAATTTAGAACTAAAATATTAGTTTTGAGCTACAGTGCAGATTCCTGCCATTTTTCTTTATCTGAAGCTGTATTCATATAAATTAGCTTTCATTTTATAATTCTATGTAACTCCAAAACTTATTCTTTTATTTATACATCTAGTTTTTGTGCACTGAATTTTTGGTAAAACTAAAAAAATTACTTAAAGGTACAGTAACTACTAGTATACTTACTATACTGAAAGTGTCTATGCTTAAAGGGACATGAAACTATTTTTTTCATTCATGATTCAGATAGAGCATGTACTTTTTAAAAAAAACTTTCCAATTTACTTATTTTATCTAATTTGCTTCTTTTTCTTGGTATACTTTGTTGAAAAGCATACCTACAGGTAGGCTGAGGCTGAGAAGCAGGAAGGGAGCTAGCAGATGATTTGTGGCTGAACATTTATGCCTCTTCTCATTGGCTTAACAATGTGTAGAGCTAGCTCCCTCCAAGTAGTGCATTGCTTGCATTGAGGAGAATTGCCTGGTATTTTGGGGCTGGACTGACCTTACTAGGCAGGATCAGACTAATATATTTCAGGTAAGTTCTCCTCTGTGAAAAGAACAATTGGGCTAAAAGAGGCTGCTCCTAGGTAATAACTCGCCATAGAACAATTGGGCTAAAAGAGGCTGCTCCTAGGTGGTAACACGCCATAGAACAATTGGGCTAAAAGAGGCTGCTCCTAGGTGGTAACTCGCCATAGAACAATTGGGATAAAAGAGGCTGCTCCTGGGTGGTAACTCGCCATAGAACAAGCTACTTAGCTGCTGTTTGTTCCTGGGCCACGATCCGATAAAAATTGTCGCCCGCAAAAGCCGGTGATGCCAAATTTTGCGCTGGTTTGATATCCTATATATGGCGTAACCTAGAAGTTACGCTCGTATATTTCTGCCTTCGGCCGTAGTTTTTTGGCCCATAGACAGTATAAACCAGCGCAGTTTGGTATCCAATATACAGCGTAAGGACTTACGTGGCGAAAATGGAGAAATCTTACTCCATTTTCACCTCGCCACAAAATGCAGGCGTAGTAAGCCTTACGCTGAGTATTGGAGCCCCGTAACTCCCTAAACTGGCTGCAAAATAAAACCTAACACATAACGAATGCGCAATGTCTATCTACCTGTCAACCGCGATCCCTAATAAAGTGTTTAACCCCTAAACTGCCGCTCCCGGACCCCGCCGCCACCTACATTAAATGTCTAACCCCCTAATGTGATCCCCCTACACCGCCGCCACCTACATTAAAATTATTAACCCCTAATATAATCCCTCTACACCGCCGCCATCTATGTTAAAATTATTACCCCCTAATGTGAGCCCCTTACCCCTCCGCCACCTATTTTAACTATATTACCCCCTAATCTAATGCCCCTACACCGCCGCCACCTATATTAAAATGATTAACCCCTAATCTAATCCCCCTACACCGCCGCCACCTATATTAAATGTATTACCCCCTAAAATACTAAAATGTCCCTACCCTAAACTAAATTACAAATAGCCCTGAAAAGGGCTTTTTGCGTGGCATTGCCCCAAAGTATGGAAGAGGAGGGTTTAGGAGTATAGGGCGCAAAGAAATGCTTAAACCTATAGTGAGATATATGGTCAGATATATGGTCAAAATAAACCTTGGTGGAATCTATATATAGTAAAAATCTTGTAAAGATAAAATATTATAAGGATAAAATTGTTGCAAATATTACAACTGGACTTGGAAATTCATAAAAAATAATTTATTATTTATAGATACACGACAATATGAAAAACAAGTGTAAATAGGGCTATAAGGCTGTAAAAGGTATATTAGAAGTAAGGGTTGTGTTATTTTAAGCATAGAGAAGTACTTAATGTTAGATACTAATTATAGTGCTACACCTGGTACATTGTAACACCTAGTGTAACACTAGAATCAATCTGATGAGATTTTTCTGAAAATTAATGTATGAAGTTTTGAAGTATGAAATTTTTCTTTTTTTTGTTTTGCAAAAATATTTTATCGAGGTGTATTAGTAAACATATACGCCTAAATTTAAAGTTCTGCGTTAGCCGTCAAAACCAGCGTTAGGGGGTCCTAATGCTGGTATTGTCTTACCGCTGGTATTTAGAGTCTTGTAGGTAAGGGTCTAACGCTCACTTTCCAGCCGTGACTTTTCCATACCGCAGATCCCCCTACGCCAATTGCGTATCCTATCTTTTCAATGGGATCTTTCTAACGCCGGTATTTAGAGTCTTGGCTGAAGTGAGCGTTAGAAATCTAACGACAAGACTCCAGCCGCAGAGAAAAGCCAGGAGTTAAGAGCTTTTTGGGCTAATGCCGGTTCATAAAGCTCTTAACTACTGTGCTCTAAAGTACACTAACACCCATAAACTACCTATGTACCCCTAAACCGAGGCCCCCCAAATCGCCGCCACTCTATTAAAATTTTTTAACCCCTAATCTGCCGACTGCACACCGCCGCCACCTACATTATCCCTATGTACCCCTAATCTGCTGCCCCTAACACCGCCGACACCTACATAATATTTATTAACCCCTAATCTGCCCCCCCCCCCAACGTCGCCACTACCTACCTACAATTATTAACCCCTAATCTGCCGACCGGACCTCACCGCTACTCTAATAAATGTATTAACCCCTAAAGCTAAGTCTAACCATAACACTAACACCCCCCTAAGTTAAATATAATTTTTATCTAACGAAATAAAATAATTCTTATTAAATAAATGATTCCTATTTAAAGCTAAATACTTACCCGTAAAATAAACCCTAATATAGCTACAATATAAATAATAATTATATTGTAGCTATTTTAGGATTTATATTTATTTTATAGGCAACTTTGTATTTATTTTAACTAGGTACAATAGCTATTAAATAGTTAATAACTATTTAATAGCTACCTAGCTAAAAGAAATACAAAAGTACCTGTAAAATAAATCCTAACCTAAGTTACAATTAAACCTAACACTACACTATCAATAAATTAATTAAACTACCTACAATTATCTACAATTAAACCTAACACTACACTATCAATAAATAAATTAAATACAAATACCTACAAATAAATAAAAAATAAATACAATAACTAAAGTACAAAAAATAAAAAAAGAACTAAGTTACAAAATATTAAAAAAGAACTAAGTTACAAAAAATAAAAAAATAATTTACAAACATTATAAAAATATTACAAAAATTTTAAGCTAATTACACCTACTCTAAGCTCCCTAATAAAATAACAAAGCCCCCCAAAATAAAAAAAATGCCCTACCCTATTCTAAAATAAAAATTGAAAAGCTCTTTTACCTTACCAGCCCTTAAAATTGCCTTTTGCGGGGCATGCCCAAAGAATTCTGCTCTTTTGCCAGTAAAAAAAACATACAATACCCCCCCAACATTACAACTCACCACCCACATACCCCTAATCTAACCCAAACCCCCCTTAAATAAACCTAACACTAAGCCCCTGAAGATCTCCCTACCTTGTCTTCACCACGCCAGGTATCACCGATCCGTCCAGAAGAGGGTCCGAAGTCTTCTTCCAATCCGGGCGATGTCTTCATCCAAGCGGGGGCTGAAGAGGTCCATCATCCGGCTGAAGTCTTCATCCAAGCGGGGGCTGAAGAGGTCCATCATCCGGCTGAAGTCTTCTATCAAGCGGCATCTTCAATATTCTTTCTTCCGGATCCATCTTCATCCCGCCGACGCGGAACATCCTTCTTCCCCGACGGACTAACGACGAATGAAGGTTCCTTTAAGGGACGTCATCCAAGATGGCGTCCCTTCAATTCCGATTGGCTGATAGGATTCTATCAGCCAATCGGAATTAAGGTAGGAAAAATCTGATTGGCTGATGGAATCAGCCAATCAGATTGAAGTTCAATCTACATAATATTTATTAACCCCTAATCTGCCCCCCCAACGTCGCCGCTACCTACCTACACTTATTAACCCCTAATCTGCCGACCGGACCTCGCGGCTACTCTAATAAATGTATTAAACCCTAAAGCTAAGTCTAACCCTAACCCTAACACCCCCCTAAGTTAAATATAATTTAAATCTAACGAAATAAATTATTTCTTATTAAATAAATTAATCCTATTTAAAGATAAATACTGTAAAATAAACCCTAATATAGCTACAATATAACGAATAATTATATTGTAGCTATTTTAGGATTTATATTTATTTTACAGGCAACTTTGTATTTATTTTAGCTAGGTACAATAGCTATTAAATAGTTACCTAGTTAAAATGATCGGAACAGCCAATAGAATGTGAGCTCAATCTGATTGGCTGATTGGATCAGCCAATCAGATTGAACTTCAATCTGATTGGCTGATTCCATCAGCCAATCAGATTATTCCTGCCCTAATTTCTATTCTTCTCCCAGGAACCAGCTGAAGAGGTCCATCATCCGGCTGAAGTCTTCATCCAAGCGGGGGCTGAAGAGGTCCATCATCCGGCTGTAGTCTTCAGCCAATAGAATTACAGTAGCTCTTATTCTATTGGCTAATCAAAATCAGCCAATAGAATTAAAGTAGCTCTCATCCGATTGGCTGATTTGAATTTGAAGGCTCAAATCAGCCAATAGGAATTCAAGGGACGCCATTTTTAATTGCGTACCTTGAATTACTATTCAGTGTATGGCGGCGATCGTATGAAGAGGATCCTCCACGCTCCATGGCTCCGGTCTTCAGTTCCAGCATCGCCGATCTTCAGTTCCTGCATCGCCGGTCTTCAGTTCCAGGGAGGACGGTCTTCCGCTCCGCGGTCATCGGTCTTCAACTCCTCCGCTCCATGCCGGCTGGTTCCTGGAAGAAGAAGAGGTCGCCGCCTGGAAGAAGACTTCTCCGCCTGGAACAGGACCTTCTCCGCCGGTCTTCAGGACAGGTAAGGAGCACTTGGGGGTTAGACTTAGGTTTTTTTAAGGGGGGATAGGGTGAGTTTTAGAGTAGGGGTGTGTGAGTGGTGGGTTGTAATGGGGTGGGGGGTGTTCTTTTTTTTTTACAGGTAAAAGAGCTGATTACTTTGGGGCAATGCCCTACAAAAGGCCCTGGTAATATAGCTGATTACTTTTTGTAATTTAGTTTAGGTTAGGGGCAGTTATTTTATTAGGGGGCTTAGATTAGGTGTAATTAGCTTAAAATTATTGTAATCTTTTTTTATTTTTTGTAATTTAGTGTTTGTTTGTTTTTGTCATTTAGTTTAGTGTATTTAATTATATTTTAGTTTAGATAATTGTAGTGTATTTAATTTATTGATAGTGTAGGTGTATTTGTAACTTAGGTTAGGATTTATTTTACAGGTAAATTGGTAATTATTTTAACTAGGTAGCTATTAAATAGTTATTAACTATTTAATAGCTATTGTACCTAGTTAAAATAAATACCAAGTTACCTGTAAAATAAATATAAACCCTAAAATAGCTACAATATAATTATTAATTATATTGTAGCTATCTTAGGGTTTATTTTATAGGTATTTAGTTTTAAATAGGAATAATTTAGTTAATAATATTAATATTATTTAGATTTATTGCAATAATAATTAAGTTAGGGCTATTTGTAATTTAGTTTAGGGTAGGGACATTTTAGTATTTTAGGGGGTAATACATTTAATATAGGTGGCGGCGGTGTAGGGGGATTAGATTAGGGGTTAATACATTTAATATAGGTGGCGGCGGTGTAGGGGGATTAGATTACAGGTAAAAGAGCTGATTACTTTTGGACAATGCCCCGCAAAAGGCCCTTTTAAGTGCTGGTAATAGAGCTGGTTACTTTGGGACAATGCCCTGCAAAAGGCCCTTTTCAGGCCTATTTGTAATTTAGTTTAGGGTAGGGACATTTTAGTATTTTAGGGGGTAATACATTTATTATAGGTGGCGGCGGTGTAGGGGGATTAGATTAGGGGTTAATCATTTTAATATAGGTGGCGGCGAGGTAGGGGGATTAGATTAGGGGGTAATACATTTATTATAGGTGGCGGCAGTGTAGGGGGATTAGATTAGGGGGTAATACATTTATTATAGGTGGCGGCAGTGTAGGGGGATTAGATTAGGGGTTAATACATTTAATATAGGTGGCAGCGGTGTAAGGGGGTCAGATTAGGGGGTAATATTGTTAATGTAGGTGGCTGCGGGGTAGGGGGATTAGATTAGGGGTTAATATAGTTAAAATAGGTGGCGGCAGTGTAGGGGGATCATATTAGGGGGTAATATAGTTAAAATAGGTGGCAGCGGTGTAGGGGGATCATATTAGGGGGTAATATAGTTAATGTAGGTGGTGGCGGGGTAGGGGGCTCACATTAGGGGGTAATGTTGTTAAAATAGGTGGCGGCGGTGTAGGGGGATCATATTAGGGGGTAATATAGATAATGTAGCTGGCGGCAGGGTCCGGGAGCGGCGGTTTAGGGGTTAATATATTTATTGTTAGGAGTGAGAGGGGGGATTGGGGATAGAGGGGTATATGTGTCGGGCTATGTTTGGGAGGCGTGTTAGACAGTAACGGGAGATTTCATATTTTAGTCAGTTTTTATAGGCGGCGGCAGTTTCTAAAGTGCCGTAAGTCACTGGCGACTCCAGAAATTTGTACTTACGCAGATTTCTGGACATCGCTAGTTTGTCAGACTTACGGCACTTTAGCATCTGACGGCGCCGTATATGGGATAGCTCGAGTTGCAAGCTAAAACTGCGGGCGGCGCAGGTTTCCACGCTTGCGCCGAAACCTGCGCCGTATATCGGATCGCGCCCCTGGTAGGGTGCTTCTCTTTCTGTATGTATGGTAAATAGTAATCCTGCTACTGTAGTTACACACAACAGTTAAATGCGCCCTTAGGCAGCTGCCTGCACTGTTTAAAGGGTCAATAAACACCTACTGCTGTGTAAAAACTATGCTGTCCCATGTGCCGTTGAGAGGCCAAAAAAGCAAATTCTATAAACTAGGTTTTCTTCAAATTGCTGCAAAAATTATTTTAAAATATTACTGAGGCTATTTTACACATACATGTTAGATGCAACTCTGTCTGCTCCCATGTTTTTTTAATATCACTGTCCAATTTAAATGCAAATTGTAACGTTTAACAGAAAAAATATATATATATCAAATTAAACCACTGAAAAGAGCAGGGTACTTTTTACTTACTCCTGAGACACCAGCAATGACGTCTCTCTTTTTTGAGTATAATCTATTAAATATAATATGCCTTTATCACTTAGCCAGGAAATGCAGCTTATGAGTAAGTTAATCTTGTGGGAAAGTATCAGGTGTGTTACAAAAGTATTACTAAACTCTGTATTTAAATATATAGTTCAGTAACAAAGAGGTCATTTTATTTTATTAGAAGAGCTATGTGAAGTGTTTGCATGAGGTTTCTCAAAGTTTACATTGTTGAAACCTTTCCAATGCTTTGTGTGGCTTTACAATATCTAAACCTTACCAATATCTTGCAATACTTTACCTTTCTGGCTGCTTACTTTAATGATTATATTTAACGTTTAAGTTATTTGGGGCGATTTATCAAAGTGCACCGGACATGATCTGCTGTATCGGATCATGTCCGCCGCACATCGATAAATGCCGACAGCGTACGCTGTCTGCATTTATCATTGCACAAGTATTTCTAGTGAAATGCTTGTGCAATGCCGCCCCTGCAGATTCGCTAGCAGGGGATGTCAATCAACCCAATCTTGTGCGATCAGGCGGATTGCTGTCCGCCGCCTCAGAGGTGGCGGACGAGTTAAGGAGCAGCAGTCTTAAGACCGCTGCTTCTTAACTCCTGTTTCCGGCGAGCCTTAAGGCTCACGCAGAAACAGGTGTATACGGCCCCATTCGGGCTGTGATAAATCGGTCCCATTGTGTAGGCACATAAAACTCAAAGGGCTAGAGATTACAAGAGGAATGCAAAGAATAATGTACAAACAGGTATTCAACACCCCCTCTCCCAGATTATCCTGGTAGAGCAGGCAGTTCTTGGCTGTTATTCTGTACTACAGTTGTACTTGATCGCTAATTTGTTTTGATATTATAGAGGACATTTACACAGCAGAGCAAGCCCTCATGGCAGACAAATGCAATGTTTGATAGATTTGACAGTCTAGTAAATATTATTCAGCCTATGAATGCCAAGTAAGTTTTGTCCATGTATGTTACGACAGAGGATGGGCTACCTGCTGAACGGTAAGGACTTGTGCCATGTTATATAGGACAAGAACATGAAGCAAGCGACAATGGGGACCCCCTACTGAAACCTTGGGAGATAGTGTCCCCTCACTTTTCAACATCTCCTGTCCCGGGAATGAGGTAGGAGTTTCTTGCATGAGCAAGCAGTGGATAGATAACCCAGCGGTGCTATAGCTGCTAACTTCTGTAAGTGCAGTAACATGAAGGAAGATTTTCCTGACCAGATCATCTCAGTTGGAATAAAGGGATATGAAACCCCAAATTTCTCTTTCATGATTCAGATAAAGAATACAGTTTTAAACAACATTCAAATGTACTTCTATTATCTAATTTGCTATTTTTTTTAGGTATCCTTTGTTGTAGAAATAGCAATGCACATGGGTGAGTCAATGACATGAGGCATCTATGTACATCCACCAATTAGCAGCTACTGCCCATATTTAGATATGCTTTTCAACAAAGGATATCAAGAGAATGAAGCACATTAGATAATAGAAGTAAACTGGAAAGTTGTTTAATATGTTATGCTCTTTCTAAACCATGAAAGAAAAAAATTGTGTTTCACGTCTCCTTAAAGGAGAGAGACTCTGGTCACTCACCTGGGGCTTTGCCGCTGCTAGTAGCTATGTGAAGGAGGTGTCCCAGCATGTTTTGAGGCACCCTGATGTCCTGCTATTGTCAGACACTGAATTTGTTTCAGGCTTGAATAGCTGGAGGAGAGCTGTGATACTTTGGAACATATGTGTAGAGTTGGATGATTACACCTTGCTTGAGAGGTATTGTTTGCAGATTGCTGGTATTAGAGCAGGTGTGAGGTAGAAAAAGCTTAAGGAGATGGACGGTCTTGGATGCCGGACACTTCCAATCCAAAAGTTTAACTGTGTGGAGCAATGGACTGGCGATAGACTTTGTACCACATACGTGCAAATTTGCTACTATTACATTTTATAATGATCCGATGATTTTCATTTCTGGCTAGTACTGCTTATGTTCCATTTTACCTAGGTCTATCCATCTCATAATGTTTTGTTTAATAGAGAGAGATTGATTCTTTAAATATCATTATTTTTGTTTATTGGGGGGATTTCATTCTGAGATACAACTTGGTTGGAATAAGATGATATTTTTATTATTAACCATGTTTTGATGCTTAGGGCTCCATTTATTAATCAACGGATGCTGCTTCGGAGCCCCATCATTTCAGATCCCCCTGAAACGGAATTTAAGAAGCAGCGGTCATATTGAAGTCAATATTATTCTTAAAATGAACATAAAACCCAATTTTTTTCTTTCATGATTTATACAGAGCACTGTTTTTCAAAACTGTACTCAAGTCTCCCCAACAGGCCAGATTTTCAGGATTACTTTGGATGAGAGCAGGTAAAATAACCATGGTTACTAATCAGCTGATTATTTCACCTGTGCTCCAGTTCAGATATCCTCAAATTGTGGCCTGTTTGGGAGGACTGAGGACATTTTTGTAAACCAGTGAGTAGAGCATGGAATTTTGAACAACTTTCTAATTTACTTCTATTACTAAAGTTTATTTTATTCTTTTCTTGTTATCCTTTGTTGAAAAGCAGGGATGTAAGTTTAGGAGTGTTTACATGTCTGCAGCACTATATGGCAGCAGTTTAGCAACAATGTTATGCATTAGCAAGAGAGCAAGTGCTTCAGGCATATGCACGCTACGTACCTAGGTATCTCTATAACAAAGAATAACATGACAACGAAGCAAATTTGATAATAGAAGTAAATTGGGAAAGTTTTTTTAAAATTGTATTCTCTACCTGAATAAGGAAAAAAACATTTTGGTTGTCAGGTCCCTTTAACCCCTTAACGACCAACGACATACAGGGTACGTCCTACAAAAAACGGTTGTTAACGACCAAGGACGTACCCTGTACGTCGTTAGTGTTTTCAAGCGGTAGAAGTGATCCTAATCGCTTCCAGACGCTTTCAAGTTATTGCAGTGATGCCTCGATATTGAGGCATCCTGCAATAAAAAAAATTAGCCTTTCGATGCAGAGAGAGCCACTCTGTGGCCCTTTCTGCATCGGCCATCGATGGTCATGATAGTGGGTGGGTGGGTGGGTGGGAGCTGTTGCAGGGAGGCGGGTGATCTGGGGAGGGGGTGGGGGGTTAGTTATTGAGGGGGGGCAGTTACACTAAAGAAATATATTTAAAAAATTAAAAAAACATATTTTATGGCAAACTGGGAACTGGCAGACAGCTGCCAGTACCCAAGATGGTGCACAATAAGTTACAGGGGGAGGGTTAGAGAGCTGTTGGGGGGGGTGTGATCAGGGAAGTTGGGGGCTAAGGGTGGATCCTACACAGCAGAATATGTTTTTTGTTTTTTTCTGAACAAAGGGGATTCTAGAGAAGCTTTTACAACCATTTGTGCCATAATTGCACAAGCTCTTTGGAAATAATTTCAGTGAGAAATCGAAAGTTTGTGAAAAAGTTTATGAAAAAGTGCACAATTTTTTTTATTTGATCGCATTTGGCGGTGGAATAGTGGCATGAAATATACCAAAATAGGCCTAGATCAATACTTTGAGTTGTCTTCTAAAAAAATATATATACATGTCAATGGAATATTCAGGGATTCCTGACAGATATCAGTGTTCCAATGTAACCATCACTAATTTTGAAAAAAAAAAAATGGTTTGGAAATAGCAAAGTGCTACTTATTGCCCTATAACTTGCAAAAAATAAAAGAACATGTAAACATTGGGTATTTCTAATCTCAGGACAAAATTTAGAAACTATTTAGTACGGGTTTTTTGGTGATTGTAGATGTGTAACAGATTTTGGGGGTCAAAGTTAGAAAAGGCATGTTTTTTTCCAGTTTTTCATCATATTTTATAAAAATATTTTATAGTAAATTAGATGATATGATGAAAATAATGGTATCTTTAGAAAGTCCATTTAATAGCGAGAAAAACTGTATATAATATGTGTGGGTACAGTAAATGAGTAAGAGGAAAATTACAGCTAAACAATAGCTGTAAAAATAGCTGTAAAAATATTTTTGCAGATTGACACTCACAGGCCCATTTATAAAGACCGCTGCTCCATAACCCTGTCCGCCTGCTCTGAGCAGGCGGACAGGAATCGCCGGAAATCAACCCGATCAAATACGATCAAATACGATCGGGTTGATTGACACTTCCCTGCTGGCCGCGAGTCAGCAGGGGGCGGCGTTGCACCAGCAGCTCTTGTGAGCTGCTGGTGCAATGTTAAATGCGGAGAGCATATTGCTCTCCGCATTTAGCGAGGTCTTGCGGACCTGATCCGCAGTGTCGGATCAGGTCCGCAAGACCTTTGATAAATTGGGGCCTCAGAGTCCTCTTACCTGAGAGTTATCCCATATCAGCAACTCCATGAGTGACCATTTTGCATAATGTGTGTTATTCTTATAAGCCCTTATGTATAACATTACCTACAAAACTTAGCTGGCTAGGAATGCTGTGTGGCACCTGATATATTGTTAATATAATACTAGTAAAGGTTTTATCTACTTACTACATAGTGTTACAGGTGCACCTTTCCCATTTGTATTTAGAGCAACACGTTACATCTTAGCTAATATTACTATTATGTTTTTTAATCTGCTATAATTTTCAAGGGTCCAAGAGTGACCCGATAACTTGTTATAAAATATAAAAACAGAGGTTCTTACTACGTCATTTTCTCTTGAAATATGCATAAAGAGCATCAGGGTTCACAATTTAGAACTAATGATGTCAGCATAGCTCACATGAAGAATTGCTATTTTCAATGCATGTTATTGAAATATTAAGTTTTAAATATTTTTTTAAATTATTTAAAATTATTTTATTTTACATACTGTAAAATATTCTAAATAATCCATAGGGATTACATATACAGTGTGTGAAATAATGTAAAATATTTTTTAATAATTCCGCAGTGTTGCCCATGGGTACAAAGATAAAAGTACAGTACAATACAATATACGACACTGGACAAAATTAAACAAAGAAATACAGGGGAAATTGAGGGCCCTGTTCCCATGGGATCTTACCATCTAGATGGGTAGGAGGGTGAGAAACAGGAGGTGGGGACTGCAAAAGTGATAATGATGTTAGGTTGGTAAAATGAGTACCATTAAGTTGGGTAATAATAATACCTGTTATCAGTGCCGCAAGTCGATTAAGTTCGAGGTTGTGCGCTATACAAGTATCCAATTATTATTTGTTACTGATTTAGTGATAGGTTTCCCTGAACAAAAAAGGTCTGTAGAGAGCATTTAAAGGAGGAGAGGTTAAGGGAAAGTGTGACAGTTCGAGGAATTACGTTTCAGAGGGTTGGTGCCGCACAAGAGAAGTCCTGTAGTCTAGCATGGGAGGAGGTGATGGTAGAAGATGCAAGGAGCAGGTCATTGTTGGATCTTAGGGGGCGGGCTGAAGTATATTTGTTGATGAGTGAGGATAGGTGGGGGGGCTGCATTGGCTGCATTGGTAAGGGCTTTGTAGGTCAGGGTGAGAATTTGGAATGTAATTCTGCTGTGAATGGGAAGCCAGTGAAGGGACAGATACAGAGTGTTGGGAGAGGTGGATTAGTCTATCAGAGGCTTTTAGGATGGATTGAAATGGGAGAGGCGGAAATAGGAAGGCCAGTTAGTAGGTTATTACAGTAGTCAAGTCTGGAAATTACTAGGGAGTGGATTAGCTGTTAGTTTCAGCACTCAAATGGGCGAATTTTGGAGATATTGCGTAGATGGTTGCTACAGGATGAAGAAAGCAATTGGATGTGGGGTATGAAGGACAGATTGGAGGCAAGTGTAACTCCTAGGCAGCGGACTTGGGATAATTAGGGGATAGTGGTGTCGCCAACAGTGATAGAAAAAGTTAGAAACTGGAGTAGAATTAGAGGGGGGATTACTTTTTTATTATATATTTTTTATATATTTGATACTGTTCATGTAAAATATATATCTATAGGAATAGAGATATAGTTAAACATAGATACAGTATCCCACAAAAATGAGTACACCCCTCACATTTTTGTAAATATTTTATTATATGTTTTCATGTGACAACACTGAAGAAATGACAGTAGTGAGTGTACAGCCTGCTTAACAGTGTAAATTTGCTGTCCCCTCAAAATAACTCAACACACAGCCATTAATGTCTAAACCGTTGTCAACAAAAGTGAGTACACCCCTAAGTAGAAATGTCCAAATTGGGCCCAATTAGCCATTTTCCCACCCCGGTGTCATGTGACTCGTTAGTATTAAAAGGTCTCAGGTGTGAATGGGGAGCAGGTGTGTTAAATTTGGTGTTATCGCTCTCACACTCTCTCATACTGGTCACTGGAAGTTCAACATAGCACCTCATGGCAAAGAACTCTCTGAGGATCTGAAAAAAAAAGAATTGTTGCTCTACATAAAGATGGCTTAGGCTATAAGAAGATTGCCAAGACCCTGAAACGGTGGGCAAGACCAGTGACGTGCCATCATAGGAGGCAGTCCTATGTGTGCATTACACCTTTTAAATTCTATTTTATTAATAAAATTAAAAATCTTAAAGTTTATTATAGAAAAAAAAAATTGTACCACAACTTACCCCCCCAGCCCTCCACCCCCCCAAACGCCGACTCCACCATCAAGAACTGTGAACAATTAGAATAGTTGATTGAGCGATTCATTGTGATCCATATTGCGCAATGAAGGAGAGGCTGTGAGTGTGAGCCGTTCAGCTCCCCTCCATTGCGCAACATGGATGGCTTAAAGGCCAGAGACAGCGCCACCCAGTGGCGCTTAAGGCTCTTTGTGTGACCTATACCGCTCCCTATAGAGGCTGCTTCTAAGCAGCTTAGGGAACCCTCAGCCAATCGGCGGTCGACTCCAGTGTGAGATTCACGTGACTGAGTGAGTATGTGAAGTCTCTCATCGATCTACGTCACTCAGGAATGGTCATGCCGGTGAGATAGGAGTCACTACAATCGCGCCGCCATCTCTGCAGCACAGGATCAGTGCACACTAACACTTTCAGGTATTTCATTCAATTTTCCTCCACCCGACCCCACCGATTCCCCCAAACCTCTGCAGACTGCCTTCTGCAATGCATAGGTATATAGGGTAATTCGAAGTCGGGATCTTTTAGAAAGAATCTAGCTTTATATTTTGTACTTAGTGCCACTTAGGGGCCCGTGAGTTTTCGAGTGGGCACGCATCATTTGGACCAGGCGAAGCATTATAACTTCATCATTTGATCAGGTGAGCTTGATCATTTTTCTCATACGCCAAGTTCAAGCAATAGCATTGGCTCTTTGTGGGAGGCAATAAGCTCCTGTATTTATTACAAGAAGGATGGGTTTAGGGACAAGCATTTTTTTTAAATTAAAAACAAACGTAGGTAGTGGTCGGAATCAGCGACTTTAGGTTACAGTCTTTCTTACCGTGGAGATTAGGGCTAGAGGGTTTTATGCTGCTTATCTATTCTGGAGGGAGTAACAAGACGCTGATGTATTAAGACTCATCTAACATATATTGAAATGAAACGGCTTAAAGTTCTAGTTTGAGCAATAACATGAAAATATCCTGATATTGGGATCCTTCATATGGTGTTGCATCCTAAGCCAGGACATTTAAAGAAGAACATTAATACAGCCACATGTTCTTTTTTGTTTGCTATATGTTTCACAGGGGGCATAATTTTATTGCAGGGGGGCTGGGAGAATCATATTTTTGTTGGGGGCATCATTTTATTGCAGGGGGGCTGGGTGTATATTTTATTGCAGGAGGCTGGGGGCATACTTTTATTGCTGGGAGAATCATTTTATTGCATGGGGGCTGGGGGCATCATTTATTGCAGGGGGCTGGGGGCATCATTTTATTGCAGGGGCTGGGGGCTTCATTTTATTGCAGGGGGCATAATTTATTGCAGTGGGGCTGGGGGCATCATTGTATTGCTGGGAGCATCATTTTATTGCAGGGGGGCTGGGGGCATCATATTTTTGTTTGGGGCATCATTTTATTGCAGGATGCTGGGGGACATCATTTTATTGCTGGGAGCATCATTTTATTGCTGGGATCATCATTTTATTGCAGGGGTGCTGGGGGCATCATTTTATTGCAGCAGGGCTGAGGACATCATTTTATTGCAGGGGGGCTGGGGGCATCATTTATGGCTGGGGTCATAATTTTATTGCAGGGGGCTGGGGGAACCATTTATTAGTGGGGGCTGGGGGCTGGGGGCATAATTTATGACACGGGGGCTGGGGCATTATTTATTGCAGGGGGGCTGAGGGCATCATTTATGGCTGGGGGCATCATTTTATTGCAGGGGGGCTGGGGGCATAATTTATTACAGGGGGGCTGAGAGCATAATTTTATTGCAGGGGCCCCTTACTTACTAAATGTTTCATGCTAGTTCAGTAAATCTATTATCCTTCTATAATTTAAAGTGACAAATGAGGCTACGTTTTTAATAAAAAAATGTATTCCATAATATTACTGCTAAGGTCCAAGAGTGACCATTACAATTGCTAGATCTTCTCTTCCTTGTTCCATCAGGTAAATTTGGTCCAAGATTGACCTTCTGAGTCTTGAGGGGAATTTATCATAGAAAAATATGTCTTTTTCAGCTTCTCATACTCATAATAGGAAACTAGAAGTGAAGTTGTGACACCTCTTACCATGGTAAATTATTTTTCTTTTTTCAGCACAGTAGTGAGTAGAGAAGAGATTGTGTATCATTCTAATTGCTAAGTATCTGGCACTGTGCCACAGAATTGTGTTTCTCAACCACGGTTCTCAAGTACCCCCAACAGGCCAGGTTTTCATTCTAGCTGAACCAGTGCACAGGTGAAGTAATCAGCTGACCAGTAACACCAAATTTACTAACTTGCTCTCACCCATCAGCTAATTATTTCACCTGTGCACTGATTCAGCTATAATGAAAACTTGCCCTTTTGGGGGTTCCTGAGGCCCGTGATTGAGAAACAATGCTTTAGTTTAATTTAAGCTACCTCTATTGGGTTCATATATGTGTTTCTCTGGTGTAACATAGCCGGTGCCTCACCAGCCTCTGACCTCACCGCACGTCACTGGGGAAGACCATACAGCGGTTTCACAGGACAGGTTCCACTCAGAACAGGCCTCGCCATGGTCGACCAAAGAAGTTGAGTGCACGTGCTCAGCATCATATCCAGAGGTTGTCTTTGGGAAATAGACGTATGAGTGCTGCCAGCATTGCTGCAGAGGTTGAAGGGGTGGGAAGTCAGCCTATCAGTGCTCAGATCATACGCAGCACACTGCATCAAATTGGTCTGCATGGCTGTCGTCCCAGAAGGAAGCCTCTTCTAAAGATGATGCAAAGAAAGCCTGCAAATAGTTTGCTGAAGACAAGCAGACTAAGGAAATTACTTACTGGAACCATTTCCTGTGGTCCAATGAGACCAAGATAAACTTATTTGGTTCAGATGGTGTCAAGCATGTGTGGCAGTAACCAGGTGAGGAGTACAAGGACAAGTTTGTCTTGCCTACAGTCAAGCATGGTGGTGGGAGTGTCATGTTCTGGCCCTGCATGAGTGCTGCCGGCACTGGGGAGCTACAGTTTATTGAGGGAACAATGAATGCCAACATGTACTGTGACATACTGAAGCAGAGCATGATCCCCTTCCTTCGGAGACTGGGCCGCAGGGCAGTATTCCAACATGATAACGACCCCAAACACACCTCCAAGACGACCATTGCCTTGCTAAAGAAGCTGAGGGTAAAGGTTATGGACTGGCCAAGCATGTCTCCAGACCTAAGCCCTATTGATCATCTGTGGGGCATCCTCAAACGGAAGGTGGGGGAGTGCAAGGTCTCTAACATACACCAGCTCTGTGATGGCATCATGGAGGAGTGAAAGATGACTCCAGTGGCAACCTGTGAAGCTCTGGTGAACTCCATGCCCAAGAGGGATAAGGCAGTGCTGGAAAATAATGGTGGCCACACAAAAAACAATTACCCTTTTGGCCCAATTTAGACATTTCCACTTAGTGGTGTACTCACTTTTGTTGCCAACGGTTTAGACATTAATGGCTGTGTGTTGACTTATTTTAGGGGACAGCAAATTTAAACTGTTATACAGGCTGTACACTCACTACTTTACATTGTAGCAAAGTGTCATTTCTTCAGTGTTGTCACATGAAAAGATATAATAAAATATTTACAAAAATGTTAGGGGTGTACTCACTTTTGTGAGATACTGCATATTAATAGAACTATGTATTTCCAATAAAAATTACATTATCCTTTAAGTGAATATTGGAATGTGAAATGTGTACAGTGCATATACAGTAAAACACATAAATATGTACACACATATATACAGTACATATTTAGAAATGTATATATCTCTATGTGAAATCATTTTGCATGCCTTTTTTTCTAACACCTGAGACCTCATGTCTTTGAGCACTTTTTAATGCAGTATTTTTTTTTATACTTTTTATCAGATAGTGTTATTATGACTATAACTGCACTTTTAAATGTATTTTTGAGTGTTTCTTGTGCAACTTTTTTGTCTTGCATAACAGTTAACCAGAGCTCTGAAGTTGTGCTAACCCGATGTGCATTAAATTTGATTGCGCTCAAGCGAATCTGTTTACTTTCAGCATGTATTACGCATGCTATTTGCGTTGTGCACAAAAAGCCGAAAAAATCCAATATCACTTGTGCACAACAGTTAGCACGCCACTCGTAATCTTGTGCTCAGGTTATATGTAATGTTATATTGCATTTTCTTTTGTGTAATGAGCCGATTCATGTCATGTAATTGCGCAGAAATATATTACTGTGATTTGCTGTATGTTAGCTCATGTATGAAACTCAATAAAAATATAGGCGTATTACTGTGATTTGCTGTATGTTAGCTCATGTATGAAACTCAATAAAAATATATGCAGGCGTACCTTGGAGATATTGCGGGTTCAGTTCCAGACCACCACTATAAAGCAAATATAGAAATAAAGTGAGTCACCCTATTTTTTTGTTTCCCAGTGCGTATAAAAGTTATAATTACACTATACTGTAGTCTATTAAGTGTGCAATAGCATTATGTCTAAAAAAAAAACAATGTACATACCTTAATTAAAAAATACTTTATTGAAACTCACTAAGAGACAAGACGTGCTCTCACAGAGCTCAAGATACGTTAGGACTTTAAAGTTCTTCAAAGTTAATTTGAAGTAACAAATTAGCCCTAAAGCAACTGCCATTAGTCCCTTTCAGCTACCGGAAGGACTTTTGGCACTTCTTCATAGCAATTTCCAACTTTGCCGAGAGCTGGGAAGCTTCGCACCGGCTTTAACTTTGGCCCACCAACAGATACCTGGAGTAGCTGAAACCCTCCCTCTTAATCCCTTCCGTGAGGTGGTTGTGGCATTAGCCATCAGAGGTACCGGTACTGACATTCGAGCCTACAAACCCTCTCGAAACAGCGGACTCCTCACACAGGGATCTCCTCCACCCTACACGGCCTTACAGGTGCCATCTCTCAGCGTGACCGACTCCACTTTCCTTACTGGAAAGCAACACCAGTGCCCTAGATCTGGCGCTCCAACTCCGGAGTGCTGCTGAGCCATCAATTGGATCCGGAGGCCCTAGATTGAAGCCAGGGGACAGTGGAGGATTGCCTGCAGCTGACGGAAGGCCCTTGGTACGAACCGCCATTTTTAGTCTGTAAGGTTGACGCACCTCTACGAACGCACCCGCACACACAGCAGCCCCACTGCACCGGCCTCATTGGACACACAATACTGGTACACAGCCGGTTTAATAGCCAATATTGATCTGAGTTGCCCGAATACATATATAGCATTGCATCTGCCATACTTAGTTACACTACAGCTGTGAAACCTAAGCAGGCCCTACAGCAGACACATAGTTTCCTAACAGTGGCAAGCAAGAGTAGGCCTACTCCCTGGAACAAGCCACCTGCACAGCATAGAACCATCCTCATTCAAACCACACAGCTTTCCATAATAGCACTTGTGTGGTACTTTGCAGGACTGATCTCTCACACACCTCTATATTGTTAGTCCTGTCGTTACCTGAGAACAAGGGTCCCAGACCCTGTCTTTGCATTCCCCTTTGTCACTGTGTTGATCCTTCTGCATCTGTAAAACCAACATTATTGGTGTAGACCTACTGAATAAATTGCAGAAGTCAAAGTGTGCCCCTATTCCTTTCCAGCTCGCAAGTGGCAGCTTTTAGTAAGCCTCCTCTGAGGAGTAATGCAGGAGCTGTGAACCAGGTTGAAACACCTACCTAAATGGTCCACCTACCTGCATAATGTTCTAAACTCAATGTAAGTGGCCCTCTCCCCGTTCACTACTCATCTCCAGGCTACATTGTGTGGATAACTCTCCTTCACTCTAAAGAAACCTCGGGCTTATCTCAAATAGGATTTCCGGGCAGTCTGATAATCTCCACCTATCTCTCGCAAAATGTCCCAAGCTAACAGGAAGAAACAGAAGGGTAATTCCTTACCCAGGCGTACAGTAGTTGATCACTCTTGTTCTTCCACATTACAGGCTCAAACCTCATCGGAGGAAGACAATCCAGATCACCCAAATACGCTTGAATCACAGGTTCAGAACACCTTAAAACGACACTCTGTCCCCTCATCACAACCTGACTCAATATCTAACAATCTTGCTGACTCCATCAAATCAATACTTGCGTCCCATCATGACTCCCTTTCCAGGAAATTTGAGAAATCGCACGCTGATCTAAAAAGGGACATTTCCACACTGATACTCTGGAGCGCAAGCAGGAGGATCTTATAGTAGAGCACACCAATCTGGCAAGCTACTCACAGAACCTAGCTCTCCAAATTACAGACCTTGAGAGCAATCTGGCCGATCTGGAGGACAGATTGCACCACAACAATGTGCGCATCAGAGGTATCCCAGAGCTAGTCCAACCTCAGGGTCTGGGGGACTTCCTCCAAGAATTTTTCACTGCTGTCCTAGGCTCAATCAGTGCCCCGGAGTCACTTATAGACAGGGCTCATAGGGCATTGAGACCCAGATCCTTGGAGGCTGACAAACCCAGAGATGTAGTGGTTCGCCTACACTACTTCACATTCCGTGAAAAACTACTAAGGGCGATCACGAGAGATAAAAACCTACCTGATAAATTTGCCTGTTTGCAAGTCTTCCTGGACCTCTCACCCCATACCCTACAGCTACAAAGAAACTTTCAATTCTTCACAAAGATACTGAGAGATAACAACATTAAATACTGATGGGGCTTTCCTGTTAGACTTTTCATTACCAAGGATGATCAACAGTTTGTAGCCTCCAACAGTCAGCAGACGAGAGACCTCCTTCGGAGATGGGATCTTCTCCCGGATCTCCCCTCCACATCTGAGGAACCTTCCAATCCCAAATGTCTCAATTCTAAAGCCGCAGAGTGGCAACCCCTGCCCCGGAGAGAGCAACAAAACAGGAAATCCCTGCCTTCTCCAGAGATAGTTTCTAGCTTCCAAGAGTGAAGGGGTCTGGGCAGTGTCTTTCATTAAATATATTGCCCTCTACTTCCTGTAGGCACAGGGGACCTATGTCAGAGGCCTCCTCTTATATATGTGGCCCTTGAATATTATCTTTTCAATACGAACTCATCTCCAACAGTAATGCAGAGGAGGATGGACCTGTCAAGACACGTGAGATTGTATCCCTGACAATATCTGCATGGACCCATGTATGCTTTTATATGTGTAGTTTGATTCTTAATTCTTAAAGATAATTGAGTTCTATAGGGCCAGATTGTAGAATCTTGTAGCCCATGAATATAGACGCAGGGACATGGCCAGGTAGGCTGATTTAGCCACTGGTCCATGCGCCATCCGTACAACAATGGGGAATTTATACTGTACATTAGCTTATATCTATGTAGTTATGTCACATTGATGCAACATGTATGTGTTTTGGTTTTACAATATGTGTTATTATACTACTATATGTTTGCACTACACTTATTAGACTTTAGGATATCCCACTACCTGTTATATCGATAAATTCTGGCCCACTTCAGCCTTACTTGGCTCAATAAAATACAAAATCTTGATTGACTAGATGATTACTACAGTCAATAGAGGTCCATAGGACCTGGGTGTAGAATTTTGTTACCTTTAGATATAGACGCAGGGATATGTCTAGGTAAGCTGGTTTGCCACTTGCCTTGCACCTGCTGTACAGTAATAGGGAATTGATCCTGTTTATTAACAGATGTTACTGTTGTTATGTCACATTTACGCTGTATTTGTGTTCTTTGTGCTTTTTGACTTCACAATATGCGTTATTTTACTGCTATTTGTTTTCACTATGCTTTCTAGGTACTATCTGAACCATTTCAGCCTTATTTGGCTCAATATATTAATAAATAAAAAAAATAATTCCAGGGCTAGATCCATACGAACCTCACAAAGTCCAGAATCCAGTATGGAATTTCTTCCTCTAACACCCCTTCTTACGATAAATAATTCCCAATACCCCTGTGCCATCTCCCTCACATACTCCACACAAACCCTATCCATATTCTCACATTACTCATTCCTTATTTAATGTAGCCTTACTGCATAGACCGGCTTAGGACGCGCCCCTCGTACAGGGGCGCACTTGGCTAGCAGCCATCTACCAAATGGTCAACGGAGGAGGTGGCCATTCTTCTTATTGCTCTCCCCTCCCCCCACAAAACGAGTTGTGCCCTCTGGACCTGTAGTCTAGAGGACACTAATTATAAAAGTGTTTAATAACACTTCTCTCTACCTATCCCTTGCTCCGGACATTGTCCCTACCCCATTACAGCAGCTTTTAGATGTGTGCCTGAACAGGTACTACTATATCCTACCCTCCTAACACTGCTTTACCCTCCCCTTATCCTGTCCTTAACCTTTTTTCACTGATCCCTTGACTTCTGGCTCCCACCTCTCACATAACCCTGGGTTACTCCCCGGCCCCTATCATGCCTCAACTCAAATTAGCGACCTTAAATGTGCAAGGCTTAAACTCCCCCACAAAACACAGTTTGCTTCTCAATTACCTTCATCAGATACATTTTGCGTTTCTTCAGGAGACACACTGGCTGGAGGGTTCCCAGTTCTTCCAAGGCTCCAAGTATTTCCCGGTCTGTGAATCCGCCCCATGCTTACAGAAAAAGAGAGGCACTGTAATTCTAATTCATAGGTCTGTCACTTGTGATATAGATTACATTGAAAGGGACCCGGAAGATCGCTTTTTAATCATTATAGGTAAAATTAATGGGGTCCTTTTTACTCTTGTCTCCGTCTACACACCCAACTCCAAGCAAATCCCCTTCCTTAGGTCTTTCTTAACTCAACTAGAAAAAATCAAGAGAGGCCATTTACTGCTAGGGGGTGACTTCAATTTTGGTCTGTGATTCTCACCTTGATAAAAAAAAGACCCCCAAAGATCATCCTAGTGACCGTAGCACCATTTCAACCTCTAACGCTTTCCGTAAATTAATGTACCAGTTCAACTTATTTGATGCATGGAGATCACTTTTACCAACTGAGAGAGACTATTCCCATTTTTCAAAAACGCACGGTTCTTACTCTCGCATTGATTTTTTCCTGTGCGATCCTTGGTCATTAGACTCTATTACATGCCCCTCGATATCTTCTTGCCCGTGGTCTACCCACGATGCTGTGTGTATTGAGTTTTCTCCACTTAGCCTACCTGTCAATTGCCCAACATGGCGACTATTTGACCATAGCTTTACTGGGAAAGACTCACCTGACATATCTAAAGCAGTCTCAGAATTCTTCCTCTTAAATGATACGGGGGACACCAGCATTGAGATCTTATTGGCAACTTTCAAAGCCTTTATGAGGGGCTTTTTTATTAAAAAAAGTGTCCCAAGAGAGGCGCAAACATAGGCAGCCATTAGCGAAACTTTATTCAGACTTAAGAAAACTAGAACTAGCCAATAAGCGCGATCTGGACCACTCTACAGCCCAGTTAGTGGGGTTTATCAGAGATGAAATCAACAAGAGAGAAGTTCTAAGAGTACAAGCTAACCTAACCAAATGTCAGATATGAAGAAAAAACTTGTAAGCGAGTCAGCCAGTGTAAAAGTTAAAATATAACTTTTATTGGAAAATAATAAAAATAAACATCAAAGTGTCCTGAGGCTAGTGTAACACCAGTCTTAAATGTTTCAGCATTACGCCTTCCTCATAGACTGTGCTGCACTAACCTTAACAGCCTAATTAAATACACATGAGGAACACTGATGTCATATACATAGAAATAATTAACCCTTTAACAATTGAAGATTTACTTCCCTTAGGCAATGTTTTAGTATCACAGAGTTGAAATCGCTGTTTAACAAACGATAAAAGAGGACATAGACACCAAAAAACAATGATATATTTATAACAGAAGCAGTTTACCTATATATCTTAGGGCTCAAAACATATATCAATTAAAGATTTACTTCCCTTAGGCAATGTTTTAGTATCACAGAGTTGAAATCGCTGTTTAACAAACAAATATTATATTTTGGTATAGAATAAAAGCGTGCTCTCATATTTATATTCATATAAGATTATAATTTCTGAATAGTATATGCACAGCTGCTAGTAAAATATATATTCTTTTCAGAGCAATGTTCCTAATATTACCTAGACTGTTAATATTGATAGAGCAATAATTGCCTTATATAGGTAGAAAGCAAAATATAACTTAATTAGGAATACATATAAGAGTTTCCTATGTTTTTCTCCTTTTTACTCTGATATATGTTTTGAGCCCTAAGATATATAGGCAAACTGCTTCTGTTATAAATATATCATTGTTTTTTGTGTCTATGTTCTCTTTTATCGTTTGTTAAACAGCGATTTCAACTCTGTGATACTAAAACATTGCCTAAGGGAAGTAAATCTTCAATTGATATATGTTTTGAGCCCTAAGATATATAGGTAAACTGCTTCTGTTATAAATATATCATTGTTTTTTGTGTCTATGTTCTCTTTTATCGTTTGTTAAACAGCGATTTCTCTCCTTTTTACTCTGATATATGTTTTGAGCCCTAAGATATATAGGCAAACTGCTTCTGTTATAAATATATCATTGTTTTTTGTGTCTATGTTCTCTTTTATTGTTTGTTAAACAGCGATTTCAACTCTGTGATACTAAAACATTGCCTAAGCGAAGTAAATCTTCAATTGATATATGTTTTGAGCCCTAAGATATATAGGTAAACTGCTTCTGTTATAAATATATCATTGTTTTTTGGTGTCTATGTTCTCTTTTATCGTTTGTTAAACAGTGATTTCAACTCTGTGATACTAAAACATTGCCTAAGGGAAGTAAATCTTCAATTGTTAAAGGGTTAATTATTTCTATGTACATCAGTGTTCCTCATGTGTATTTAATTAGGCTGTTAAGGTTAGTGCAGCACAGTCTATGAGGAAGGCGTAATGCTGAAACATGTAAGACTGGTGTTGCGCTAGCCTCAGTACACTTTGATGTTTATTTTTATTATTTTCCAATAAAAGTTATATTTTAACTTTTACACTGGCTGACTTGCTTACAAGTTTTTTCTTCATATCTGACAAGTGGATTGGGAATCCTTCCTGCGGTTTGCAGCACAGTGTTTTCTTTGATACTAGTAGGAGAGCAGGCGGAGCAAATTTCAGTGTGAGACACTGAGTGAATAGTGTGCAGCAGTTTGGAGCTCAGAAGTGCCTACATACCCTATTAAGCAGGAGACCAGCAGCTATCAAGTTGTGACCTGGATGCCGAGGAGTGACTAGTAAGTCTTTTATACCGGCAGGTCTATGAATAGTTGTGAGCTGACTCTGTGGCATTTTTGGATTAGATATATGGAGTGTCAGTGGCATTTTTAAAGGGATATTGCTTTGTTGTGGATAACCTAACCAAACTCAAGCAATCATATTTTTATAAAGGGAATAAAGCTGACAGACTATTAGTTACAAAACTTAGACTTAGAACCCAGCAGAGGAGAATTCCCTCCCTAAAACCGAGGAATGGTTTAGTCTACTCTCCTCGTGACATTGGTGAGACCTTCGCCAACTATTATAATGGTCTATATAATCTCCAAGAGCTACCGGAAACCACTCTGTTGGATGGTGATACTATCCAACAATTTCTTAAGGAGTTGGACCTACCACAACTCCCCCCTGACTCGGTAGCGGATCTCGAACCCCCCTCTCTCTCGATGAGATTAAATTGGCAGTAAAGTCCATGTAGAGTCATAAGGCTCCAGGTCCTGATGGATTTCCAGCTACCTTTTACAAATCTTTTTCCCTGGAATTGCTCCCTATATTACTAAGATTATTTGATGAAGCGGCCAAGTCGGGCTCCCTTCTAGAGGAATTTCTGGAAGCCAACATATTAACCATCCCCAAGGAAGGGAAAGATCTCCAACTCTGCGAGAGCTATAGACCAATCTCTTTAATAAATTCTGACATGAAGATATATGCTAAGGTTCTGGCCAATAGATTATCAGCCCATGCCCCTCTGATAGTGCACCTGGATCAGGTGAGTTTCATCTTTATGGAGTCGGCAGATATGTCTATCCCTCTCTTACCCTGTCGATGCTTAAAATGCCTTTGACAGGGTGAGGTGGGACTATATGTTTCGGGTCCTGGCAGCTTTTGGTATTTCAGCTTCCTTCTCCACCGCAGTTGGTGCACTATATTGTAATCCTTCGGCCATCATTAAGGGAGTGGGATTCTGTTCCTCCAGACTTAAAATTACTAATGGAACTAGACAAGGCTGCCCCCTCTCCACGACCCTCTTTGCCCTAGTAATAGAGCCACTTGCAGCTGTGATTAGACACTCCACAAACATTCAGGGACTGACCCTTCACGATACACCGCAAAAATTAGCCCTCGTTGCTGACGATTTAACCGTCTTCCTGACTGACAACCTAACCTCTCTTCCCCCCCTTATGGACCTCTTCAAAGAATTTGGCTCCCTATACCACTATAAACTAAATGTTATAAAAACAGAGGCATATGCCATAGGCATTCCTCCTTTAGAGCTGCATCAACTACAAAGATCTTTTTCCTTTAAGTGGTCAACTAACGGACTTAAATACCTAGGGGTCTACTTATCCCATGATATAGCCATAACTCTTTCCCACAACTATGACCCGCTCCACAGATCTTTGAGTCAAGCTCTAGCCTCTAAGAGATATGAAGAAATTTCATGGCTAGGTAGAGTTGCTGCCATTAAAATGATGCTCTTACCTAAACTAGTCTATTTTTTCTGATCCCTCCCCATTCCAGTTCCAAAGACTACCTTATTAAAATTCCAGTCTATCTTTAACTGCTATATTTGGAATGATAAGAGACCAAGGGTGGCAGCTCATATCCTGCAATCCACAGTCGAGGAGAGAGGGGTAGGGGCGCCGAATATTAGCGCCTACCATGATGCTGCCATGCTTTCACATGCCTCAGCCTGGGGGAGTAATCTTCCCCAGGCTAGGTGGCACGACTTGGAACAAGCCTCTTTACCGGCTTATGTTTATCTAGAGGACCTCTTGTGGATTCCTCAGCACTGCACAGACAAACCTATTATTTCAAATCACCTTATTAAAGGTTGCTGGGAGGCATGGCTTAGATTGTGACACCACCTCTCTATCTCCCCTCACCCTTCTCCAATCCATACGGTAGCAGGACTTCTCCATGGATTACTTACTGTTCACCTAGTTGCCTGGAAAAAAGTACCCCTAACTAGAGTCGCTGATTTTTATCAGAACAAGTGCCTCTTATCTCTCCCGGAACTGATCAACACTTATGAGATACCTTCTAGGCTACGATTTGATTTGGTCAGATTACAATCTCTCATGGGTGCATGGTTTTTTTTAGAGGGACCACCACGAGATCTCACCCCTTGGGAGACTAGATTCGTGGCTGGCTCTCAGCTGATTAAGCCGCTTACGTATCATTACCAATTTCTCACCCACAACTCAAGACCCGTTAAAACTACTCACATTGGGGGGGCGGAGCTAACCACTGAGCCGAATGGTCACAAAAGTGAAGAGCTCTGCAAACATTTAGCCAAAACCAGCAGTTTTTCAATAATTTATGAGGCTATTTCTCCTCAGACCATCCCTTCGGACTGTCACTGACCACCTGGTGCCCTTGGTATTGGTGGGCTGTTGTTCCTAGAGCGAGCAGGCATCACCTCCTTGGAATAAGGCTGAGGCTTCCACTAGACACCGGAGGGTCGGGGCTCCACTCCGGTGTCCCTGCTTCACAGAATTGCACGATCAGACTCATCTGGCCGGGGTCAGCGTAAGAATCTAGCTGGCTGTTACGGCCGATAACGACTCACACCTCCGTCACCGCAACCCGGCCGAAGGTCGGTCTTCCCCGTGTCTAGCCTAAAGTTTTATGCTAACCAATCTAGCTGGCCAAGCTTTGGAGGTGCTCCCCTTTGTTTGCCCCCACTTACCTGATGCGCTTGGGGTGTTAGAGCTGGTGTGACGCCCGAACTTTCAGAGTGGCGCGAAAGGCCGCCATTTACAAGGCGCACAGGCTTCCTCATTACTTCCCTGCCAGTGAAGAGCTGCGTGAAGATCACCCTTGGAGTGGACCCCTGAGGCTGGGTGCCTAGTTTCGGACCCGATTGTGGAGAGAGGTTGGGGGCAGGTAGTGAGGAGAGGGTTTTCCCACAAGAGAGGCTGTTCATGTATGCTGTCCCTTCTTCTTCTTAGGCCTCACGCCTCTTCCACCTTTGAACCCGGAGACTTTCTGACAGGTGCTGTTTTAGCGAGCGGCCGACTCGCAATGATTAATCCGTCCTCTCAGGACATCTGGACATCTGCCTACCACTTAGGCCAGCTTGGGCCTACACCCTGATCCACAGGCCGCATCATTTGGTGGTGTACTCCGGAGGCCACGTGGGTGAACTCTCATCTGGACTGGAGTGATTCAGCTACCTAATCTAGGTTTGGGATATACTCACTCCCAAGGACGCCTGCGGCCTGGCCTCACAGGGGTAAGACTATACTTTATTTCTATTCTAAATATGCAATCATCAACAATCATCCCTCTGTAGAGTCTGTGGCAACGCCTGGGGCCTTTATTCATTTTAATCTGAGGCCTACCCAATGATTTATAGCTCACTAATCCAGACTCCTACCCTGGACAATTTTGTGTCACATCACAGCTTTAAAAACTGATGAGCTTACCTCATGGATGCTTGTTTTTTCTGGCACCACAATTAAGCCATGTTTCTTAAGTCCGAGTGGCTATTCAAGTACACCCCATAATAACAGCAACAGGAAGACTAACCACATATTCATATACCATACACGTTCAGGACAGCGCCTTACATCTAACCGAACTCTCATATAAAGCTATCCTGGACTTGGGAGTGTTGTCTACATCAATATCTCTTGCAACTTAAGAGCTGCTGCGACAGCCAAATTGTTCTTGGGTCTTCTTACCCAAGTGTAGTGTCACTTTTTTATTTATTATTATCTGCACTAAGATTTTTTCCTTTTCAGGTTGTTACTGTTAAGAGGTGTGCTATTAACTCCTTTATTTTGTGTCATGCAAGCCTTTGGTATAGGCACCCTTTAGCTACCTAACCACATGCACACTTAGATTAGCGTTCATACCATATAGCTGGGTTTTAGACCCTTAATTCTTACAAGTACCTTTTTGCATATATACTCTTATTCCAGGACTTAGGCAATCTTACCATTTTCTCATCATATTTAACTTAGGCCTCTGTCCTTCTCTGAAAGTTTTAAGTTACTTCCTGGTCTATAGCCTAACACTGATTTGCGCCACACACATAGTATATTAACTTACATTTGCAGTACACTAACCCACACTTTACATACTTTGACAGGCCTGTCTTTTAGGTGGTGGTAACGTTTGTGTCCCACAGAGGGAAATAAGCTGCTGTGTCAACATAGTGTTACCCGAGTTGATGACTTAGAGTTGAGTGTCATATCTTGTATTGGACGGTCAAATTTTTCTTGCAGGTTGCATGCTAAACACTCATTCTACTTTGAGTTTCTGCTGAAGACTTTATTTGTGTGTTAATTTTGTAGAAGCCCCCTTGGGACTCTTCCTTTCTGGCCCACTTACGTGGGCTGGTCACTTCCATCTACCTTTTCCCCTTTCTTTGGATCATATCCCCCTCTCCCTGAGTCCAGAGGGGGCATTTTGAAACTTGTTGGGTGGCTCTCCTGCCGTGCATGTAATCCCTTGGCGACCTGAGGATTGGTCAATATCTTTTATCCGGCATGGTGTTGATCCACTCAACAAGTCCAGCTTACATTGCCCCAGAACTATTTGTTTAGTTAACTGCTCTGTGCCTCTTCATAAAATATGTGCAGGTACTTTATTGTTATTGACTTGTAAATTTGCCTATGGTACCCATTTGGCCCCTTTCTCCACCTGTGTCGGTACTTTCAGACAGAAGTTAAGCTCTGAAGGGTGCAATTTTACCCATAAGTGTGGTCATGGGGAGATAGGGGTCTTGGGTGAAAAACCAGCCCTGCTCCGCAATTCAATCTCAACATATATGTGAATTTTTCTTTCTTTTATCCTGTCAACCAGTAGGGTCTCAGAACCTTATCTATAACCTCTAGCTTAGGTTCAGTTTTCCAGTATATGTTATCCGCTCTCCATATGAAAATGCCTCATACTTCCAGAAGACACCCAAAAACTCCAGGATCTGTGAAAAAAACAGTCCTTGACCATTTTACACAATCTTCCAAGGAGCAGTTCGGAGAATCCAATGATGGTCAGAGTGATTCTGAGTCATTGGGGGATGGTTCTCAGCCTGATCATATGCCATCTGCTAAACCACAACATTTTATCACGGAAGCCACCCTAAAAAAAATGCTTGCAAACCAAACTCACTCCATAACCAAAGAGATTCAGTGAAGTCATGCTGAACTTCGCAAGGACATTTCGGAGATTGGGGAAAGGGTAGACTCCCTAAAAAGAAAGCAAGATGATATAGCCACTGATCAAACAAATTTACTGACCTACTCGGAATCCCTAGCTGAACAGATAAGCCAGCTGGAGTTTAAGCTTGCTGATGTGGAAGACAGAGCTTGCAGAAACAATGTTAGGTTTAGAGGAATTCCAGAGGATGTTCAACCGGCTGACTTACAAAACTACCTAAAGGATCTCTTTAAAGACCTCCTAGGTCCAACGGAAGGGCTGACTGATACCATGGAAAGGGCTCATAGAGCCTTGCGCCCAAGAACGATCTCACAAGAGAAACCAAGAGACGTCATTGTTTGTTTCCATAGCTTTCTTTTCAAGGACAGACTCATGCAGGCCGCCTTCCATAAGCCACAGGTATCGGAAAGGTTTAAAGACATCCAATTGTTGCCTGACCTCTCTGCACACACCTTGCAGCACAGGAGATATTTTCAACCGGTAACACTAATTCTCCGTAGGACAAATATCAAGTACAGGTGGGGTTACCCAACTAAATTAATAATAACAAAAGACAATAAAACATACACAGTGTCTTCCCTTCCCCAAGGGACCTCTCTTCTTACACAGTGGGGGCTTATGACAGACACACACAAGGGAACCCCCCACTTCCCCCCACTTCCAGCTCAAAGTTGAGAGTTAATGCTCCTGAATGGTCTGTCAAGGACCAAAGACCCAAGAGGTTGAAAACACAACAGACTCAGGATCCATCACGACAACATAATCCATCTCCCTGAATCCGAGTCTACTGCTAGTAGTTTTGTCTTTCTCCCGGTATCTTATGTCTTTCTGGACTGAGTCTTGGAAGTCGACATGGAGATATCGGGTCCACTGGGAGAACTAGTTACTTGATTACCGTTCTAATTTACAGGCTCAATACTGTTGTTTGTGCTTATTTTTTACCTTAATATCTGTTGTAATGCTCTATATGTTTAGGAGCAGGGCTTGTACATCTTGAAATGTGCCATTTTTTACATCCTGGTAGTCAAACTTAATTGCTCCATTTTAGGCAACTATTTCCACAATGTTGTTGAAAAGTTTGTTGATGCCTCTTAAGAGGCCCACTGGTTGGTTGACAAATGTTAATATTTTACGATGTATTTTTCTTTGTTTATTTGGTTCACTTCGCTCATGGAGTGGGGCTGGAGTTTCCGGCTCCCTCGCATATATTTTTGCTCTTAGCTCCCCCCCCCCATATAGGTTAGCCCACACCAGGGTTCCACCCAGGTGGACTATTTCCACCTCACATTGTCGATACATCCCTCTGTCTTAAGTGTTATTTGATTTCCTTTCCCTCCCCCCCATTCCTCCTTACCAGTCCGTGTACACCACTTGACAGGGTCCCAACCTAAGCTTCCCCTCTCTTCCCCCACTTTAATCTACTTTCACTTCAGTAAAAATCTTAGAAAATGAGTCGCTTTAGAATCCTCACACACAATTCCAGAGGCCTAAACTCCGCTTTCAAACGTAGTTTACTTACCCGTATGCTCAAGCTTCACAACCCTGATCTTTAGCAGTCAGATACACCTCATAGATTTTATTCATGTTCTTACTCGACTATAGAATATTCCCCATTTACAAAGAAAGCTAGAGGAACAGCAGTCATGATTCATAGGAGAATAGCCTATGAAGAAATACAGGTAATAAAAGACCCCCAAGCTAGGTTTACCATCTTAGTTTGCAAATTAGACCACATCCTACACACCCTAGTCTCAATATATCTACCCAACTCTAACCAACCGGCGTACCTTAGAAAAACTCTGCAGATAGTAGACCAACACAAACAAGGTAGGGTTCTTATAGCGGGGGACTTTAATATGATTTGGGACACCAAACTAGACCATAAGACTCTGGCCCCGACTAAGGTCCCTCCTCAGCTGAACCTTCTCTCTACACGGTTTAAGACTATTATGTCAGAATTTGGATACTATGATATGTGGAGGTCGCTACACACGACAGACAAGGACTACACCCATTATTCTCATGCACACAAAACCTATTCTAGGTTGGACTACATATTTTGTTAGGTAGTAACCCTAGACTCAGTATCCCATACTAGTATCCCCCTTTGTTCATGGTCAGACCACGATCCAGTTTTTGTTGATTTATGCACAATATTTTGTCAGACACTCCCTTTAGGGAAGAGTTACGTAGAGATATAATAGAACTCATCCAAACTAACGATAATGGACAAACTGCAGATGACACATTGTGGGGGGCTATTAAGGCTGTAGTTAGGGGATATATCATTCGCAAGCAGGCCTGACTTAGGAGACTAGCAGGACTTACCCTGGCCCAGGCCCATTGCAAACTTAGACTACTGGAAACCTCTAACCGAGTTAACATTGTGGAAGCAACGACAGCACAGATTTCAGCCGTTCGCGCGCACATTAACCAATTAGAATTATGTCTCACTCAAGAAAATCTTACAAAGCTTAGGCAGTTATTCTACCATAAAGGCAACAGAGAAGACACCATGTTAGCCCACAAACTGCGTCAGCGGAATAGCACGTCCTGAATCCACCAAATTTTGTATAATAACAAGACGATTAGACTTCCCTCATTGATAGGGGAATGCTTTTCAGACTATTATTTTAAGCTTTACAACATTGAAAAACATGAAAATAAAACCCCTGCCCCTGCACAACACATTAGACAATTTCTTGGCTCCCTAAACCTCCCAACTTTATCGACGGAACAACAGGAGTCCTTGACTAGCCCATTCACTCTGCTTGAACTTAAACAAATAATCAAGCATCTTAAACCCTTTAAGGCCCCTGGGCCTGACGGATTCCCGGCACAGTTTTATAAAACCTACAACCAAGAACTGATGCCGTTGCTCCTCAGGTTTTTTAGCTTAGCGAGGCAAGAAGGAAGCTTTAAGCAGGAATTTTTGGAAGCTGATATTATCATGATTCCTAAGCCAAATAAAGATCCTTCACTTTGCCCCAACTATAGACCCATCTCGTTGATCAACGTGGATATTAAAATATACTCAAAACTTTTGGCCAACCGTATTTGTAAACTTCTACCCAGTTTAATTAATCCGGACCAGGTAGGGTTCATATACAACCGCGAGGGCCCAGATAACACGAGGCGCATTATTAATGTTGTGTGTGAGTCGACAAGACTGAACAGGCCCTTCTCGGTCATCTCTTTAGATGCTGAGAAGGCCTTTGATAGGGTCAGATGGAGTTACCTTTGGGAGACTCTGAGTGCTTTTAAGTTCCCCTCTGACATGTGTCTTGCGATTCAAGCCTTATATTTCAAGCCTACGGCGGTGGTCAGGGGCTTGGGTTTCCAATCTGGCCCATTCTCCATTTCTAATGGTACGAGGCAGGGTTGCCCACTCTCCCCATTATTGTTTGCTCTAGCCATCGAGTCGCTTGCTGAAAAAATACGTACTGATGCGGGATTAGAGGGAATCACGCTATCCGGCTCCAAACACAAAATTGCCCTGTTTGCAGACGACGTCATTATGTTTTCTGCAGATCCACTTCACCCAATTCCCAGACTTTTGGAAATCTTGGAGGCCTTTGGCTTAATGCTCCTAAAACAGAAATATATTGGTGGGGATATTCCCAAGACTATATTTTGGAGTTGAAAAATAAGTTCAACTTTAAATGGTCAAACAAATGGGTCACTCACCTTGGAGTTAGGATCTCTAATAGTCCAAAGCAAATGGTCCAAGTTAATTATCTCCCTTTATTGGCAGACTTACGAATGAATGGGACCATAAGACTATATCTTGGATGGGCCGCATAGCTTCCCTCAAAATGTAATTTCTTCCTAGGCTTACCTACCTGTTTCGATGTCTCCCAATCAGAATACCCACCCATCTCTTATTGCAATTTCAAAGCGAGTGTACAAAGTTTATTTGGCAGAGTAAGACTCCCAGAGTTGCCCATAGAACCCTACAGTTTCCTATACAGCTTGGAGGATTGGCCTCCCCATCAATAGTTAAATACTACGAGGGAGCCATGCTTACGCATATTTCCCAATGGGGGGTGCTACAAGCACAAGATAGGTGGAGAGATATCGAACAAGCCTCATTACCTTTTAACATTTACCTCAAAGACCTAATCTGGACCCCAGCCCATAGTCGCAGAACTTTAGGCATAAATAACCTTGTAATACTTGAATGTCTGTCTGTCTGGGACAAGATTCGGCATCGGAGCCTGATTGCACCTCATCCCTCCCCGATAAACTTTTGTCTCGGGCCTCCTTACAGGCCTTGCGGAAACACACCCTAACGCATGGGCTCGAATAGGAGTCAAACAAGTCTCAGACTTTTGGTCAGGGTCCAGCAGAGATGGCTATATTTCGCTTACCCAGGACAGATCATGTGAAAACATTCCGTCCTTCCTTCATTTTGAACTCACCAAAATCAAGAGTTTCCTCTCTAGCTGGGGATTTCTCCCTAATGCTACCTGCCCGCTTACCCCATGGGAGTCCGTCTGGCGCGGGGGTCACAGACTGCTTAAGCCTCTCTCGAGACATTATGGCTTACTTGAGGGTACCATACCTCCTGTCCCGGCAACACACCTACTTAGGTGGAACACCTCTCTTCACACCCACATTCCTGTAAATTCTTGGCAGGGGTCCATTACGCTAACCAAAAAAACCTTACATTGCATAACAATGTTTGAAACTTATTATAAAGTCATATCTCAATGGTACTTGGTCCCTACGCGGCTATCTAAAATGTTCCCACAGACTTCCCCCTTAAGTTGGAGGAAATGTGGTCTTCCTGGCGATATGCTTCATACGTGGTGGGAGTGCCCAAAAATAAAACCCCTATGGAACTTGTGCTATCATACTTTGGTGGCATTCTAAATTACGATACCTAAAAGCCCCGCTACGGCGCTACTCCACTTAAATTTACATACCCTTCCTAAACACCAGAAGATTCTATGCGTATATCTCCTGTCCTCAGTTAAAACTAACATTGCTAGGTCTTGGAAAAATGAAATTCCCTCACGGTGGACTGAGATTCTCAACATAATGGCCTATCTGTACACAATGGAAAAAGACATATATTATAGTTTAGATAAAGTGGACTTATTTGAAATGACCTGGGCTGACTGGAAAGATAAACACGACACTTCATGGAAACCTTCGGTTAAGACATAAGAGATCTCTCCCCCGCCCAAATTAAGGTGACTGACTGAGGTGCTCCCCTCCCCTCCTCCCTCCCACTCTGTCCTCTCTTCCTCCCACCCACCCCTTTATCCCCTTAATGACAACTGACGTACCAGGTACGTCATGCATTAACAAGCAGTTAATGACAATAGACGTACCTGGTACGTCAGTTGTCTAACAGAGTGCTGGAAGCGATCACAATCGCTTCCAGCAGCTCTGAGGGTATTGCAGTGATGCCTCCATATGGAGGCATCCTGCAATACCCCTTTACAAGCCTCCGATGCAGAGAGAGCCACTCTGTGGCCCTCTCTGCACCGGAGCGTCGTTGGTGGGTGGGAGCAAGGCAGGGAGGTGGGTGGACGGCCTGCCAAGGGCCTGTGATTTGGAGGGGGCGGGATCGGAGGCCGGATCAGATGCGGCAGTGTCCGGGGGCGCGCACGGATGCGCGGGCGCGTGCACGTGGGCGGCGGGCGGGCACGTGCACGGGGCGGGAGCGGGTGGGAACTGCTACACTACAGAAAAATGTAATTTCAAAATTGGGAGAAAAGGTTTTTTTTTTAATGCAATAAATGATCGAAGGGTTCTGGGGGGGGGGGGGGAGCTACACTACAGAAAATGGGAAAAAGGTCCAAAAAAACAATAAAAGCATATTTTTTTTAATAAACTGGGTACTGGCAGACAGCTGCCAGTACCCAAGATGGTGCCCATTAAGTTAGAGGGGGAGGGTTAGAGAACTTTTTGATGGGGGATCTGTGAGTTTGGGGGCTAAGGGGGATTCTATACAGCAGCATATGTAAATATGCTATAAAAAAAAACCAAAAAAAACAAATATACCTTTTTATCTTAGTACTGGCAGACTTTCTGCCAGTACTTAAGATGGCGGGAACAATTGTGGGGTGGGGGAGGGAATATAGCTGTTTGGGAGGGATCAGGGGGTCTGATGTTTCAGGTGGGAGGCTGATCTCTACACTAAAGCTAAAATTAACCCTGCAAGCTCCCTACAAGCTACCTAATTAACCCCTTTACTGCTAGCCATAATACAAGTGTGATGCGCAGCAGAATTTAGTGGCCTTCTAATTACCAAAAAGCAACGCCAAAGCCATATATGTCTGCTATTTCTGAACAAAGGGGATCCCAGAGAAGCATTTACAACCATTTGTGCCATAATTGCACAAGCTGTTTGTAAATAATTTCAGTAAGAAACCAAAAATTTAGAAAAATGTAAAAAAAAAATTTATTTGAACGTATTTGGCGGTGAAATGGTGGCATGAAATATACCAAAATGTGCCTTGATCAATACTTTGGGTTGTTTACTACACTACACTAAAGCTAAACCCCAAAAATCTCCCTACATGCTCCCTAATAAACCCCTTCACTGCTGGGCATAATACAAGTATGTGTGCAGTGGCATTTAGCGGCCTTCTAATTACCAAAAAGCAACGCCAAAGCCATATATGTCTGCTATTTCTGAACAAAGGGGATGCCAGAGAAGCATTTACAACCATTTTTGCCATAATTGCACAAGCTGTTTGTAAACAATATCAGTGAGAAACCGAAAGTTTGTGAAAAAATTTGTGAAAAAGTGAACGATTTTTTGTATTTGATCGCATTTGGCGGTGAAATGGTGGCATGAAATATACCAAAATGGGCCTAGATCAATACTTTGGGATGTCTTCTAAAAAAAAATATATACATGTCAAGGGATATTCAGAGATTCCTGAAAGATATCAGTGTCCCAATGTAACTAGCAGTAATTTTGAAAAAAAGTGGTTTGGAAATAGCAAAGTGTTACTTGTATTTATGGCCCTATAACTTGCAAAAAAAGTAAAGAACATGTAAACATTGGGTATTTCTAAACTCAGGACAAAATTTAGAAACTATTTAGCATGGGTGTTTTTTGGTGGTTGCAGATGTGTAACAGATTTTGGGGCTAAAAGTAAAAAAAAAGTGTTTTTTCCATTTTTTCCTCATATTTTATATATTTTTTATAGTAAATTATAAGATATGATGAAAATAATGGTATCTTTAGAAAGTCCATTTAATGGCGAGAAAAACGGTATATAATATGTGTGGGTACAGTAAATGAGTAAGAGGAAAATTACAGTTAAACACAAACACCGCAAAAATGTAAAAATAGCCTTTGTCACAAACGGACAGAAAATGGAAAAGTACTGTTGTCATTAAGGGGTTAATAGCTACATTGAGATGTATTGACTTTACTTTTTGTTCTCAAACATAGATGTTTACCATTCATTTTTCTAATGTTCCCTCTTCTCTGATTAAGGAGTTATTGAATATATAAGATACACTATATTGAACTTGTGCTTCTGTACATTTGACACAAGTTAGAATGTGTAGGAGTCCTGCAAGTCCCCAGATGTTGTTTGTAATGTTTAAAATGAATAAAAAATTATACTTTAAAAAAAAAAAAAAATACTCACATTGTTTCGTTGGAGCGAGAGTGGAGACAAGAGTACACCCCTGAGCAGTGGCTCCATACCATTTCAACCATCAAGGCAGCAGTTCACTGCGTTACTATGTACAAGCTCTTTTACAAGCTTTTAACCAGATGGCACTTAGTCCCAACTAAATTACAAAAAATATATTCTGACCATTCTCCTCTTTGTTGGAGGGGTTGTGGAGAGCCGGGGACCCCACCCATATTTGGTGGTCCTGCCCAGTATTACGACCCTATTGGGAGAAAACTTGCCAGCTGTGTATTTCATTGGGCCTTCCCCCCCCCCCCCCTAACCAATGAAGCACAGCTCTCTTACATCTGGACATTGCGTCCCTGCCCAAACACTTACAGGCCCTACTAGTTTATGTTCTCATTTCTGCCAATCTCCTCATCTTGAGAAACTGGAAAAAGCTAAACCCCTCAAAATGGCAGGGGGTGGTAGATAACCTTAATTACCTTAAGCAGATGGAGGAGGGCATCTTTAGAACTCACCCAGCATTGTCTTATATGGGAGCCATGGGAGTCCCATCTACGCTTCTCATCTACCAAATTTCACTAGGGAGGACCCCAGGTAACAAATATTTAACAAACACTCAGTACCCACTGTCTGAAGATTTAAAAATAGTATACTTTCAGCATTCCCTTTTTATTTACCCCCTCCCCTTATCCCCTCCCCCTTCATCCTTATGATGTACCCCCCTTTCTGATATGCACTTACAGTAGATGTTATTCAGGAGTCATATCCCTCAGAAGCTGCCCTACTGTTACTTCTCCTGACACTGACTCTAGTCATATGTTCCCTACCCACATTCAGTTGATAACCCACATAGGTGCAGCCTCTGCGCTGTGCTCTGCCCTTTATATACTTTCATGTTGTGGGGTTACGGATTTGTCTGGTGCTTGTTGGGACTAGTTAAGTCCATATTGTTTTATAGAAATTATCTGTGAATTTTTGTTTAAACTTGTTTGATACATTCTTAATAATATAAAAATGAGGAAGAATACCTATAAGCACGAGTAAGGTACTTAACATTAAATCTGATTTGCTATGGACTATTAGACTACTTGAGATAACTTACCCTAGGTTATACTTGTTGTGATCTGTTGAGGTTACCTTGTGCAAAGCTATATTTATGCTATCTCCTTGACCTGTATAATTCCCACGATTGTACTTGTACCTGTAGACCCTTACCATGCCTTAACGGTGCTTACAGTTGTATGTTGTATTTTCCTCAATAAAAGATTGAAATTAAAAAAAAAACTTTATTGCTAAAAAAAAATGCTAACCATCATCTGAGCCTTCAGTGAGTTTCTGAGCCTTCAGTGAGTTGTAACCTTTTTGCGCCAAAAATTGCGCCAATAGACTTGCCTGACACAGGGTTGCCACAAACCTTCAATTTATAAAAAAAAGAGCAATATTTGCGAAGCGCAATAAAGGGAAGTGAAATAAAACGAGGTATACCTGTGTATGAAGTTTGACAAAAACAAAATAAGCATAGGAATTCCAAATTTAACCTCCCCCACTCCACACACTTGTAATATAATATATTATGTTATATTACATAATATTATATTATACAACATATTCTTTGAAGGCTGTGTTTAATTTTGCAATTTCCATGCTTTCTAATATTTGTTTGGGAAACTTAAACTGAGATTAATATATTTTTTGCCATTAAACAAAGCAAGAAATTGTCATTTCCTGCTTAATTTAAAAAGTTAAAAACACAGCTCAGATTACATTTTTGTGCAACTTTTACGCAACTAAAATAAAATATGATAATTTGAACGTTCATTTATGATTGCATTAAAATGTTTTGATTTCAAAAATATGTTAATTATACAATTATGCAAAATTATATGAAACTAGAGGGACCTCAAAAAAAAATCTAGGCAAGTCTACCACTTGTATAACACTTGATATTATTCTATTAGAGTGCTAAAGTCTCTATCAATATTTAATTTTTTAACAGTACAAACACAGCCACAATAATTTTGCTTTGCTTTGCTTAAGTCGCTTAAAGGGACAGTCAATACTAGAATTACCCATTCCCCAGTTTTGCAGAACCAACACAGTTATAAAAATACACTTTTTACCTCTGTCATTACCTTGTATCTAAGCCTCTGCAAACTGCCCCTTATTTCAGTTCTTTTGACAGACTTGCATTTTAGCTAATCAGTGCTGACTCCTAGGTAACTTCACATGCGTGAGCTCAATGTTATCTATGACACACATGAACTAACGCCCTCTAGTGGTGAAAAACTGTCAAAATGCATTTAGATAAGAGGTGGCCTTCAAGGTCTAATAAATTAGCATATGAGCTATTACCAAGAGAACAAAGCAAAATTGGTGATAAAAGTAAATTGGAAAGTTGTTTAAAATTACATGACCTCTTTGAATCATGAAAGTTGATTTTCGACTTAACTGTCCCTTTAACTGTAAGGGAGTGATTTCTTGACTGTTATCACAAGGGAAAAAAGGCTGAAATAGCACCACGTAAGTGCATATTTTTCCTTGAATTATTTGTCTTTGCAAGAAGCAAGAAGTTCCTTCACAAATAAATATTTTGCTCAAGCAAATTATCTTCTGTTTGCCTTTTCTTCTGTCTCAGTCATAAAACATTTAATTAACTGAAATAGATGGGCCACCATGGTGCCAGCATGAAATGTTACATAAAATTTTATTAATAATTTAACAAAAATAATATTTAGTTTAGTTAGTTACTTACAAGTTTAATTTAATCGATTGGTAATTAATAAAAAGCACACAAAATTGTGTTTACATAGTGACGCTTCACTTACTTGTATTCTTACTATGATTTTTTCCTTGTACATGATAATAAAAAAAATACAAATTAAAATTATTAAATGAACAATTAAAATAAAAAATAGTTTATTCTTGTTTTTGCAATTTTTACAAAAAATGGTCAATTAACAATAAATGATATGCTGTTTTCAGTTACCATATTTCATATAGATAAATAAAAGACCATTTTTGATGTGCGAGTTAAAAATATCACATAACAACACATTAACTTAGTTTATGACACATAACTTTTGTAGATAGAGTAAGCTGTACAGGTCTTGTAATGAGGTCTATTTATGTATGAATCCATGTAGTAGCTCATGAATTATTTGACAGGACGAGACCTAATGCTAGTTCTTAAAGGGACATAATACGCTAGATTTTTCTTTGCATAAATGTATTGTAGATGATGCATTTATATAGCCCATTTGGAAGTGTTTTTGTAAAAATGTATAATTTTGCTTATTTTTAAACAGCATTGTGCTGATTTTCAGACTCCTAACCAAGCCCCAATGTTTTAGATGTATACTGATGTATACAGACTTCAGATTGGTTCTCTTTGTGTAATGGGTCTTTTCATATGCAGGGGAGTTCTCCTCTCAGCCCCTTTCAGTGGGTATCCCAGCCTAACCTCATCAACAGTGCTAAATTAGGAGCTTCTAAGTAAGTATTTAAAATGTTTTATACAGGATTTTTATATCAGTATCTGTGCATATTATTCTTTATAATAGTGTCTATTTAAATGAAAATTGGTGTATACTGTCCCTTTAATGCATAAAAATGATGATGCCAGTGTCTGTTGAATATTAAAGGAATAGTCTAGTCAAAATTAAACGTTAATGATTTAGAGCATGCAATTTTAAGCAACTTTCTAATTTACTCCTATTATCAATTTTTCTTTATTCTCTTGGTATCTTTATTTGAAAAAGCAAGAATGTAAGCATAGGAGACGGCCCATTTTTGGTTCAGCACCTGGGTAGTGTTTTCTGATTGGTGTCTAAATGTAGCCACCAATCAGCAAGCGCTACCCAAGTGTTGAACAAAAAATGGACTGGCTCCTAAGCTTACATTCAAAAAAAGATACCAAGAGAACAAAGAAAAAATGATAATAGGAGTAAATTAGAAAGTTGCTTACAATGGCATGCTCTATCTGAATCATGAAAGTTTAATTTTGACTAGACTATTCTTTAAAAGGACACATTATTAAGTTAATAAAAGATGGTTAGAATACTGAGGAACTCACCAGTATTTTGGATAATATTTCTTGAGGAATGTTAAATGACGCCTCATTCCATTTGTGTAACAGATAATGATTTAATTAAGCTTGAGTAGAAAGTCTAAGTCTGTTAAATTAATTTCCCCAATTACAGCTTGAAGACTATACTAAGAAAATCCCAAATAATTTAAAGGTTCTATGGATAAATAATATGGATAATAAAATATAATGCAAAGTGCATTTCAACCAGCAGGGTTGGGATGGTCCATATTGCTTCGTACATACAGAAAGAGAAGTGCTCTACCAGGAATTATAACTCAGAAGCGTGTTCTATGGCGAGTTATCACCTAGGAGCCGCCTCTTGTAGCCCAATTATGCTTTTCACAGAGAAGAACTCTCCTGAAGTATATCAGTCTGATCCCGTCAAACAAGGTCAGTCCAGATCAGACTAATAAACTTCAGGAAATTCTTCCTCTGTGAAAAGCACAATTGAACTAAAAGAGGCTGCTCCTATGTGATAGCTCACCATAGAACAAGCCACTGGGCTGGTGTCCATTCCTGGTAGAGCACTTCTCTTTCTGTATCTATTGCTGTATTGCTCAGTAACATGCAAACAAGAATTACCGCCTTGCAAATTTTCTAGAATGGCAAGCAATCTTTTTGCAGTATCTTGAAACTCACATCCTATGGTATAATCCAGACAGGTCAATAATTCAGCAGAAGAATATCAGCATGACAAATATACCTGTCGGTCAGTTAGGTTATTTGTGTTGATGTCCCAGCGTCTATAAACAAATGTTGGTATTGGCAATAACTCTACATATTGGGTCAGAGTATAGGAAAACAATGGCCATGGGGACTATGATACCCCTCATTGACAATATTGTAGTATAAGGCACTAAACAATAATGGTATTTATACTGCTGAGTCCTTAAGACATCTTAGATGGATTCTTTTTATCAAGACTCCTTTTTATTTGGATTGTTGCTATATACCATGGGGGTAAATAACCCTCCAACATTGCTCCTCATCAGGTGAATTGAGACTCCTGATGTAATGATACTAGTGCTAGCAGAAGGGAATCGAGTAGCTTGTATAGACAGGCAAATATCAGATGTCTTGTTATATTAAGCAGTAAGGTGTAGAAATAGAACATAGATAAACGGTCCAAACAACCACAATAATCATTCAATGAGCTATGGCATTAAGTGAGTTTTATAGGCAGAACTAGTCTGTCAGGGTGACTGTCTCTTTAAGGGCTACAATATCCTTTTCCCCTAGCACTATTTATTTTACACACACCCCTTCTCAGGTGCCTAGTAATTTGTGTGTTTCCTGTGAACACAGCTGAGCTCTCTAGCTCAGCTCCTGTTACCGGCTCAGCTTACTCCAGTGCTATGCTCTGTGCAGCTATATCCAAAGCCTACACTTCATTTACAGAGTCTCCCTTCGTGCTGCAGGTTGCAGCTTTCTAACGGCTAGATTTAGAGTTTTGCGGCCAAAGGGGTGCGTTAGCTACTCGTGTTTTTTTCCCCCCGCACCTTTTAAATAACGCTGGTATTTAGAGTTCTCTGAAGGGCTGCGTTAGGCTCCAAAAAGGGAGCGTAGAGCATAATTTACCACCACTTCAACTCTCAATACCAGCGTTGCTTACGGTAGCGGCCAGCTTGAAAAACGTGCTTGTGCACGATTCCCCCATAGGAAACAATGGGGCAGTTTGAGCTGAAAAAAGCAGCGTTCAGCTCCTAACGCAGCCCCATTGTTTCCTATGGGGAAACACTTTCCAAGTCTGCACCTAACACCCTAACATGAACCCCGAGTCTAAACACCCCTAACCTTACACTTATTAACCCCTAATATGCCGCCCCCGCTATCGCTGACACCTGGATTATATTATTAACCCCTAATCTGCCGCTCCGGACACCGCACAACCTACGTTATCCCTATGAAGCCCTAATCTGCTGCCCCCAACGTCGCTGACACCTACATTATATTTATCAACCCCTCCCCCCCCACACACGTCGCTGCTACCTTACCTACACTTATTAACCCCTAATCTTCCGACCGGACCTCGCCGCCACTATAATAAATGTATTAAAGGGACACCGTAACCAAAAATTTTCTTTTGTGATTCAGATTGAGCATGAGATTTTAAGCAACGTTCTAATTTACTCCTATTATCAAATTTTCTTCATTCTCTTGGTATCTTTATTTGAAATGCAAGAATGTTAGTTTAGATGCCGGCGCATTTTTGGTGAACAACCTGGGTTGTCCTTGTTGATTGGTGGATAAATTCATCCACCAATAAAAGAGTGCTGTCCAGAGTACTGAAACCAAAAAAAAGCTTAGATGACTTCTTTTTCAAATAATGATAGCAAGAGAACGAAGAAAAATTGAAAATATGAGTAAATTAGAAAGTTGCTTAAAATTGCATGCTCTTTCTGAATTACAAAAGAAAAAATTTGGGTTCAGTGTCCCTTTAACCCCTAAACCACATCACTCCCGCCTCGCAAACCCTATAATACATTTTATTAACCCCTAATCTGCCCTCCCTAACATCGGCGACACCTAACTTCAAGTATTAACCCCTAATCTGCCGACCAGACCTCACCGCTACTATAATAAATGTATTAACCCCTAAAGCTAAGTCTAACCCTAACCCTAACACCCCCCTAAGTTAAATGTAATTTAAATCTAACAAAATAAATTATTTCTTATTAAATAAATTAATCCTATTTAAAGCTAAATACTTACCTGTAAAATAAACCCTAATATAGCTACAATATAACGAATAATTATATTGTAGCTATTTTAGGATTTATATTTATTTTACAGGCAACTTTGTATTTATTTTAACTAGGTACAATAGCTATTAAATAGTTATTAACTATTTAATAGCTACCTAGTTAAAATAATTACAAAATTATCTGTAAAATAAATCCTAACCTAAGTTACAATTAAACCTAACACTACACTATCAATAAATTAATTAAATAAACTACCTACAATTACCTACAATTAAATCAACTAAACTAAATTACAAAAAAAAAACACTAAATTACAAAAAACAAAAAAAAAGATTACAAGAATTTTAAACTAATTACACCTACTCTAAGCCCCCTAAAAAAAACAAAGCCCCCCAAAATAAAAAAATGCCCTACCCTATTCTAAAATAAAAAGTTAACAGCTCTATTACCTTACCAGCCCTTAAAAGGGCTTTTTGCGGGCATGCCCCAAAGAAATCAGTTCTTTTGCCTGTAAAAAAAACCATACAATACCCCCCAACATTACAACCCACCACCCACATACCCCTAATCTAACCCACCCAAACCCCCCTTAAAAAACCTAACACTAAGCCCCTGAAGATCTCCCTACCTTGTATTCACCCAGTCGGGTATCACCGATCCGTCCAGAAGAGGGTCCGAAGTCTTCATCCTATCCGGCAAGAAGAGGTCCTCCAGAGGGTCCAAAGTCTTCATCCAGGCGGCATCTTCTATCTTCTTCCATCCGGAGCAGAGCGGGTCCATCTTGAAGCAGCTGACGCGGAGCCATCCTTCCTCACCGATGGACTAACGACGAATGAAGGTTCCTTTAAATGACGTCATCCAAGATGGCGTCCCTCGAATTCCGATTGGCTGATAGGATTCTATCAGCCAATCGGAATTAAGGTAGGAAAAATCTGATTGGCTGATCCAATCAGCCAATCGGATTGAACTTCAATCTGATTGGCCCTTTTAAGGGCTGGTAAGGTAATAGAGCTGTTAACTTTTTATTTTAGCATAGGGTAGGGCATTTTTTTATTTTTGGGGGCTTTGTTTTTTTCTTAGGGAGCTTAGAGTAGGTGTAATTAGTTTAAAATTCTTGTAATCTTTTTTATTTTTTGTAATTTAATGTTTGTTTTTTTTGTAATTTAGTTTAGTTGATTTAATTGTAGGTAATTGTAGGTAGTTTATTTAATTAATTTATTGATAGTGTAGTGTTAGGTTTAATTGTAACTTAGGTTAGGATTTATTTTACAGGTAAGCTAAACTGCCTTTATTTTAGTCAAGCCTTTATTCCCAGTAGCCCCCTGCGACCAGTGCCATCCAACCTGTGATCTCTTATGCCATGCAAGATGGTCGCACCCACCTGCTGATAGTCCTCTGTTGTGTCGGCTGTTCTCCTCTGGAATGTTGCTGTCTCTTCAATGCAGCAGCACCAAAGCCCGTTTTCAGCCGGATCCGTGGTCGCAAGTTGTGCAGGTCTCTTTCAGGGACCGTTCAGCTGTAAAATGGGCCGGCCAGCAGATCTGTGTCTTGAAATGGCGGGATCTGGCGCCGCAAACGGTCAGTACGCAGACAGGTGCTCCAAAGTTGGTTTCAGCCTCTGGGATTACCTTAAAGTATGCAGGGATGGGGGGAACTTCCGGGAGGCGGCCATGACTGGTCGCATATTCATCAGCTCTCCTCATCATTAGCACAAATCTGCCTAAAACCCGTTTTATCTACCCTGTTACAAGGATTTTTTTTTGAGCCAACCTAGCACAGATGAACACTGTCCAGGGTATTTGACTTTCATCTTTTGATTTGAAGCTATCCGCACTACCCTGGTAAGGCACAAAGGTTGCGGCCTATTAACTTAACCCCCCGGTAGAGCGAACACCTGCTTCTGTTATTAAGAAGCAGGGAAATACCGCAGAACCCTGTATGGTGTCAAAGCAATAAGACACTACAAGCTATCCCATGAACATCGCTTACTACGTGTATGCTCAACGTTTGACCATAGGTGTTTGACATGGAGATCCCCGCAACCTTCTTCGCAGAACTGCGCAACTTAATAGAGAGCCATCATGCTGCCTTAGAGAGCAAACTCTATCACTTACCTACGAATAGCGACATTTGCCTATTCCCACAACTTGTCCTGAAACTGACCCGCCTGGCTGTGGGGGTGGCGGTGCCTTGGGGCCCCGGCGCCTTCGCCCTCCTTCTGATGGGCCTGTAGTAATAACTATCTGCCAGAACGGAGAAACGACAACGCGACAGGGCAGCATACTGGCAAACAGATCAGAGTTTGCTGTCGAGGGCTCTACATATGTATCCCAGACATGTGCCCCTCTAACCACCGATTCCCTAAGCACTAGCCAGCAAGTTAGCCCCCAGAGGGACTCACACTCTGCTCCTACTGAACATGTGGTCGCAGGCACTGGACTCAACCAAGTAATATGTGCCATAGAGAGCCACATTCAAAGTCTGGGAGCTGGGGAAAAAGACGTTGACACAGGCGGACCTACTACCACTTTAGCCTGGCAGCGGATGCTTGTGGAACTTATCATAAAGGAGATCCTCGCTGAAATCTACACTAGGATTACCAGATGCGCACAACCGCGGACAGTACAGTACTCACGAGCATCTCTTTTTTCAGTTAGACGCTCACATTCACCCTTGACCTACCTGAACTGGGACCCAGGTGGCGTGCTGTGGACTGCTCTTTGTGGACATGTTGGACTTCACTGCTCACAGGCTCCACTCGTTACTGCCAGATGCCAGGCAGCCTTACCATGCGTAAGATGGACCTTCAGCGGTCCCTTCTAAACTGACTGCACCGTACATTGAAAAGGAAGGTGACAATCTAGGGAGATTCTCTTTGCCCACGTCGGCTAGTGTAATATTGGCCACAATGAGGGTTATACTTTGTAATTTAGTTTAACTCATGGGGTAGATGCCCTTGTTTTTTGCTGTTCCATGCTTTCCAGGGTCAGAACATTTATTCTACTGCCTCAAGTTAGGATAACGATTCAAAAACATTCCATATATTACCACTTTAAGACCCTGAACTTATCTACTTATTGGGAGCTAATCTTTTTCTGACACACTATCTGATGTAAATTGTATAGCTTTTTTTTTGTTTTATGGGACCTTATTAATGTTCAACAAAAACCTCTTATCTACACATCTATCTACCTTCCATTTAGGCTGATGTAGGCATGTAACCTAAAATAAGCTTGAAGCAATTGAGTCATGCATTTTGTTTATTTCAAATGTGATGTGATGGTACACTGAGCGCCTACTATTTTGAGGGACCTGTGGCTCTGATGAATTGACCCCTAGCGGTCAAATAAAGAAACAGAAAAATCAGAAATATATCAGAGCGCCAAATAATAATGGCAGGGTCTAGATGAAACCATACGTTCAAGGATTTTTATTTAGACAGATATAGTACATAAAACAATATAGTACATAAAACAATAATATATTACATAAAATTGCAAATAAAACAAATAAAAACAATAATCAAGGATCCAAGATTTTACAATGTTTAAAAGGCCCAAATTCTTGGGTAATTACAATGTTGTGCAACAGTGGCAGATTAAAAACATAAACATAAATTTATATAATTGTCTTGCTAATGTGGCCTAAGGTGGTTTAATGGCAGTGGTCCTACTAATTTAGTCAATTAGTACTTCTATCAAACAATGTGGTGAGGTGTCTATTAAATGCTGATTTATGTGATCAGATTTTATAGCTAGTGATCTCTGTAAATTGACCTTGAATCAAAGTGATTAGTTAGTGTAGCTTGCCATATATGATCAAAGGATTTGGCTAGTGGTCTCCATGAAGGGTGATAGTATAATATGAGATGAAAAAGCAAATGATTTAATATAGTGATATACTGAACCTCTGTGTTGCAAAAACCAAAAAATCACAAAAAAAAATTAAAAAACTAAAAATATCAATAGTGAAAGGACATCCCAAAAAAACGATAAGTAAAGAACAGTGTTCTCAAAAAACACTTAAATTGTGCAGATTGTTTTTACAATCTGTCTACATAATCAGTGGACAGTCAAAATGCAGTCTTCAGTTGTGCAAAATACAATCCAAATATCAAATCTTCATGAAAAATGTCAAAGTGGAAAAAAAATTAAACGTAAAAACTCAGTCCTGAAAAAATGTGAAACAATCACACAGCAAATAGTGAATGTCAGATGGTGATACTATGTGTAGTGGTTTTCTCCCAATGTTAGGTGCAATGTGTCTTCTATGCAGTAGCCCAAACGATAATTTCAACTTGCTGCAGAGATAATTCCTTCTGCCAAAAAGAAATCAATAATAGTGTAGATAGTTTAAAATAAGTAATTTTTACCAGAATATCACTCACCAGTCGACGCGTTTCGGTCATACACTGACCTTTATCAAGACTGGTTTTACATTGAAATGAGGGTCCTTAAATACCCTGTTTGGTGATTACCTTTTTTCTTTTTTTCTCGTAATACCGGAAGTAAGTTTTTCAACTTCCGGTTTCGCGTTAGACTAATGTATCTATAAGTGTATTTGTTTTCTTCTCATTTTTGTTTGTAGGGCAAGTTTTGTTATTTCATTTTTATCTGTTGCTTACGATTCTTTTCTAAAACTCTTTTTGCGCAATTGTTGCGTGAAGTTACGGCTTTTACTCCCTTCTTTCTATTGGTCGCCTTATTTCTTATACATACCCTCATGATTGGCTAGATCAGGGGTGTGTTGTAAATGACCCACATCATTGGCCATAGGTAATATTGTGTGTGTCAGAAACGGATAAACCATTTGTGGAATTGCCTGTTTTTACAGGTCAGCTCTTCTGTTTTTTCTGAGTGCCTATTGGATGGCCCATCTATCTACAATCATTACTGATTGGTTAGATTTAGGGGTATGTAGTGACTTGAGGAATATTATTGGTCCCCATAGGAGTGTAAGGGGATATGTAGTGGTGTGTTTCTAAACGATATATACAGAGGTATACTTCAGATCTAAACAATATGATGAAAATGTATACACAGAGGTACAATGGAAATATACATAACAAAACCTTTACATCACGTTAATGTATAAGTCTAAGAAAGAGTGCGATGTTCGTCTAAGGGAATAGAACAGTCCTCTTTATTTTCTTAATGTTTATAATGAGTCAATAGTATTATTCAACCATATGGCTCATCTGTCACCTTTTATATTTCAAAATGCGAAAATTAGCCAGGATGTCATGCTAAATCCCAAATATTTCTGTTTTTTTGGGCATTAGAAATAAATTTTGGAAGACCCAAATATTTCTGATTTTTCACGTTATAATTAAATGTCAAAGAACTCAAAAGGGGATATATCTATATCCCTGTACTTCAATAGACTTGATGGATAGTCTCTGCTGTTTTTAAACTTAATCTTTTATACAACTTGAGTGATCTTGCAGCGCTCATAAATTTGAATGTCAATTATTACTTAGATAAGAATGAGACCATTTTATATTGATAAATAAAGTAATATAATAAAATAATATAATAATGTATATTTTTGGGATATAATAATGTGTATTTTTGGAAGGATAGTTGTCACCTTAAAGTATCAGAAAAGATTTTTTCTTTCTTTTTTCTTGCGGTTTATACTAGAGAAGGCTACCGCTATACTTTAGTTGAATGCTAAGGATTAATTAGAATTTCTCAGAGGAAGCTCTATTTCGGTTTGGTGGATACAGGATATAGGGGAAAAAATTGTTAATTATCCTATATGTGATTGCGTTTATTGATAAACTGTTATGAAATGAGACTGTGCATTTTCATTTTAGAAAGGTCATATTGTCACCCTTCCTAGTAGTATTACATTGAGTGATATAATCAACTTATCAGAATGAGAACTTTTCATATTCATTTTTTAATTGTAGTAGTCAAGTCTGTCTGACTGAGGCTCTGCCCTCCAAAGGAGGGACTGTGCTTACCAATAATATGGGACAGATTAGATAACTGTTTGAATATGAGTCTGAACAAAAATGGAGGTTGTGGACTTTAATTAAAGAGAGAGATCCAAAGAGAGATTTACACATTTGTTCCTATTTTGTATTTTTTATTATTCCATTGTTCTGATTTACACTTTTTCTGGTTGTAATCCCATATGCTTGTTTCATCAGGTCAAGGTTAGATACCTTGGAGGAATGTTTATTACTCTTTTGTTTATTCACTTAGATAAGTTTGAAGGCGGAGTACATTGTCTTTGTTCTTTCCATCAATACATACAGAATCCTCAGTATCTTTTAAGAGGAATAGAGTTTAAGTGGTTTCACCAGGTCATCAGATTATCTTGCAGGGATATAGATATATCCCCTTTTGAGTTCTTTGACATTTAATTATAACGTGAAAAATCAGAAATATTTGGGTCTTCCAAAATTTATTTCTAATGCCCAAAAAAACAGAAATATTTGGGATTTAGCGTGACATCCTTGCTAATTTTCGCATTTTGAAATATAAAAGGTGACAGATGAGCCATATGGTTGAATAATACTATTGACTCATTATAAGCATTAAGAAAATAAAGAGGACTGTTCTATTCCCTTAGACGAACATCGCACTCTTTCTTAGACTTATACATTAACGTGATGTAAAGGTTTTGTTATGTATATTTCCATTGTACCTCTGTGTATACATTTTCATCATATTGTTTAGATCTGAAGTATACCTCTGTATATATCGTTTAGAAACACACCACTACATATCCCCTTACACTCCTATGGGGACCAATAATATTCCTCAAGTCACTACATACCCCTAAATCTAACCAATCAGTAATGCATTTTTATTGTTTATGAAACTGTACAGTCTAGACTGGAACATAGGGGTGCTATTGGAGAAATTATATTTATTCAGCCAAAAAATGTATTTTCTTTCATTTTTAATTTTTTTCCCCTGGGGTTCACTTGCGGCAGTGCTCCTATGGAGGAGCCTCCACTGCAAAAGACTAGAGCTCAACAGACCAGAGTTCAAAACTCAACAGGTTCTCACACCTGGTGCTAATTATTAAAGGACTACTAAATGCAGTAGCATTGCATAATTAACAAGTGCATAGCAAAAAGAAAATGCAATAATACCTAGATTTTTCTGGCAATTTATTTATTTCTGCTATTTTCCGCCTCCTGTATCATGTGACAGACATGACAATCACAGCCTAGTATACGTATACTCTGTGAGCTTGAGCACAAGCTCAGTAGAATCTAGTCCCCTAGAAAATGTGAATATAAAATGACTGTGCAAAATTTCATAATGCAAGTAAATTTGAAAGTGTCTTAAAACTGAATGCTCTTTCTGAATCATAAAAGTTTATTTTGACTTGAGTGTCCCTTTAATAAGTAAAAATATAATTTATACTTACCTTATAAATTATTTTCTTTCCTGGCATGGAGAGTCCACAAATCCATTAAATTACTAGTGGGAATTCAACTCCTGGCCACCAGGTGGAGGCAAAGAACACCCCAGCAAAGCTTCAAGTATCTTCCCACTTCCCACAATCCCCAGTCATTCAGCTGAGGAATCATGGAAAGAGAAGAAGACACAAAGGGTATAGAGGTGCCTGAGGTTTAGAAAATGACGAAAGCTGTCTTAAGATTAAAACAAGGGTGGGTCGTTGTGATATTCACAATCACTTTAAATGGTGAAAACAAATCTATGACAAAAATAAAGGTTTTGTTGCTCTTTTCTTATAATAAGCAAGAAGAAATCACGTATTCAACTTGTTATATAAGGTGAGGCTTTAGTTTAGTAATTGATTTAATATACATGAAATTATATCTTGCAATAACACATAAGGAAATGTGGATAGGCACTGATATAAGAATGATATAACAAGGAGAACCACAGAGAAAATGAGAGTAATAAATGGGTTAAATCACTCAAATGGCAGTTCAATAATATCCAGGGTAAAGTTGTTGCTTTTATGTATAAGCAAGGTTTTCACGCACTCACACAAGCACTCAATAAAATATGTACAGTCCAAACACACTCTCATATATCCCAAATACGTATCAAAAGTACTTTTCCAGATGACAGGTTAATATACAAAAAAGGCAATCGTATATAGGATTGATACAAAAAATAACAAGGTAAGTATTTGTGCGTGGAGAGCGGTACTTAGCTTGTAACCAGGGAGGTTGAGGCAGCGTGGGTATGAGAGAGCTAAAAGGAGCTGACAGGCAGGCAGATTGAGCTCCGGTAACCGCTCAGTGTGAGCGCGACTTCGGCGTCTGTAGTATGATGTTCCGGTAAGCGTAGTAATCTGGCAGGCTGGTTCCGGTAGGGAGTAAAGGTAGCAACAGAATATGCAGCGCATATAGTAAGGAATGAGCTTAAAGACCTGAAAGACTTAGTAAAGTCTAAGAGCAAAGTTATTTCACAGGAGACAAAGTGAACTGTGAAGGAACAACTTCAATTTTCAGGCCCAGAATGAGGCTAGAATGTTTCCTTAAATAGGAAGGAAGTACTTGTGATGTGCAAATTTAAAGGTATATCACATGTCCCCCCCCTCAGGGAATCACCCCTGGGGATTCCAGATGCGGTTTGAGGGGGTATTTCCTATGGAAAGCCCTGACCAACTGGGGTCAATGAACAGATGAATGAATGAGCCAGGAGTTATCTTCTGGGCCGTAACCTTTCCATTTAATGAGATATTCCAATTTATGTCTATTTATCCTAGAGTCAAGTATGGATTCTACCTCAAATTCCTCCTGGTTATCCACCATTACAGGAGGTGGGGGTGAGTCAGAAGTGCGAACTTTGACAGGATATGGTTTCAACAAAGAGATATGAAAAGATGGATGGATTTTATAATCTGTAGGCAATTTAAGTTTTACCACATTGGAATTGATTACTTGTTCGATTGGGAAAGGACCCAAAAACTGTTTAGCAAGTTTTTTGCTTGGAACATGAAGTTTGAGATTCCTAGTTGAAAGGAGTACTAAGTCCCCAATCTTGTAATCAGGGCCTTGTCCATGAGTTAGATCATAATATCTTTTTTGATAGTTTTTTGCTTCCTTCAGATGTAACTTCAGGACATTTAGTCTTTCTTGGAGATTGGATGTAAATTCTGTAGCTACAGGGGAATTTACTGCTTTACTAGAAAGAGATATAGTGTTAGGGTGAAAACCATATGTCGCATGAAAGGGGGAGGTTTTGATAGAGGCGCTTAAAGAATTGTTATATGTGAATTCAGCCATGGGGAGATAAACTGACCAGTCATCTTGAAGATGTGATATATAACAACGTAAGAATTGCTCTATGGTCTGATTCAGTCTCTCTGTTAGTCCATTTGTCTGTGGATGGAAAGCAGTCGTGTATCGATGGTCAATCTTTAACAGTTTACATAGAGATCTCCAAAGAGGATGTAAACTGGGTTCCCCTGTCTGTAACTATGTTGGTCGGTAGTCCATGTAATCTAACTACTTGGTCAAGAAAAACTCTAGCAGTTGTTATAGCTGTGGGTAATCCCTTGAGAGGGATGAAATGTGCTAGTCTGGTTAAATGATCCACTATTACCATGATCGTGTTATTTTGTTGTGAAAGAGGTAATTCAACAATGAAATCCATTGCTATGGTACTCCATGGTTTATCCGGAATAGGCAGAGGTGTAAGTAAACCAATTGTCTTTTGTGAACTAATTTGTTTCGAGCACAATGCTCACACCCGGATACATATTCATAGATGCGTTTATTCATGCCTGGCCACCAGAAATTACGTCTGGTGAGGTCAATGGTTTTTTGGATTCCCGGATGTCCAGAAATGATATCATCATGGGTATGTGAGAGGACTGATGATCTGATACTCTCGGGTACATATAATTGATTGTTATGATAGTATAGGCCGGTTTGAGGGTCTTTGGAACAATACTGGTGAGGTATAGTATCTTCTTTTAAGGCATTATGTACTTCTTGTTCTATAGGTGTGAGGACACCAATGAACTTTTCAGGTGAGATAGTATAATTAGGTGGATCATGGGGTGAAGTTTCTGATATTCTAGATAGAGCATCAGCTTTCGTATTTTGAGTTCCTGGTTTGTAGGTGATGATGAAGTTAAAGCGGTCTAAGAATAAAGACCATCTTGCTTGTCTGGCTGTCAAAGTTTTGTTCTTCTTCAAGTATTCAAGGTTCTTATGGTCAGTAAATATTATGAAGGGAAGTTTTGATCCTTCTAAGAGGTGTCTCCATTGTTCTAGAGCACTCTTTATAGCCAGAAGTTCCTTATCACCCACACTATAGTTAACTTCAGCACTAGTTAATGTTCTGGAGAAAAAAGCGATTGGGTGAATTTCACCATCATCACCTTGCTTTTGAGAAAGTACTGCTCCTATGCCAGTGTTTGAGGCATCCACTTCGAGTTGGAATTGAGCTTCAAAATTGGGGAGCGAAAATATTGGAGCAGTAGTGAATAGTTCTTTAAGAGTATCAAAGGTTTCTTGTGCTTTGTCAGACCACTTGAATTTTTGATTAACACTGGTTAATTGGGTTAGTGGTCTGACTATTGAAGAAAATGTTTTAATAAACTTTCGGTAAAAATTGGCGAAACCAATGAAGCGTTGTAGTGATTTTACAGTGGTGGGAATAGGCCAATCAATAATAGCAGAAATCTTTTCTGGATCCATTTGTATTTTATTAGGAGTGAGTATATAACCTAAGAATTTTATCTTAGAAACATGGAATCCGCATTTTTCTAACTTGGCGTATAATTTGTGTTCCTTAAGACGAGTAAGTACACATCTTACGTGCTTTTCGTGTTCAGAGGGAGTTTTGGAATATATCAAGATGTCATCTAAGTATATGATAACACAAATGTCCATGAGATCATGGAATATTTCATTAATAAAATGCTGAAAGGTTGCGGGAGCATTGCTCAGACCAAACGGCATCACATTATATTGGAAAAGCCCGTAGCGGGTTCTAAAGGCGGTTTTCATGACCTTCTTTCATACGTATGAGGTTATAAGCCCCCTTAAGGTCAAGTTTGGAATAGATAGTTGCTTCATTCAATCGTTCTAATAATTCAGGTATAAGTGGTAGAGGGTATCTGTTTTTAATAGTTATTTCATTTAAAGCTCTATAATCAATGATAGGTCTTATAGTACCGTCTTTATTACGTACTAGAAACATTCCAGCTGATGCTGGTGATGTTGAATGTGATATAAAACCCTTTCGGAGGTTGTCGTCGAGATAAGAGCGTAAATAAGTTAACTCTTCTTGTGATAATGGGTATATTTTACTGTGAGGTATTTGAGACCCTGGTATTATATCAATAGGGCAGTCAAACTCCCTATGAGGAGGGAGATTTTCTGCTTCTTTTAAGTCAAACACCTCTGCCAGATCCTGATAAATTTCTGGTAGTTCTTTTTCTATGGTAGAGATTAGCTGAAAAGGATAACAGGTATTTAAACAGTATGGTGATTCTAAAGTTAGCTGTGTGCTTGACCAGTCAATGCTGGGATTATGTTTGTTTAGCCAAGAAAATCCTAGAATAAGAGTATGCATATGGATAGTGATTAAATCAAAGGACAGATATTCAGTATGGCCTTTATCAGTAGTCACTAAAAGTGGTATTGTTTGATGTGTAATGGGACCATTTTGTGTGTGTGCCGTCAATGAGTTTAACAGATACTGGTTGTGCCTTGCAAACAATAGGGATTTTATTTAATTTAACAAAAGATATATCAATATAATTTCCGGCTGCCCCAGAATCGATCAACGCTTTAGATCGTATGTTTTTCTGATCCCACTGTAAAGAAAGATCAACAGTCAGTTGAGGGTTTTGAGCAAGGAGTAAAATATTATGTTTTATAAGCATCTTACCCTTTTTTTGTCTTAGAAGATTTGGGCAGTTTGAGACGGAATGTTCCTTTTGCCCACAATATAAACAAAGGTTTTCAGATTTACGTCTGGCCTATTCTTCGGGTGTAAGGGGTCCCCTTATAGCTCCAATTTCCATTGGAGTTTGATTAGATGTACGCTTTTCCTGGGTTGGAGTGTAATGATATGAACGTCGCTGTGTTACATCAAAAGAAGCCCTTTCAGCCTTCCTTTCGCGTAGTCTACGATCCAGAGTTGTGCTCAATTTTATGAGACCGTTTAAAGATTCAGGCATCTCCAAGCGGGACAACTCATCTTTTAAAGATTCAGAAAGTCCCAATCTGAATTGGTTCTTTAAACTTATTTCATTCCACTTAGAATCATCAATCCACCTTTGGAACTCAGTGATGTATTCTTCTACGTTCCTTTTTCCTTGTTTCAAAGATCTTAGTTTTGTTTCTGCAGTGATCTGAGTGTGAGAGTCCTCATATAAGGATGTCATTGCTAGAAAAAATTCTTCCAAAGAATCAAGTATTGGATGGTTATTCTCAAAAAATCTATTAGCCCATGAGCAGGGCTCCCCCTGGAGGAAAGAGATAGTGGTGCATACTTTGATTCTTTCAGAATGATAAGTCTTAGGCCTAAGTGAGAAAAGTAATTTACAAGCATTTTTAAAATCTCTATATTCACTTCGTTTACCAGTGAAGGTTTGTGGGTAATTAATATGTGGTTCAGGTGTTTCTAAACTTTTCACAGGTAAACATTCTTTTACTAGTGTTTTAAGTGCCTTGTTTTCTGTTTGTAATTCAGTTAAAGCTTTTGCTAAGTATTCCAATTTTTGATTGATATTAGTGATTTCATTCTTTATTTCACTGGGATCCATATTTATATTTAGTGGTATATCCTATATTTTACAGGCCTGAAAATTCTGTGATATTCACAATCACTTTAAATGGTGAAAACAAATCTATGACAAAAATAAAGGTTTTGTTGCTCTTTTCTTATAATAAGCAAGAAGAAATCACTTATTCAACTTGTTATATAAGGTGAGGCTTTAGTTTAGTAATTGATTTAATATACATGAAATTATATCTTGCAATAACACATAAGGAAATGTGGATAGGCACTGATATAAGAATGATATAACAAGGAGAACCACAGAGAAAATGAGAGTAATAAATGGGTTAAATCACTCAAATGGCAGTTCAATAATATCCAGGGTAAAGTTGTTGCTTTTATGTATAAGCAAGGTTTTCACACACTCACACAAGCACTCAATAAAATATTTACAGTCCAAACACACTCTCATATATCCCAAATACGTATCAAAAGTACTTTTCCAGATGACAGGTTAATATACAAAAAAGGCAATCGTATATAGGATTGATACAAAAAATAACAAGGTAAGTATTTGTGCGTGGAGAGCGGTACTTAGCTTGCAACCAGGGAGGTTGAGGCAGCGTGGGTATGAGATAGCTAAAAGGAGCTGACAGGCAGGCAGATTGAGCTCCGGTAACCGCTCAGTGTGAGCGCGACTTCGGCGTCTGTAGTATGATGTTCCGGTAAGCGTAGTAATCTGGCAGGCTGGTTCCGGTAGGGAGTAAAGGTAGCAACAGAATATGCAGCGCATATAGTAAGGAATGAGCTTAAAGACCTGAAAGACTTAGTAAAGTCTAAGAGCAAAGTTATTTCACAGGAGACAAAGTGAACTGTGAAGGAACAACTTCAATTTTCAGGCCCAGAATGAGGCTAGAATGTTTCCTTAAATAGGAAGGAAGTACTTGTGATGTGCAAATTTAAAGGTATATCACAGTCGTGGACTCTCCATGCCAGGAAAGAAAATAATTTATCAGGTAAATAAATTATATTTTCTTTCCAAAGGCATGGAGAGTCCACAAATCCATTCAATTACTAGTGGGAACCAATACCGAAGCTAGATTCCACAGAATGGAAGGGAGGGATACACAAGACAGGCAAACCTAAACACAAGGCACCACCACTTGAAAAACTTTCCTCCCAAAAGAAGCCTCAGCTGAGGCAAAAATATAAAATTTGTAAAATTTAGAAAAAGTATGCAATGATGACCAAGTGGCCACCTTGCAAATCTGTTCCATAGAAGCATCATTTTTAAAGGCCCAAGAAGAAGCGACAGCCATAGTGGAGTGAGCTGTAATTTTCTCTGGAGGCTGCTGTCCAGTTGTCTCATAAGCTAATCGAATAACACTTCTCAGCCAAAAGGAGAGAGTAGAAGAAGTGGCCTTTTGACCCTTCTGTTTACCAGAAAATACAACAAAAAGAGCAGAAGATTGATTAAAATCTTTAGTAGCCTGCAAATAAAACTTCAGAGCACGCACAACATCCAGATTGTGCAACAACCGTTCCATCCGAGAGGAAGGATTAGGACAAAATGAAGGAACAACATTTTCTTGGTTAATATGGCGTTCTGAAACCACCTTAGGTAGGAATCCTAATTTAGTACGGAGGACCGCCTTATCCGCATGAAAAATAAGATAAGGAGGTGCACACTGTGGAGCCGAAAGCTCAGAAACTCTACGGGCAGTGGAAATTGCCAAGAGACACAAAAACATCCAGGACAATAATTTAATATCAACAGAATTCATAGGCTCAAAAGGAGCCTGCTGCAGAACACTGAAAATAAGATTAAGACTCCAAGGAGGAGCAATTGACCTAAACACAGACCTGATTCTAACCAAAGCCTGGACAAAAGATTGAACATCTGGCAAAGTTGCCAGACTCTTCTGCAAAAGAATCGACAGAGCCAAAATCTGACCCTTTAGAGTATTGACTGATAAACCTTTCTCCAGACGCTCCTGAAGAAAGGACAGAATACGGGAAATTCACCAATGAAAGTATTTACACAATACATTATAATAAATTTTGCGAGTAACAGGCTTACGATCCTGAATCATAGTCTCAATAACCTTCACAGAAAATCCTCGTCTGGACAAGACTAACCATTCCATTTCCAAGCAGTCAGCTTCAGAGAAACTAAGTTTGGATGGAGGAAGGGACCCTGAAGTAGAAGATCCTTCCTCAGAGGAAATTTCCATGGGGAAATGGCAACTTCTTCACTAGGTCCACAAACCAAGTTCTGCAAGACCACGCTGGAGCTAATAGAATCACTGAAGCCTGCTCCTGTTTGATACGGGTTATCACCCGAGGAAAGAGGGCAACCGATAAAGTAGACCGAAGTTCCATGACACTCCCAGGGCATCGACCAAAGCTGCTTGAGGATCTCTTGATCTTGCTCCGTACCTTGGAAACTTGGCGTTTAGACAAGATGCCATCAGATCCAGCTCTGGAACTCCCCATTTGAGGGTTAACATCAAGAATTCTTCCGGATGGAGAGGCCATTCCCCTGACTGAAAAGTCTGTTTAGATAATCTGCTTCCCAGTTGTCCACCCCTGGGATATGAATGGCAGAGAGATGACAATTGTGCCACTATGCCCACTGAAGAATATGAGTCACCTCATTCATAGCTAATAAGCTCCGAGTTCCTCCTTGGTGGTTGCTATTCACCAACAAAGTGATGTTATCCGATTGAAATCTGATAAACCGGACTTATCTCAGTTGAGGCCAAGCTGTTAGTGCATTGAAAATTGCTTTCCAATCTAGGATATTTATAGGGAGGGCAGACTCCTCCTGAGTCCAAAGTCCCTGAGCTCTTAAGGAACCCCAAACTGCTCTCCAACCTTACAGGCTGGTATCTGTGGTCACAATCTCCCAAGAAGGTCTCAGGAAACAAGTGCCATGAGACAAATTGTCTTGGGAGATCCACCAGGACAGAGAAATCCTTATCTGAGAGTCTAAAATTATCCTCTGATAGAGATCAGAGGGGTCTCAGTCATTGACTGAGCATACACAACTGTAGAGGTTTCAGATGGAAGCGAGCAACCAGAAAAATGTCCATGGATGCCACCATGAGACCAATTACTTCCATTCACACTGCCACTGATGGATGAAAAGAGGACTGAAGAGAACGACATGCCGCAAGAAGCTTGATTTTTCTGACCTCCCTCAAAAAAAATTCTGAGATACTGAGTCTATGATTGTTCCCAGAAAACATACCCAGGTACTTGGCACCTAGGAACTTTTTCCTAGATTCACCTTCCACCCGTGAGAGCAGAGGATAGATAACAGAAGATCTGTATGGGATCTTGCTAACTGAAAATATGGCGCCTGAACCAAGATATCATCCAGGTAAGGAGCCATCACAATCCCTAGAGATCTGGCCACAGCCAAAAGAGCCCCTATAACCTTTGTAAAGATTCACGGAGCAGTGGCAAGGCCGAAAAGGAAGGGCTACAGATTGGAAATGTTGATCCAAAAAGGCAAACCTCAGGAACTTGAAATGTTCCTTGTGGATAGGCACATGAAGATACGCATCATTCAGGTCTTTGGTGGTCATAAATTGACCCTCCTGAACTAGAGGGAGAATAGAACAAATAGTCTACATGGACGGAAGCTTGAGAAACTTGTTGAGAGACTTGAGGTCTAGAGTAGGTCGAAAAGATCCCTCCTTTTTGGGAACCACAAAAAGAATTGAATAAAATCCACAACCCTGTTCTGCTAGAGAAATTGGGACAATCACTCCCAGAGAATACAGATCCTTAACATAGTTTAAGAAGGCTTCTCTCTTTACCTGGTTTACAGATAATCTTGATAGTAGATATCTGTCCATGGGGGAAAAGATTTGAATCCTATCTTGTATCCCTGGGAGACTATATCCACTGCCCAAGGGTCTGGAACGTCGCAAATCCAAGCCTGCTGTAAGAAGGAAAGCCTTCCCCCTAACCTGATAGAGAACTACACTGTGTGCAGAATTATTAGGCAAATGAGTATTTTGACCACATCATCCTCTTTATGCATGTTGTCTTACTCCAAGCTGTATAGGCTTGAAAGCCTGCTACCAATTAAGCATATTAGGTGATGTGCATCTCTGTAATGAGAAGGGGTGTGGTTTAATGACATCAACACCCTATATCAGGTGTACATAATTATTAGGCAACTTCCTTTCCTTTGGCAAAATGGGTCAAAAGAAGGACTTGACAGGCTCAGAAAAGTCAAAAATAGTGAGATATCTTGCAGAGGGATGCAGCACTCTTAAAATTGCAAAGCTTCTGAAGCGTGATCATCGAACAATCAAGCATTTCATTCAAAATAGTCAACAGGGTCGCAAGAAGCGTGTGGAAAAACCAAGGCGCAAAATAACTGCCCATGAACTGAGAAAAGTCAAGCGTGCAGCTGCCAAGATGCCACTTGCCACCAGTTTGGCCATATTTCAGAGCTGCAACATCACTGGAGTGCCCAAAAGCACAAGGTGTGCAATACTCAGAGACATGGCCAAGGTAAGAAAGGCTGAAAGACGACCACCACTGAACAAGACACACAAGCTGAAATGTCAAGACTGGGCCAAGAAATATCTCAAGACTGATTTTTCTAAGGTTTTATGGACTGATTAAATGAGAGTGAGTCTTGATGGGCCAGATGGATGGGCCCGTGGCTGGATTGGTAAAGGGCAGAGAGCTCCAGTCCGACTCAGATGCCAGCAAGGTGGAGGTGGAGTACTGGTTTGGGCTGGTATCATCAAAGTTGAGCTTGTGGGGCCTTTTCGGGTTGAGGATGGAGTCAAGCTCAACTCCCAGTCCTACTGCCAGTTTCTGGAAGACACCTTCTTCAAGCAGTGGTACAGGAAGAAGTCTGCATCCTTCAAGAAAAACATGATTTTCATGCAGGACAATGCTCCATCACACGCGTCCAAGTACTCCACAGCGTGGCTGGCAAGAAAGGGTATAAAAGAAGAAAATCTAATGACATGGCCTCCTTGTTCACCTGATCTGAACCCCATTGAGAACCTGTGGTCCATCATCAAATGTGAGATTTACAAGGAGGGAAAACAGTACACCTCTCTGAACAGTGTCTGGGAGGCTGTGGTTGCTGCTGCACGCAATGTTGATGGTGAACAGATCAAAACACTGACAGAATCCATGGATGGCAGGCTTTTGAGTGTCCTTGCAAAGAAAGGTGGCTATATTGTCACTGATTTGTTTTTGTTTTGTTTTTGAATGTCAGAAATGTATATTTGTGAATGTTGAGATGTTATATTGGTTTCACTGGTAAAAATAAATAATTGAAATGGGTATATATTTGTTTTTTGTTAAGTTGCCTAATAATTATGCACAGTAATAGTCACCTGCACACACAGATATCCCCCTAAAATAGCTATAACTAAAAACAAACTAAAAACTACTTCCAAAACTATTCAGCTTTGATATTAATGAGTTTTTTGGGTTCATTGAGAACATGGTTGTTGTTCAATAATAAAATTAATCCTCAAAAATACAACTTGCCTAATAATTCTGCACTCCCTGTAGATCGGGGGCGGCCCCTTCATGCTGATTTAGCATCAGAGGAAGGCTTTCTGGATTGCTTACCCTTATTCCAGGGCTGGCTAGCTCTCCAAGAGATCTTGGCTTGCTCAGGTTTAGAAGACGAGGAAGATTTATGTCCCTTGAAGTTATGAAAGGAACAACAATTAGAAGACTGATGACCTTTGGGCCTATTCTTCTTATACTGTGGTATAAAAACTCCTTTACCACCAGTAGCCGTGGAAATGATTTCTGCCAGACCAGGACCAAATAAAGTCCTACCCTTAAAAGGTAGCAATAGAAGCTTGGATTTGGAAATCATTTCCGCGGACCAAGATTTTAACCAAAGGGCTCTGCGGGCTAGAATTGCAAAATTAGAAATCTTGGCTCCCAGCCTGACTACTTGCATACTGGCATCACAGATAAAAGTATTAGCCAGCTTTAGAGCCTTGATCCTATCTTTGATATCCTATATAGTAGTCTCCTCTGAAATTAGATCAGACAATGAGTCACACCAATAAGAGGCTGCACCAGCTACTGTCACAATACTATCAACTGGTTGCCATTGCAAATCCTGATGAAGAAACATCTTTCTTAAATAACCCTCCAGTTTCTTATCCATAGGGTCTCTAAAAGAGGAACTATCCTAAAAAGGAATAGTTTTCTTGGCTAAGGTAGATATAGCGCCCTATACTCTAGGAACAGAGCGTCAAAGATCTCGCACTGAATCAGCCACAGGAAACATCTTTTTAAACACAGGAGGCGAGATTAAGGGAACCCCCGGGCTTCTCCCATTCCTGAGATATAATGTCAGACATGCAATCTGGAACAGGAAAAACCTCCACAGATTTAGGTTTGACATCAAAAACTCTGTTCAGCTTATTAGCATCTGCAATTGTTTCAGAGTCATCCAAAGTAGCTAAAACCTCCTTCAAAGGTAAACGGAGATGCTCCAGTTTAAATCTAAAATTAACCTCCTCAGAATCTACTGTACTAAGCATTATCCTGAGAAAAAGAAGGCTCAGATGGGGAATCTTTATCCTTAGCTAATAAAACCTTATTAAGGCAAGGGGAACAAAATTGCACAGGAGGTAAAACCTGGGCATCTGCACAATAAAGACAAAGGACAGAGAAAGCTAAGGATCAGCATCCATAGCAAATTAAATAGCCCTTTTTCCCTTATACTCTAATTTATATATAAATAATTAGAATAATTTTTTTTTACATAAATATCAATTATTATAACCGGCACCTCTACACCCCAGCCACGCTGGAGAGACTCATCCAACCGGTAACCAGGAATCAAATCCACGCCAGCAGATAAAACAATCCTGTTAAAACTGCAGATCCTAGAAAGATGCAAACATCAGAGAGAAGCAACAAGCAGAAAAAACGATCCAACACCAGAAAATCCGCTCTGTCCCCTTGTAATGCAGCTTCCAAACAGCCAACTAGAAACAAACCACTCAGCACTCAGGAAGTAAACTGAGCGGTCACTTGAGCTCAAATTCAAAAGTGAGATGCAGTAAAAAGAACTGCCAACAAACTCCTTAAAGGACCAGTCAACCTTGTATATTTTCAAAATTAACAAATGCATGATAAGAAGACAATGCAATAGTACTTAGTCTGAACTTCAGATGAGTGGTAGATTTTTGTTAAATAAATTGCAAAGTTATGTCTATTTCCACTCCCCCTGTATCATGTGACAGCCATCAGCCAATCACAAATGCATATACGTATATGCTGTGAATTCTTGCACATGCTTAGTAGGAGTTGGTGACTCAAAAAGTGTAAATATAAAAAGACTGTGCACATTGTGTTAATGGAAGTAAATTGGAAAGTTGTTTAAAATTGCATGCTCTATCTGAATCATGACGTTTAATTTTGACTTGAGTGTCCCTTTAAAGAGATACTGCCCTAAATTAAAAATAAAGGAAACTGTGAAAACAAATCCCCATAGCCAAAAAAGAGCCTTCTTATGACAGAACAGTGCCCTGAACTGCTGCCCGAATAAATCCCCCAATCTTTAAAAGGGATATTCAATCTCATAAGGATCCACCTTGTTTCTAAATATCCTTTAATTATTTTTTTTTCCAAACAAGGAACTACTAAGTGTTGCATCCTTCTCACCTAGAAAGTAAAAGCACTTACCTGTGGATCTGTTGTAGTTCAGGTACAGCAACAGGTGTGACAGAATCCTCACTGACATAGACATGTTGATAATGAAAAAACAGAGTAACCAACCCTGGTTTTTGTATAGGGGTAGCAAAAATGTTGAAAGGTAAGCAAAGATCACCTAGCTGTCTTCCAACTGCTAAAAGCCACCATTATTCTTACTGAAGAGAATTACATGGACACATAATAACCCCAATCCTTGCTTGCAGGGAAAAGTACCCATTAAAGGATTAATAACTTTATTTCCTTCAGACACCATCTTCGCACATCACCTACAATGTTACACAGGCAAAGAATGACTGGGGATTGTGGGAAGTGGGAGGATACTTGAAGCTTTGCTGGGGTGTTCTTTGCCTCCACCTGGTGGCCAGGAGTTAAATTCCCACTAGTAATTGAATGGATTTGTGGACTCTCCATGCCTTTAGAAAGAAATAATGTATTTCATATACTATGTTCTAGTCCTTTGGGTTATATAGAGTAGGCTCCAGATATGATGTTCTGGGCCTACTGCAAATGTGTATGCTGTAAATTAGTGTTTTTAGAACTAATACTGAATAAAAAAAATAGCTTTCCTTAACAGATAGTATGTGGGATTTTTCAATATTTACAAAACAAAAAAAACAGGAAACACGCCAGGCACCCAAAATTTATATTATATAAAAAGCTTAAACTTTATTGGTATTAAACATTAAAATAAGTACAAAAAAGAGAGTGTGGGGTGACCCCCAAAAAAGACTAACGCGTTTCGGCTAGGAGAGCCGTACTCATATTTTTCACTTTGAGGCCGCCTATACTGAATGCCTGTGTGAGCCTGCCGGAGCCCCTCTTTTTGAACCTGGTGTTTGCACGTTTTGGAGAGTCTACGGACAGTGGGGTGTTATGCCCTGAGTACGGACTGTGTATGATCAAGGGATTTCGTCAATATGCCCCCTGCCCTTTTCCTCTCTATCCTAGCACATATGAGTAGGAGTGACACGCAGGATACGTCACTTTGCTAGGCACCAATCGGAATAGAGGAAAGAGTGACACACTGGATACGTCACGGGACCGGCCCCTTTGGAAAGTCTAACAACACAGAACATGTGGATCCCTGTACTGGGAGGACGCCCGGCTGGTTGATCGATCGATCCGCGGCAGTGGACAGGCTGGAGCCTCAGAGAGCACGTCTTCCATAGCTGGTGAGAAATATTTACGTCCCCTATTATACCTAATGAGGAATGTCATAGCTACCAGCACAGTATGTGATGTATAGTGTGGTTCCACATGAAGGGCTCATATATTTGTAAACGAGATTTTGGCTTCACAATTTTCCAGCAACTGTTTGGGTGTATTTAACCAAAGGATGTATATACTCTGATATAGACTGTTTCAAAAGTTGCTTGTTGGATAAGCTCATCAGGTATTGACTATATTGTGGGAAGCCTAATGTCAGCACGCACACAACATTAGTGCTGTACTCTGGAAATGGATATATCTGCATAAATATGAAAATATAAAGGTCTGCATACCTACATAAATATGAAAATATAAATATATTTTGTTGCTCTCCAGAGGGTAGTTTAAAACATTTTTTTCCAGTTAAACCAAAGTGGGGCATTCTTTTTGGACTAGTTGGGACTCTTCTTTCCTATTTTTCAATATTTGTCAAAGAGACCTCCTACATTTATTTAACTTAAAGGGACAGTCTTGTCAAAATTAAACTTTTATGATTCAGATAGGGCATGCAATTTTAAACAACTTTCCAATTTACTTCTATTATCTAATTTGCTCAATTCTTTAGATATCCTTTGTTGAAGAAATAGCAATGCACATGTGTGAGCCAATCACACAAGGCCTCTAGGTGCATCAACCAATCAGCAGCTACTGAGCATATCTAGATATGCTTTTCAGCAAGTGATATCAAGAGAATGAAGCAAATTAGATAATAGAAGTACATTAGAAAGTTGTTTAAAATGACATGCTCTTTCTAAATCACAAAAGAAAAAAATTGGCTTTGATGTCCCTTTAAGCAAATCCCTAAACTGTGAATCATAAAATGGAGGTTACTTAACTTCATAGCCTCTCACTAATACAATGTAATCTCACAGATAATATCTTTAACATTAAGCTTACCATAGGGGCTCACAATAATTACTTGAGCTTGAGTAAAATTACTGTGTCTAATGTGATCATTACAATTAGTTTTGTGCTTAAAAGATTCTCCATTAAGCAGCAACTTTCTGGAACGCTAATAACTTTATTATTATCCATAATTAACCAGAATGTGCAAAACAAATATTCTTCATTTGATCATCCAAATCAAAACTGAAAATTTGTAAAAAGAGATTAAAAAAAAGTAAAACATAACAGTACATAACTGCACGGTTTACCCCTTGCAATAGATTAGTTTCCGAGGAAACCAACATAGCAACTAAGTGCTTACTGTATAAATATATACTTTATAGATAGTCTGCATCCCTCCCTGAAATCTTTCTTTTATTTTTGTCTCATTATAGATATATACTTTCAGTCTGAAATAGCCTCTTTCTGCAAATTATAAAAGTGACAAAAAAAGCCAACATAAATAATTATAACACTAAAAAAAACACCAATAATAATGGGCAGTTATTCTGCAATCTGATTTAATGTTACCATGATAAAAACATGTTTAAACTCATTTAGATCAATTGCATTTCATGAGCAAAAATTTAGTAAACTTATCAAACTAGCCATTTGGATTTTATAAGCCAGTATCTAGAGCTTGTAAATATTTTTTTATTTCTTACTAAATCCACAATCTTGTTTGAAGTGTAGTCACTGCAATCTAATCCATTATTATTAAGATGTGGTGTGTGCACAAATCTATCCAACCGGGAAGAGAACAGAAAGGTTTGTTCTGTTCTTACAAATGTGTATGTTTACATTAATCTACCTTATTATTATCATAAATCATACTACATTTGTTATGCACAACTCTGATACATAAATATATTTGATGTAACTGTAATTGGGTGGGTGTAGCAAAACTGTACAGGTTTGACTATTCCATATCACTTATACAGTATATCCATAAGAATATTTTGTGTTAATTAACCCAATTCAAAGCACAAAAGCTACTAATTCATTTTAATTCATTTCATCAGATTTAAAGAGACATAAAACCTAACATTTTTATTTCATGATTATTCATACAGTTTTAAACAACTTCCCAATTTACTCCTGTTATCAAATTTGCTTCATTCTTTTGGTATCCTGTGTTGAAGGAGCAGCAATATACTACTAGGAGCTAGTTGAACACACTATGTTAAAGGGACATGAAACCCAAAATATTCCTTTCATGATTCAGATACAGAATACAATTTAAAAAAAGTTTCCAATTTATTTATATTATCAAATTCGCTTCATTCTCATGTTATTCTTTGTTGATGAGATATCTAGATAGGTAGCGTGCACGTCTGGGGTACAACATGACAGGAAATAGTGCTGCCATCTAGTGCTCTTGCTAATGTATAACATTATTACAAAACTGCTGCCATATAGTGCTGCAGGCATGTGCAAACTCCAGAACTTACCTTCCTGCTTTTAAACAAAGGATAACAAGAAAAAAGAAAACAAAAAAAATTGATAAAAGTAGTACATTGGAAAGTTGTTTAAAAATGGTATGTTCTATCTGAATTACAGAAAAAAAATGGGTTTTATGTCCATTTAAAAGCATTGTGATAATAGCTTTGCTTTACTTTACTGTGGGAGGTGATGTTTCTCTGACACTGGTGGAATTTTAAAATCAGCATCGCCACCTGCATTGAAGGTGTAATGTAAATGATATACAACAAGCCAAGGTATGCGCTCTGATGACCTGCTCTGCTGCCCAATGCACGTAATTCACACTTGCGTTGTGTTGCAACTGCAATGGTCCCCTGGAAACATCCGCACTTCGGTCCAGTGCCCAGGAACAAAAGGAGACTTCACTACTCTCCCATTTCAGAACCAAATGAGAAAAATCCAGTTCCTCGCACACAGTGACCAGTCAAGGATTGAATCAGGACGTCAGGTACATTGCCATAAAAAGGCTTATATTGAATACTAATATAAGATCAAATCAAGACATGAAAAAAGGTCAAACGCGTTTCGTTAGTTCATACTATATCAATGACCCATACGTACCAAAGTTACACACACCCTATTTAAATGAAATAATTTTTATTACCCATACTCCCAAACCCAAAACATCAGGGAAAATACAGACATTAAATCCTGTGGGTACATCTAACAGTAGAAAATAATCAGTTCATAGGAAGAAAAAAGAGAAAAATGTCCCGCTAGATTACTTCATATAACGAGGAAGAACTCTAGCTGTAGAGGCTCCTCATAGTCTTTATGTATGATCTTCCAGGTGTCAGTCAGAGGTTAAATACCGAACAACAGCCAAAAAATTAAGCCATACCAGTCTCTATCGGCTTTCTCAACCTTCTTGTGGGATGGGATTAGTTTTGCTTTATAGTCTCCTGGACTATATCAATGTCCGGCTTTCGGCACAACATTTTCAATAGGAGACTATCAGGTATGGGGGGTAATATATACAAAGAAAAATCTAACTTTAACCAATCTCAGTAACATCCTTTGAAAGAGCTTGACTTTCATCACTTTTGAGAATGATCCGAGATACAAAACAAATGTTAACATAACATAAAAGAATAACAAGTAACAATAATTGCACGAAATAGATATAGTGGTTGGTAGCTCAGCATTGTACTCTATATCTCCAAATTCCTTGCTAGAAATCGTGTGCTTTTCAAATCTTCCAACTAGATTGTCTAGCTATGAGTGTCCACCACTTTTCTAACTTCAAAGCCTCCCAATAGAGCGCACCTATACTGTCTCCCCTCAGTCTCCCGCACCTACACTGTGGGCCAGTTTGTTGTTGTTTTCTAATGTCCAATAAAACCATACTTTTTGGAATGTGGATTCTGTGTCCTGCATGAATGCTGCTGATTCATACATCCTATAAACTAGCTGGATTCTGGTCAAGACTTCTGACCAGGAAGGGATTTCTGTTTTCCAGTACTTAGCTATAACTGTTCTTGTGGTGGTGCACAGAATTCTTATAAAGGACACACACCCTATTTAAAGGGGTAGACATACCTAAGTGTACTATGAACATATGCGCTTAATACAGACTTAATCAAAACAAAAACGTAATTAAAATTAAGTGAATATTAATACACGCTCTTATGTACCTGTATATACACACACAGGACAGCAATTTAAATGGTTTCTCACATCATTGTTGTAACTTATAATATACATATGTATCTAATGTAGTCCTTAGTAAGGGTACAACTATAATGATGATAAGCCAATGTTTGACTTCCTTATTATGTGAAATCCCTAACTATTTATTCACTCAATCTACATACAATTTTACATTCCAATCAGAATTTAGGCCATGGGGTATTCTGTTGCCTAAATGAAATATCCAAAACACTTATTTTTGGCCCAGTAACTTTACTATATCACTCCCTGTCAGGCGAACTAGAACACTAAAGAAATAAGTGTTAAAAATAATGTGAGTCTCAGCTGCTGAGAAACTTATACTATATGGTTTGTAGCTAGAATGTGTGGGATGAGCAAATGAATCACCTAAGAGGTGATTTGCAAACCCCATTAACAAATAGCATTTATTGTAATTGGAATAATGGTAAATAGAACTCTATTCCTGCATCTAGTATCACAGTGTGAAATATGTGCAGCAGGGATCTATTTCGCAAACCAATATGAGAACTTAATATGCAGAGAAAAAATAGGTAGAAAATATTAAGGCAGTAAATGCATTATTAACCGGCATGGCTAGTGACAACTTTTCATAAGGCTGAATTACAGAAGATGGAATGTCACTAAGTATATACACACAAGTCGTTGATAGTACAGCGATATTTATCAAAACAGTGAAGCTAGCGTGTACTAGAGAATTTGCTTCGGTAGTCAGGAAGGCAAGTTTAACTGACCTGTGTGTAAAAATCCGGAGCGGTAGAAGCAGTGAGGAGCTGGTGAGTTCCGTGAAGCTGGCGTGTGACGTCACTACGGAGGAATCCCTGTACTGCAGGCTGAAGAAAGAGATCCGGAAAAAACGTAGGAGAGTTGCTACGCTTAGTGCAATTACTGGAGCCTGGGTGAAGTATGCAGGCAAGAGAGAATAATAAACTTAAAGCTTGACAGAAGTCAAATTAGACAAGTTCAAAAAGTCGTTTTAGGGTAATAACAACTGCGTGTTGTTCAGTAGCTAGATGAGGAGAAAATCCAATACCAAGCAATGAAGTAAAGGATACTGGGAGATTTATAGGCTGGCTGGAGAAAGATAATTGAAATTTAAAGACACAGTATAATGTCAGAGAAAAATAGGCTGTCAGCTAGGAGGATCCTGACACTCCCCTAGTATTTCTAAAGGCATGTTGGATGCCTTGAAACTGTAGTAATGTACCATTTCCATCATGTTGATTACGAAAATGTAGGGTTATTGGGGTGTCTGATTCCAAATCATCTTTAAACCATAGATGTTCTAAAAACCTCTTTTTCAAGGGTCTTGTTGTTTGACCTACATACTTAATATTACCAAAAATTGCATGTGTACAAGATTTGCTCCCACATCTGAAAAAACCTTGTTTGGGAGTTAGCCAATTAGTGGTTTCCCTTTTCTGCAACATTGATGGAGACAATATATTAGATATTGTCCTTGAGTTTTTGTTAACAAATTTACATCCTTTTTCCAGAATCTTGCCTAGAGTTTCATCCACTTTTAAGATTGGTAATGCTTTCCTAACAATGTCACATATTAAGTTATGTTCCTTGTTATATGCGGTTATAAATTTGGCGAAAATAATCCCCCTCAAACATAAAAAAAATTATGGGTGGGGGCGGAGCAAGATGGCTGCCTGAGCGGTCGCACATATACAGAGCTCTGCTCATATGAAATACATGGCCACATTTTAGATCCCTCAGGAATGCCCAAAAGCTCACGAAGTGGCGGCTAAGACCATTGAGACACAAAGGAGAAGTTTTGAGGAGGAAAGGAGGAGTTGAGAGGACATGGAGCTACCTTATAATGCTTACAGCTCTCATGCTATATACTAGGGGAGCGGCCATCTTGAAGCACTCATACTGCGGTAATACTGTTTTTATAGTTGAGCAGGGACGACACTTATCCTACAATTAATCCCTCTATATAACCGTCATGACGCCTGAACTACAAAACATGATAAGCCTAGATAGCTTTGTGGAGACCCTACGAGGTATCCTTGCGGAGCACCATACTGCTCTTGAAAGACTTTTGACCAATGCGCTCAAACACAGAGTCTCTTGTGTCTCTCAGCAATGTAAACGTTTTGAACCTGCTTTAACTGGAGATGCGCATACTTGTGCTGCGGATCTCATGTGCCTAAACACTATCCCAGCTAACTTTGTTAAGGATTCGGTCCCTGTTATAACGGAGCCGGTGTTTGTGCATAAAGGTGCCGTAGCTTTGAATGTGGCCCAGCAAGATAGCAATTACATGGGGCTCAGCGTACTCAGCTCAATCATAGCTAAGCCGGCCCTCACATTAGGCTCAACAGCCAGGGCACAGGAGCACAAAAAGACTAAGGATAACGTGCGTGCCCAATGCAGAAAGGAAATATGGCCGCAATTTTTCTCCCTCTCGCAGGATCCAAACATCTTTTCCTGTCCAGATCTATTGGAAGTTTCTAGTGAGAACGGCACAATGTGGGAAAGGAAAATTACCCACTTGATGCTTGACAAAGGAGAAACCTCTACGAAGTTGTTCCAGTACAGGATGATGGTTGCTTCTCTCTCACGATCTCTCCACATGTATAAGCCGGAAAATGTCAGCCGACTCTCACAATATAACCAGTGTGAAGGACTGATAGTGAGTCTCTCATGGAACATCTCTTATTTTGAGATAGGATAATTGTTAACTTTTAAATGTCCCTAAGTTGGCGAGTAGTGAGTGTCCAATGGCTTCTTATCAAATCGCACACTTACTGACTTATAGACTTTGCATTTGAAACCCAAAAGCTTGCTCTAGTTTATTAGGATGTATAATCTGCTTTTATATTCTGTCTTTACATTCAAAATGTTACTTAGTTCTTCATAGTTAGGAGATCTATTGTTACTCCACCATTTTAAATTACAAAATGTGGTTCATTTATCCTTCGTTATGTAATATCTAACTAAGTTTATAAGTATTATGAGTGATGCCAGTGTTATCTATCACATTTTGTTTCTCCTGGATATTTATCTACGCTATACCTATATGCAACTTATGACCAATGCTTTAACTTTTTCATTGCTAGCTAACATTTGGGGCCATAATTGCTGCTTAGTTGGTACATTCTTTGTCAGGTCTTATTATTCCCTGCTTGATATGTATGTTTAACTACAGGAGGGCGCTCTACGCAGGTTATAATGCTTAGATAACAGAAATACATGGGAGCTTCATAGCCATATTTGCAACCGTTTCACTACAGCTGTTCCTTTTCCTATTTGTACTCCCTAAATAGCTGGACCTTATTTATGTTATATTAACCTGTTTATTTAGTATGGTTTAAATCCATAGAACTTACTGTATTCCTTCTCCTTTAACTATGTAAAACACAATTGCTGGGTATAGGGCCCATGCCCAGTAGGTGAGATATAAATAGGAGAAATGAATAAATATCATTCTCATTTTCCCTATTACAGTCTAGCTATATCCATTTTCCCCCCTGTACTAACATATTGGTATAGACACAGGTGTAATAGCACAATGCATCTTTAGGGTGTCCCTTCTTTGGGATATTTTTTTTCCGCATGTCTAGCCACCCTAACTTCATACCTTGCACCTCCTGACCACTTAGATCTCCTATATGTGTAGTTTACGAATTTTAACTTATACATTACTTAGGATTACACTAACAAACTAATCAAGCTAACTTCCTGTATTTAATCCTCGTTTCTCATCACTATTTCTTATAATCACCCCCAAACCTATAGAGGCTACTATGTAGACCAGTTTTCTTGTGCCCTACTTATTATATTTAAACTACCACCTCCACCCCCCCACAATAATAATGAGCCCCCTATTTTAGGAGGACAAATTAAGCGGTTTGTCTCGTCTATACCGCACCCTAAATTTTTGTTTTTCACTACTTCCTATGTATTTGCTCCCACAACACACCATAGCAATGAGTCTATATGCCTTATTTTGATCAGCAGGACTGATCACAACTACCTACTAACTACTTATATAAATTTATTTAGGCTCCCGGTTGCCTCTATTGAGGTGTTGGTACCATCGCTATTCTATAGATTCTGTTTATTTTTTAAGGGAGTTTGCATTATATCACACTATATACCGCACTATACTACATGCTATATATTGTATTATCTTCTATACTTTTCTTAGATTTAAGGAAATTGCTATTTGTTCATATTAAGAAAATTTGAGGTTAATTTATTGTTATTTTGCTACAAGTACAGTATTATATTATGGACATTCTGGTATGTCATGTATTACAAGGACCTTGTTGATTGTCTTCACCTGTTTTATGCTGGCTGCTTATGCAGCAATTTTGTACTGTTTCTATTTATTTTCATCCTCAATAAAAAGCATTAAAAATAAAAAAAAATTATGGGTTAGCAGATATTCAATCGACTTTAAGATGAATTCCCTATGATGAATATCATAGTTGGATAATAGTTCTAAACATGACTGCAATCCCTTTTCATGGGGAATTGATGTATACAGCGAAACAACATCAATGGTGACTAAATAATAGTCACCCTGCCATTCTACTGTTTCCATTTCCATTAAATCAGTGGTGTCTCTAATATTGCTTTATAACCCCAAAACAATTGGTTGCAGAAACATGTCAATCATGGCACATAGTGGCTCATTCAGAGACCCTATTCCTGCCACTATGGGGCGCCCTGGGGGGGAAATTAGACGTTTGTGGGTTTTGGGCAAATAGTGGAAGATAGGCATTATAGGATGTTCCACCAACAAGTAATCCAAGTAATCCTTTGTTATTGCACCACACATTGTACCCCAATACAATAGATCATACAAAATGTGTCTATAACTAAAGGTAGGATTGGTCTGTAATTTCTCACTGTGGTATTCAATAACTGTCTGTAAGTTTCTGTCATATAATCATCACGGTTTAGAACAACCACATTCCCACCTTTATCTGAATTGCGTATCACTATTGAATGGTTGGAGCGCAACTGTTTAAGTGCTAATCTTTCTTTCTTTGTCAAATTATCCTGTTTGAAAGTATCCTGTTTCTGCATAGTCATATCATGCAACCTCTATGCTGTTGTTGCGTAGTTGTATGGGATAAAAGAAAGATTTCTTTTTGAATGTTTTTAAATCTATCATCCTATTTCCATTGCTACAAATTACACTACCACTTTCTTGTTCTAAAGCAAATAAATCTGTTATTGCTCATTTATCCAAAAAAGAAAGATTATCTTTGGCTTCTTCAGTCACACCATCATGTGTTACTCAATCACTGTTATCCATACCAGCTGAATTAGAATCAAAGAAATATTTTTTCAACATTAATGACCTGACAAATTTATTTAAATCAATTATTGTTTGAAAAAGATTAAAATGAGAAATAGGTGCAAAATTTAAGCCAAAAAATAGAACCTTGATATGTGTATCATTTAATGCCTCTGAAGATAAGTTAATTAATTTTTTCCTATTTAGACATATTTCCAACCCTGGTTCTTCCACTGCCTCCTGGGATATAGATGTTGCCTCTTTAATTTCTCTCCCCTGTTTGTGTCTGTTCTTACTACTTCCACCTCTACGTACTTTCTTCCTTTTTCTTTCACCTTGGGATGCATTATACCTTTCTGTTTTTTTTAATCGTAGATGTTAAGGCTGTTGCTTCATCACTGACTTTTGGGGTTTGTAGTACAAGAGTGGAAGTACCCTCTTTTATGTTAGTATCCTCTGACATCCTCTCAAAATCTGAAGACTCATAATCATATTCAATGTCTGTATCATTAAACATTACTTTCTTGTTCCATTCTTATTGAGTACTCCCCTAAACCTCTTTCTCCCCCCTGTATGGGTCCACTTATACCCTCACCTTTGTCATAATCCTCCTTGTATCTAGCAATTTTAATTTTCTTTAAGTGGCATAGATTTTCTTTAAATTCTCCTATCACTTTTTTATTTTATCATCATACTCCTTAAACTCTGAATTCTCATAAAAGGGATGTATGTGATCCTGTACCTTTCTTAATTTCAATTACCAATTCTGCTTGTTGTTATTTCTTATACTCAATTAACAAATCCATTAGAGTTATGGAACACTTACGGCTAGTTTACAAGTTTTGCATTATGAGTGAAAAAGCCTCATAACGCTGCTTTTTCACTACCGCTGCTATTACGAGTCTTGTAGGTACAGCTGTACCGCACACTTTTTTGGCCCTCACGCAACGTAACTATCGCACTTTTTAAAAAGTCAATTTTCAATGGGACTTCCATAGCACCGGTATTACGAGTTTGCCTGTCCGGACAAAAAGTGAGCGGTACAGCGCATAACTACAAGATCCGTACCATCAACTGAAAGTCAGTAGTTATGGGTTTTATGTTACAAATCTGTAGCATAAAACTCATAACTAAAGTGTTACAAAGTACACTAACACCCATAAACTACCTATTAACCCCTAAACCAAGGCCCTCCCGCATTGCTAACACTAAAATAAAATTATTAACCCCTAATCTGCCGCTCTGGACATCGCCCCCACTATAATAAACATATTAACCCCTAAACCGCTGTACTCCCGCATCATAAACAATAGTTAAATATTATTAACCCCTAATCTGCTGCCCCCAATGTCGCCGCCACTATACTAAAGTTATAAACCCCTAAACCTCTAGCCTCCCACATCTCTAACACTAACGGCTAGATTTAGAGTTTTGTCGGTTACGACCCGAAAAGCTAACGCCGGCTTTTTTCTGGCCGCACCATAAAAACAACTCTGGTATTGAGAGTCCACATAAAGGCTGCGTTAGGCTCCAAAAAAGGAGCGTAGAGCATATTTAACGCAGCTTCAACTCTCGATACCAGAGTTGCTTACGCAAGCGGCCAGCCTCAAAAACGTGCTCGTGCACGATTCCCCCATAGAAAACAATGGGGCTGTTTGAGCTGAAAAAAAAACTAACACCTGCAAAAAAGCCGCATTCAGCTCCTAACGAAGCCCCATTGTTTGCTATGGGGAAACACTTCCTACGTCTGCACCTAACACTCTAACATGTACCCCGAGTTTAAACACCCCTAACCTTACACTTATTAACCCCTATTCTGCCGCCCCCGCTATCGCTGACCCCTGCATATTATTATTAACCCCTAATCTGCCGCTTCGTAAACCGCCGCTACTTACATTATCCCTATGTACCCCTAATCTGCTGCCCCTAACACCGCTATTCTAATAAATGTATTAACCCCTAAAGCTAAGTCTAACCCTAACACTAACACCCTAAGTTAAATATAATTTTTATCTAACGAAATTAATTAACTCTTATTAAATAAATTATTCCTATTTAAAGCTAAATACTTACCTGTAAAATAAATCCTAATATAGCTACAATATAAATTATAATTATATTATAGCTATTTTAGGATTAATATTTATTTTACAGGTAACTTTGTATTTATTTTAACCAGGTACAATAGCTATTAAATAGTTAAGAACTATTTAATAGCTAAAATAGTTAAAATAATTACAAATTTACCTGTAAAATAAATCCTAACCTAAGTTACAATTAAACCTAACACTACACTATCAATAAATTAATTAAATAAAATACCTACAATTACCTACAATTAAACCTAACACTACACTATCAATAAATAAATTAAATACAATACCTACAAATAACTACAATGAAATAAACTATCTAAATTACAAAAAATAAAAAAGAACTAAGTTACAAAAAATAAAAAAATATTTACAAACATAAGAAAAATATTACAACAATTTTAAACTAATTACACCTACTCTAAGCCCCCTAATAAAATAACAAAGCCCCCCAAAATAAAAAAATGCCCTACCCTATTCTAAATTACTAAAGTTCAAAGCTCTTTTACTTTACCAGCCCTGAACAGGGCCCTTTGCGGGGCATGCCCCAAGAAGTTCAGCTCTTTTGCCTGTAAAAAAAAACATACAATACCCCCCCCCCAACATTACAACCCACCACCCACATACCCCTAATCTAACCCAAACCCCCCTTAAATAAACCTAACACTAAGCCCCTGAAGATCTTCCTACCTTATCTTCACCATACCAGGTTCACCGATCGATCCAGAAGAGCTCCTCCGATGTCCTGATCCAAGCCCAAGCGGGGGGCTGAAGAGGTCCATGATCTGGCTGAAGTCTTCATCCAAGCGGGGCAGAAGAGGTCTTCCATCCGATTGAAGTCTTCATCCAAGCGGGATCTTCTATGGTCATCCATCCGGAGCGGAGCGGCAGGATCCTGAAGACCTCCGACGCGGAACATCCATCCTGGCCGACGACTGAACGACGAATGACGGTTCCTTTAAATGACGTCATCCAAGATGGCGTCCCTCGAATTCCGATTGGCTGATAGGATTCTATCAGCCAATCGGAATTAAGGTAGAAATATTCTGATTGACTGATGGAATCAGCCAATCAGAATCAAGTTCAATCCGATTGGCTGATCCAATCAGAATCAAGTTCAATCCGATTGGCTGATCCAATCAGCCAATCGGATTGAACTTGATTCTGATTGGCTGATTCCATCAGCCAATCAGAATATTCCTACCTTAATTCCGATTGGCTGATAGAATCCTATCAGCCAATCGGAATTCGAGGGTACATAGGTAGTTTATGGGTGTTAGTGTACTTTAGAGTACAGTAGTTAAGAGCTTTATGAACCGGCGTTAGCCCAGAAAGCTCTTAACTACTGACTTTTTTCCTGCGGCTGGAGTTTTGTCGTTAGATGTCTAACGCTCACTTCAGCCAAGACTCTAAATACCGGAGTTAGAAAAATCCCATTGAAAAGATAGGATACGCAATTGACGTAAGGGGATCTGCGGTATGGAAAAGTCGCGGCTGAAAAGTGAGCGTTAGACCCTTTTTTTAATGACTCCAAATACCGGAGGTAGCCTAAAACCAGCGTTAGGAGCCTCTAACGCTGGTTTTCACGGCTACCGCCCAACTCTAAATCTAGGCCTAAATAAATATATTAACCCCTAAACCTAACCCTAAGTCTAACCCTAACCCTAACACCCCTAACTTTAATATAATTAAAATAAATCTAAATAAATTCTACTATTAATAACTATATAATTCCTATTTAAGACTAAATACTTACCTGTAAAATAAATCCTAAACTAGCTACAATATAACTAATAGTTACATTGTAGCTATCTTAGGTTTTATTTTTATTTTACAGGTAAGTTTGTATTTATTTTAACTAGGTAGAATAGTTAGTAAATAGTAATTAACTATTTACTAGCTACCTAGTTACAAAAAATACAAATTTACCTGTAAAATAAAACCTAACCTGTCTTACACTAAAACCTAACATTACACTACAATTAAATAAATTAAATTAACAAAATACATTTATCTAAATTACAGAAAATAATAAACACTAAATTACACTAAATAAAAAAGAAATGATCAAATATTTAAACTAATTACACCTAATCTAAAGCACCCCAAAATAAAAAAAAACCTAGCCTACAATAAACTGCCAATGGCCCTTAAAAGAGCCTTTTGCGGGCATTGCCCCAAAGAAATCAGCTCTTTTACCTGTAATAAAAAAATACAAACAACCTCCCAATAGTAAAACCCACCACCCACACAACCAACCCCCCAAAAACAAACTACCTAAAAAACCTAAGCTCCCCATTGCCCTGAAAGGGGCATTTGGATGGGCATTGCCCTTAAAAGGGCATTTAGCTCTTTTACGTTGCCCAAAGTCCCTAATCTAAAAATAAAACCCACCCAATAAACCCTTAAAAAACCTAACACTAACCCCCGAAGATCTACTTACAGTTTTTAAAGACCAGACATCCATCCTCAACAAAGCCGGGAGAAGTCTTCATCCAAGCGGCAATAAGTCCTCAACGAAACCGAGAGAAGTCTTCATCCAAGCGGCAAGAAGTCGTCCTCCAGACGGGCAGAAGTCTTCATCCAGATGGCATCTTCTATCTTTATTCTTCCGACACGGAGCAGCTCCATCTTCTAGACATCCGGCGCGGAGCATGCTCTTCTTTCGATGGTTCTTGAAGAATGAAGGTTCCTTTAAATGACGTCATCCGAGATGGTGTCCCTTGAATTTCGATTGGCTGATAGAATTCTATCAGCCAATCAGAATTAAAGGGTAAAAAATCCTATTTATTTATTGTAGGCTAGGGTTTTTTTTATTTTGGGGGGCTTTTTTATTTTGATAGGACTATTAGATTAGGTGTAATTAGTTTAAATATTTGATCATTTCTTTTTTATTTTGTGTTTATTAATTTCTGTAATTTAGATAAATGTATTTTGTTAATTTAATTTATTTAATTTTAGTGTAATGTTAGGTTTTAGACAGGTTAGGTTTTATTTTACAGGTAAATTTGTATTTATTTTAGCTAGGTAGTTATTAAATAGTTAATAACTATTTACTAACTATTCTACCTAGTTAAAATAAATACAAACTTACCTGTAAAATAAAAATAAAACCTAAGATAGCTACAATGTAACTATTAGTTATAGTGTAGCTAGCTTAGGGTTTATTTTACGGGTAAGTATTTAGTCTTAAATAAGAATTATTTAGGTAATAATAGTAATTTGTTTTATTTTAATTATATTAAAGTTACGGGTGTTAAGGTTAGGGTTAGACTTAGGGTTAGGTTTAGGGGTTAATATATTTATTTAGTGTTAGTGATGTGGGAGGCCAGAGGTTTAAGGGTTAATAACTTTAGTATATTGGCGGCGGCGACAATGTGAGCTACAGATTAGGGGTTTATAAGTGTAGGTAGGTGTTGACGATGTCGGGGACGGCAGATTAGGGGTTAATAAGTGTAATGTAGGTGTCGGCAATGTCAGGGGCAGCAGATTAAGGGTGTTTAGACTCAGGGTTTATGTTAGGGTGTTAGGTTTAAGCATACATTTTCTTTCCCCATAGGAATCAATGGGGCTGCCTTATGGAGCTTTATGCTCCTTTATTGCAGGTGTTAGGCTTTTTTTTAGCTGGCTCTCCCCATTGATGTCTATGGGGAAATTGTGCACTAGCACGCAAAACCAGCTGAAAACAGCGCTGGTATTTGTGTGCGGTATGGAGCTCAACGCTGCTATATTGCCTGCTAACGCCGGGTTTTTGCAAACCTGTAATAGCAGCGCTATTAAAGGTGAGCGGTGGAAATAACTTGCAAGTTATTACCGAGCCGCTCATAACGCAAAACTCGTAATCTGGCCGTTAGTTAATAATTCATTCCACTTATTAATAAAAGTGGCATCAGTGACCTCAAAGGAGGGAAACTTTTTGATTCGTAAGCCTCTTGGAATACGTAGAAACTTTTTATAAATTGTGAACGTTTTAACATCAATTTCCAATCTACCATCCTGTTTAAGCAATTTGTCCATTTTAAAAAATAGAGAGTCCAGATTATTGTACTGTTCAATTTGTCCATCAACAAAATCACAGTTCTCGCATGTGTCCTCAAATGTCTGGAATACAAAGCTTTTCGGATGCCATCATATATAGCTATATGCAATATTCATTAATGAAAAAAAATATATACACCTGAACAACACAACATACAGGGTTAAGTCCAACTTTCTTGTGGCAATTAGTTTCACAAATGCCCACTGTCGACCTCAAAATTGTTTGAGTGATAAATCAAATATCCAAAAGTAATAATGTAATCCATTACCTTGATAGATTTAAACTTGAAAGTGCGGATTATAAAATAGTATTAACTGCAACTGTATTAATCATGTCTTGATATATATATAATAAACATATAGGGGCATATTTATCAAGCTCCGTATGGAGCTTGATGCCCCTTGTTTCCGGTGAGCCTTCAGGCTCGCTGGTAACAGAAGTTATGAAGCAGCGGTCTAAAGACCACTGCTCCATAACTTGTCCGCCTGCTCTGAGGCCGCGGACAGAAATCAAACCGATCGAATGCGATTTGGTTGATTGACACCCCCTGCTAGCAAATCTGCAGGGGGCGGCATTGCACCAGCAGTTCACAAGAATAATAATAGCCCTACATTTTCATAATCAACATGATGGAGATGGTACAATACTACAGTTTCAAGGCATCCAACATGTCATTAGAAATATTAGGGGGGTGATAGAGTAAAGTTACTGGGCAAAAAAGAAGTGTTTTGGATATTTCATTTAGGCACCAGACTACCCCATGGCCTAAATTCTGATTGGGATGTAAAATTGTATGTAGATTGAGTGAAGGAATAGTTGTGGATTTCACATAATAAGGAAGTCAAATCACCATTATAGTTGTACCCTTACTAAGGACTACATTAGATACATATGTATAATATAAGTTATAAGAATGTGAGAAAACATTTAAAATGATTTCCTGTGTTAGGATTTGTTTACACACAATAAATAATTTAAAGGATAAGCTTAGTAACATTATATGCACATGTTAGAAATTTATTGGTAGTATCCATTATGATGTGTGTGTATATACATAAGAGCGTGTATTAATATTCACTTCATTTTGATTAGGTTTTTTTTATTGAACAAGTCTGTGTTAAGCACATATGTTCATAGTACACTTAATGACAGAGGTGTATCTACCCCTTTAAATAGGGGGTGTGTAACTATGGTACATATGTTGATTTTATCTTATATTAGTATTCAATAAAAGCCTTTTTATGGCAATGTACCTGACGTCCTGATTCGATCATAGACTGGTCACTATGTGCAAGTTACTGGATTTTAATTTAAATGATACCTTTACACAGTCTTGAATGGCAATACAGTTTACATGTTTATACAGTATTGAATGGCAATACAGTTTACATGTTTATACAGTATTAAATGGCAATACAGTTTACATGTTTATACAGTATTAAATGGCAATACAGTTTACATGTTTATACAGTATTAAATGGCAATACAGTTTACATGTTTATACAGTATTAAAAGGCAATACAGTTTACATGTTTATACAGTATTGAATGGCAATACAGTTTACATGTTTATACATCATTGAATGACAATACAAGTTCCATGTGTCAACCGAAATGCAAACCCCATTTGTTACAATACAATAGTTAAACTAGGACATTAAAGGGACACTGTATCCAAAAAAATGTTTTCGTGATTCAGATTGAGCATGAAATTTTAAGCAACTTTCTAATTTACTCCTATTATCAAATTGTCTTCATTCTCCTGGTATCTTTATTTGAAATGCAAGAATGTAAGTTTAGATGCCGGACCATTTTTGGTGAACAACCTGGGTTGTCCTTGCTGATTGGTGGATAAATTCATCCACCAATAAAAAAGTGCTGTCCAGAGTACTGAAACCAAAAAAAAGCTTAGATGCCTTCTTTTTCAAATAATGATAGCAAGAGAACGAAGAAAAATTGATAATAGGAGTAAATTAGAAAGTTGCTTAAAATTGCATGCTCTTTCTGAATTACAAAAGAAAAAATCTGGGTACAGTGTCCCTTTAATAATACACCTATAAGAGCTGGGGATGTGAGTATATTGTTTGTGTGTATGCACTGTGTTATGTAGGCGGTGAGGTTATGGAGCAGCGGTCTTTGTAACCGCTGCTTCATAACTGCCAGAAACACGGGACATCAAGCTCCATTCGGAGCTTGATACATATGCCCCTATGTCTGAATCACAAAAGAAAATTTTTGGGTTTCATATTCCTTTAAATACTATTATATGTATTTAAAGTCTTTTCATTATTTAAATAAACATATTTTTAACCTTTGGTGTGGTGTTTCCTTTTTAAGAAGATTTTGTGTATAGGATATTAATATTTCATAGAAGATAGCAGCCGTGGCTTTTTTTTTTTTTTTTTTACTGAAGTGATTTTTTTCAGCTTTAACCCCTTAATGACCGAGGACGTGCAGGGTACGTCCTCAAAAAAAAGGCAGTTAACGCCTGAGGACGTACCCTGCACGTCCTCGGTGTGGAAAGCAGCTGGAAGCGATCCTGCTCGCTTCCAGCTGCTTTCCGGTTATTGCAGTGATGCCTCGATATGGAGGCATCCTGCAATAACCTGACATGGCCATCCGATGCAGAGAGAGCCACTCTGTGGCCCTCTCTGCACCGGACATCGATGGCCGGTATCGTTGGTGGGTGGGAGCCGACTTGGGAGGCGGGTGGGCGGCCATCGGTGTGCCGTGTGACGTCGAGGGGGGCGGGATCGGGCGCGGGACCGTCGGGGGCGCGCACGGACGCGCGCGCGTGCACGGAGGGTGGCGGGCGGGCGCGTGCACGGGGCGGGAGCGGGTGGGAACCGCTACACTACGGAAAGTGAATAAAAGTAAAATGTTAAGTGGCCTAGGCACACCAAAAAAATAAACACTAAAAGAGATCGTGGAGGGGTGGGGGGTTGGTTTTTGTGTGGGGGGGAAGCTACACTACAGAAAAGTCTAAAAAATGTAAAACAAATACATTTTTTCTTCTAAACTGGGTACTGGCAGACAGCTGCCAGTACCCAAGATGGCGCCCATTAAGTTAGAGTGGGAGGGTTATAGAGCTGTTTGGGGGGGATCAGTGAGGTTGGGGGCTAAGGGGGGATAGTACACAACAGCATATGTAAATATGCTTTAAAAAAACACCAAAAAATACAAATATAGCTTTTATTTTAGTACTGGCAGACTTTCTGCCAATACTTAAGATGGCGGGGACAATTGTGGGGTGGGGGAGGGAAGAGAGCTGTTTGGGAGGGATCAGGGGGTCTGATGTTTCAGGTGGGAGGCTGAGCTCTACACTAAATCTAATATTAACCCTGCAAGCTCCCTACAAGCTACCTAATTAACCCCTTCACTGCTAGCCATAAAACACGTGTGATGCGCAGCGGCATTTAGCAGCCTTCAAAATACCAAAAAGCAACGCCAAAGCCATATATGTCTGCTATTTCTGAACAAAGGGGATCCCAGAGAAGCATTTAGAACCATTTGTGCCATAACTGCACAAGCTGTTTGTAAATGATTTCAGTGAGAAACCTAAAATTTTGAAAACTTTTACGTTTTTTTTAATTTGATCGCATTTGGCGGTGAAATGGTGGCATGAAATATACCAAAATGGGCCTAGATCAATACTTGGGGTTGTCTACTACACTACACTAAAGCTAAAATTACCCCAAAAAGCTCCCTACATGCTCCCTAATTAACCCCTTCACTGCTGGGCATAATACACGTGTGGTGCGCAGTGGCATTTAGTGGCATTCTAATTACCAAAAAGCAACACCAAAGCCATATAAGTATGCTATTTCTGAACAAAGGGGATCCCAGAGAAGAATTTACAACCATTTGTGCCATAATTGCACAAGCTGTTTGTAAATAATTTCAGTGAGAAACCTAAAGTTTGTGAAAAAAGTTGTGAAAAAGTGAACGATTTTTTTTATTTGATCGCATTTGGCGGTGAAATGGTGGCATGAAATATACCAAAATGGGCCTAGATCAATACTTTGGGATGTCTACTAAAAATATATATATACATGTCAATGGATATTCAGAGATTCCTGAAAGATATCAGGGTTCCAATGTAACTAGCGCTAATTTTGAAAAAAAAATGGTTTGGAAATAGCAAAGTGCTACTTGTATTTATTTCCCTATAACTTGCAAAAAAAGCAAAGAACATGTAAACATTGGGTATTTCTAAACTCAGCATAATATTTAGAAACTATTTAGCATGGGTGTTTTTTGGTGGTTGTAGATATGTAACAGATTTTGGGGGTCAAAGTTAGAAAAAGTGGGGTTTTTTTCAATTTTTCCTCATATTTTATAATTTTTTTTATAGTAAATTATAAAATATGATGAAAATATTGGTATCTTTAGAAAGTCCATTTAATGGCGAGAAAAACGGTATATAATATGTGTGGGTACAGTAAATGAGTAAGAGGAAAATTACAGCTAAACACAAACACCGCAAAAATGTAAAAATAGCCTTGGTCCCAAACGGACAGAAAATGGAAAAGTGCTGTGGTCATTAAGGGGTTAAACTATGTAAAATATGTTTTTTGGAATTGACAGCTTTTTAAAAATGCTATTTGTATAGCTGCTATAACACTTTGCTGAGCATGTTTTACTTCTGATATTGCAACCGCACTGTACTAGGCATGTTCTATAGTAATAACATTGTAGCCACAGTAATGGGAGTAAACGGGTTCAGTACAATGTGAATGTATAGGGGCTATAAAAATAAAATATTAAAAAGACGTCAATTACAAAAATACATTTTACAGAGTGCAAAGCTGAAAAAAACGCACTTTTGTAAAATAAAAAAACTACAACTATTGTCTTCTATGGAATATTAATATCCTGTACACTAAATCTTCTTCCTAAAAAGAAAAGAACACGCCAAAAGTTAAAAACATGTTTATTTAAATAAAGAAGACTTTAAATATATATTATTGTATTTAACAGTATAATACATTTACATAACACAGTTTCGTTCTTTATTAACAATGTTGATCGCATACATAGTAAATATATTGGCGTGCCATGGGTGTTTCTGGGAGTAACCTGTGTAATAATGGGGAAACATCGCCGGGAGTTTCTAATTTTAAAAGGACTAGCCTACATCCTAGATGCACCTTTTCCCCCTTACTAATCTCTCCAGCCTTTTAGTGGCAAGATTTTAATTTGTAAGAAATCTATTGAATGTTCAGTGAAACTTACTTTCATATGTAGTATTTGATCTATTACTACAAATAAACCATTTTTAGTCTCTGTGAACGCACATTTTATGTTGTGTAAACATGCCTTGAATACGCCCCCCCCTCCCCACTGCCGAGATGCAAGTGCACTGGTTATGTGGGCAGATTTTACCTCCCTATTGTTTCCTAAGGAAGGCATATTGGGTCAGCACACTATTTTATAACATATCAACAGATGCACAGATTCAAGACTGGCATCGGGGCCAATCACAAGTAAGCTAAGGAAAAGAGGCATGTATGTGCAGCCACCAATCAGCAGCTAGCTCCTAATAGTGCATTGCTACTCCTGGGCCTACCTATGTATGCTTTTCAACAAAAGATAACAAGAGAACAAAGCAGATTAGATAAAATAAAAAAAGACAGTCTGAAAGTTCTTTAAAATCATATCTACGATTTGATTCATGAAAGATATATTTTGGGTTACACGTTCCTTTAAAATACCAACTTGTCTGGACTTCTAAAGATACCAAGTTCTAGTGGTCAGACTTGTCATTAATCAAAGTAAACAGCTGGCTGCCTAGTAGTATCTTAATTCTAAAGGGCACCTACCTGGTTGTTGAATTAATGAAACATTACAAGCTACTGGGGCGGAGCCTACTGTTGAAGCAGCTGGACATGTTTTTGAAGAGCTCTAAACTCTACTTTATATTTTAGACTAGTTGGTAAGCCTGCCCAGAGGGCAGTATATATGCTGTTAATAAAAAATAAAAAAAATAGAACTACAGAAAAAAATAAACAAATTATTAAAAATCAAAAAATTAAACCTAATCCCTATGAAAATAAAAAAGCCCCCCCCCCCCCCCCAATAAAAACAGCCCATAATCTAATGCTAAAATAGTTAAACAGCTAACAGTAAAACCCACCACCCATCAAACCCTCCAAAATAAAAAACCTAACACTAAAAAAATCTAAACTATTCATTGCCCTGTTTCAATCAGGATGAGAGCTCCTGAAATCCTATTGGCTGATTTGAATTTGATGAATCAAATCAGTCAATAGGAATTCAAGGGACACCATCTTTAATCGCGAACCTTGAATTCACTATTCAGTGTACGGCGGCGATCGGAAGGAGAGGATCCTCCACGCTCCATGGCTCCACGGTCGCTGGTCTTCAGTTCCGCAGTCGCCGTTCTTCAGTTCAGCTGTCCTGGATGAAGAAAGAAGAGGTCCTCGCTTGGAAGAAGATGTCGGCCGCTTAGAAGAAGACTTCATCGCATGGAAGAGGACCTTCTCCGCCGGACTTCAGGACCCATGAGTATCTATTTGGGGCTTTAGTGTTAGGTGTTTTTTTTACATTTTTGGGCTATATTTTTTATTTTAGATTAGGGATAGGCAGCAAAAGAGCTGAATGCCCTTTTAAGGGAAATGCCCATAAAAATGCCCTTTTCAGGGCAATGGATAGTTTAGGTTTTTTAGTGTTAGGTTTTTTATTTGGGGGGTTTTGTGGGGGGGGTTTACTGTTAGGGGGTCTTAGTATGTTTAATTCTTAAAAGAGCTGTTAAACTTAGGTCAATGCCCTACAAAAGGCCCTTTTAAGGGCTATTGGTAGTTTATTCTTAGATTAGGGGGTGTTTTTATTTTGGGCGGGGGTTATTTTCATAGGGATTAGGTTTAATTTTTTTCAACTTTGGTAATTTGGTTTTTTTATTTTCTGTGATCGTAGCTTTTTTTATTTTTTGTAACTTAAGTATTTTTTTGTTTAGGTAATTTGGGTTAATTTAGGGGGTGTTAGGTTAGGGAGCTTAGTAATTTAATTAGTTATTTGCATTGTGGGTTTTGGTGGTTTAAGGGGTTAATAGGTTAATTAGGTTTATTGCGATGTGGGGGGTTTGCGGTTTACGGGTTAATAGGTTAATTAGGTTTATTGCGATGTGGGGTTTTTGCGGTTTAGGGGTTAATAGGTTAATTAGGTTTATTGCGATGTGGGGGTTTGCGGTTTAGGGGTTAATAGGGTAATTAGGTTTATTGTGATCTGGGGTTTTTGGTGGTTTAAGGGGTTAATAGGTTAATTAGGTTTATTGCGATGTGGGGTTTTTTCAGTTTACGGGTTAATAGGTTAATTAGGTTTATTGCGATGTGGGGGGTTTGCAGTTTAGGGGTTAATAGGGTAATTAGGTTTATTGCGATGTGGGCGTTTTGCAGTTTAGGGGTTAGTAGGTTAATTATGTTTATTGCGATGTGGGGGTTTTGCGGTTTAGGGGTTAAAAGGGTAATTAGGTTTATTGTGATGTGGGTGGTTGACGGTTAAGGGATTAGGGGGTTAATTACTTTATTATTTTGCAATGTGTGGGTTTGCGGTGTAGGTGTTAATACTTTGTGTGGGAGGTTCGGTTTTTTTTTGTTATACTTCGTGCGGGAGATGGGGTTTTTTTGTTGTTGTAATGCTCTGTTTGCCTTCGCTGCATCCCGGTGGATTCCGAAAATGGCAGGGTGGCACCACACTGCGATTTTCGGAATCTACCGGGATGCATCTTCGCTGCATCCAGGTGAATTCTTTTGGCTGTGCTCGCAGCCAACATTCTGTTGGCTTCCTTGCGCTGCCACATTCCATTGAGGATGCGTGCGCAACTGCCAATGGCGACGGACATTACAAACGCAATTATAGTATAGATGTTACTTTACCACTTTATCTGCAGTTTTTGTACTACAGTGTAATTGATGAGTCTGGGAACATATCCTTAAAAAACTTACCTGACCTAGGTTCTTGGCTGTCTGACTTGGTGCTGATGGATTGTGAAGTTTACGTTCAGGGGATCCTTCATTATTTATATATTAAAAGACATAGTGTAAATAATGCACTGACATTTTAAGATTGATATGACTATTGTCAATGTTTCATTCTATGTTGCCATATGTGCTGTATGTCACAGTTGTATCGTCTTATGCACACTTACTGTTTATATGCAATGTGCATGTTGGGCTTGTAATACAAATATATTAAAGAAGAATTAAAGTTACAAGCTACTGCCAAATATATTATTATTTGTGCACTGTAAACATCAGCAAAGTTTCTTTATAAACAGACACATATCTGTAGACTGTCAATTTTAGGCACCAGCAGGTAAAGGAAGAGGTAAGTAATCAATTAAGAGAATAGAAAACTTAAAGTGCATGTTAGAACATGTGTTTAGCCCCTGTATATGAAGTTAAACACATAGTTAAAGTCAGTTTCAGAGCAGCAAGACACTCCTGGAAGCTAGCTGCACACATCTGATGAGCCAATAAAAATAAGCATATGCGTAGTTACCAATCACCAGCAAGCTCTTCGTACCTCTATCTGAACCATGAAAGTTTATTTTTTACTTTCATGTCTGTTTAAACCCAGGTTTTAATGCTTGTTTTATAGGTATGTTTTCATGTGCAACAAAGTTATTTTAAAATCTGTGTACCTTGGCCCTGTCAGAAGAGGGCACATTCCAATTACATTCTTCCACACGATCTCTTTTAGACAATGCAGAAACACACCCTTTGGGGAAATATATACAATAATATAGTTGTGTAGGGTGCCTATTTCACTTAAATACATACAACTGGCTTTGACCCTATGTACGGTCAATTAAGGAATTATTTGTTCTTTCAATAAACATGGGATCAATATCTAAATAAAAACAGCCATATCTGAGTTGCATTAGATGACTTTTGTGCTATTGATGAATATAATGTATTGACTAGGCAAGTGTTTCTCAACTCCAGTCCTCAAATACCTTTAACAGGCCAGATTTTCATGATATCTTAATTAAAGCACAGGTGGAATAATAAGCAGGTGGGTGAGAGCAGGTTAATAACCATGGTTACTAATCAGCTGATTATTTTACCTGCTCTCTAGTTAAGATATCATGAAACTGTGGCTAGGATTATTTGAGGAATGGAGTTGAGAAGCACTGAACTAGGCAATGGAAGCCATGCTTATTGGGCCTAGTTTACAAATGTAAACATAACAAATCTACCCAGCCAATGACAAATTCCAGTAAAATTTTTTTAGGTTTTATATATATATATATATATATATATATATATATATATATATATATATATATATATATATATATATATATATATATATATATATATATATACATACACATACTGTATATATATATATATACATACTGTATTATTTATTTGATTTGTCAGGTAAACTTAATTGTACAGACTCATGTTATATAAAATATTTACTTGGCAAATGTGACAAACTCATCAAAGAGTGTGATTTCTGTTATGCACAGGTCACTGAATACAAGACATGACGTGAGAGTCATTTTTCACTGCATGCCTTGGGAATTGAAAGTATTGTTTGAAGAATGCCACATGATCCAACATTACACAGTGAGCTGTCATATAAAGTCTTTTCAACCCACTAACTACATAAGAAGAATCTAAAGTCTCTTGTTACAAATCAGCAATAATACAGTATATGGTATCTGCAAAAGTGAATTCCATTGGGAATTAATATGAACAGATCGAGTTATTTTTGTAACATTGCTGCAAACACTAATGCTATATAGTGCTTAAACATGAATGTACCTAGGTATGCTCTCATGGAAAGGAACTCATTTTTCAACAAATTATACTACTGGAAAGAATTACATTTATTAAAAAAAGCAAATGAAAATTCTTTTTTTTTATTACATATCTGAATTATTAAAGTTTAATCTTGAACTCCAGTTCCTTTTAATAATGATGTCCAATAGATACATTAAATAAAAGCTCCTTGCCATTCTCTACAACATTTGTCAATGGAGGATGTGTAAAGGAATGCTTTAACCAATCAGTGGGATGAGCTGTCACTCATACATTAGTTTGGCTGTGGCCCATTTTAACTTCTGAAGAAGAAAAGGCAAAAGTGGTGATAATTTAAAGGACATGAAAACCAAAAAATTTCTTTCATGATTCAGATAGAACATACAGTTTTAAACAACTTTCCAATTTACTTCTATTATCTAATTTGCTTAGTTCTCTTGGTATTCATTGCTGAAAAGGATACCTAGGTAGGCTAAGGGGTTGCTGATTGGTGGCTGCAGAGGCTGCTTCTTGGGTGGTAACTAGCCATAGAGCAAGCTATTATGCTTTTGTTCGTTCCCAGGTTGAGCGCTTCTCTCTTTTTATTTATGGCTGCACGTATATGTCATTGGCTTACCGATGTGTTCAGCTAGGTTCCAGTAGTGCATTGCTGCTCCTTCAATAAAAGATACCAAGAAAATGAAGCAAAACTGCAATTAGAAGTAAATTGGAAAGTTGTTTGAAAATGTTTTTATGTTCTATCTGAATCATAAAACAAACTTTTTGGGTTTCATGTCCGTTTAATGGGCCATTATATTTAAAAATTAAATACATGCTCTAATTTGTTACATCGTGTAGTTTTATCATAGTTAAAGTAACACTCAGTAACTGCAGATCGAAAGCAGAAACTGTCACTGAGCTAATCAGCAGCACTAGTTACATATGTTAGAGCGTAATTTTATCACTATTGACCCTGCAACTGTATGCAGACCGGGAATGACAGAGAACAGCTGAGCCCGAGGGAAACTGCACTGCTAGCATTGCTGATTGAGTCGGTAGCAGTTTCCTCTAAGGACCAGCAGTTCTCCCTGGCCCTTAGAAATACTTTAAAGTGAATGTCAATTTTCAGCAATGAGTGCCCGTTTTTTAAAAATACTTTTAAAAACAGGGGCACTTTCACTGATGAAAGTTTACATTGCACCGGATTTGTAGAAATACTTACCTTTTACTTCTGCAAAGCCGGATCGCTGATCCCCCGTCTTCTTCTTCCTGCTGTACAACCACAGCAATGACGAAACCGGCTTCCTCCAATCACAGCCGGGCATCACGAGATGGACGCTCTGGGGTGCAAGCCATGATTGGAAGAAGCCGGTTTTATCATTTCTGACATCAGTAGAGGAACTGAGGCTGGGATCGGCGATCCGGCTTTGCAGAAGTAAAAGGTAAGTATTTCTATAAATCCGGTGCAATGTAAATTTTCATCAATGAAAGTGCCACTGTTTTTAAAAGTTTTTTTAAAAACCGGGCACTCATTGCTGAAAATTGACATTCACTTTTACTATATTATATGTAGAGGTTAAGAGTTGCAGGACTGAAAGTCAAAAAAGTGACATGATCGAATGAAGGAGAGCATACGGCCCTTTAAAATGGAAGTGGTACAATAAACAATTTAAAATCCTGAGATAGTAGTGTCTATTACATGCAGTTATATGAAAATGAGTGTATACTGTCCCTTTTTAACTGCATGTAATAGATACTACTATAAAGAATAAGGCACAGATACTGATATAAAAATCCAGTATAAAACTGTTTAAAAACTTACTTAGAAGCTGTCAGTTTGGCTCTGTTGAAAAGGTAGCTGGAAAGCCCACTGCAAGTGGCAAATAAGACACTTCCCCCCTCCCCCTTCTTTTGCATATGACAAGACCCTTTACACAAACAGGAGCAAGCTGGAGTAGGTAGCTGAGCGTATTCACATAAAACTTTGGGGCTTGGTTAGGAGTCTGAAAATCAGAGCAATTTTATTTAAAAATAAGCAAAACTATACATTTATTTAAAAAAAAAACTTTATGGGCTATATAAATAGATCATCTACAAAACATTTATGCAAAGAAAAAATGAGTGTATAATGTCCCTTTAAGAATGGAGATAAGCAAAGGCTGGTCATTCAAAGAACCTGTGAGGATCCAGTTAAGCAACTACAACCAGTCATAAAAACTATTCTGTGGATTTCTGCAGAGACTTTTTGACAGTATAGAAAGTTAAAAACATACATTAAATTTAATTCATTAGACTTTTATCATTTAATCAGACATACTGTATGTCAACATTCCTTTAACAGACTCACATTCACCTTTAAAAATCCTTTACCTCCATCACACTTCACATAACTGATAGATTTTATGAACACTGCTTACATATTTGTATTGTTTATTTGAACTACCTGTTTTTTACTACATATTTGATGTTTTGCACATTGTAAATAGGTGATTTCTGTCCAATGAAAGAAAGAGAATTTGTGTAATAGATTGCTGGGAATGTCAGGCACAGAGTTTTATAGGTAGGTAGGTACAATTATAGAAAAAGTACAGAAGATCTGATTCCGGTTACAGAGAGAGACCGAGGGAACTAATTAGAGGAAGTATTTAAGGAGTGCTAAAAAGTTGGGCCCACAGACCAGTAGCCTCTGTTTAGTGATGGGTAGTAAAAATACTTTGTGTACTTATATTTTTTATTTTGCAGTCATTTTATGTAGTATAACTACGGCCTAGATTTTATTAAAGGGATATGAAACCCAAAAATGTTCTTTTGTGATTCAGACAGAGCATACAATTTGAAAAAAGTTTCCAATTTACTTCAATTACCAAATTTGCTTTGTTCCTAAGATATTCTGTGTTGAAGAGATACTTAGGTAGGAGCACTACATGGCAGGAAATAGTGCTGTCATCTAGTGCTCTTGCAAATGGATTATTGTTGCCATACAAAGATCCATACATTCCTGCTTTTCAACAAAAGATACCAAGATAACAAAGAAAAGTTGATAATCTAAGTAAATTAGAAAGTTATTTAAAATTGCAGTGACACTTTGAAGCAGAGCAATACGCTCTCCATATTCAGCATTGCACCAGCAGCTCACAAGAGCTGCTGGTGCAACGCTGCCCCCTGCAGACTCGCGGCCAACGGGCCGCCAGCAGGGAGGTGTCAATCAACCCGATCCTACTCGATCGGGTTGAATTCCGGCGATGTCTGTCCGCCTGCTCAGAGTAGGCGAACAGGGTTATGGAGCAGCAGTCTTTGTGACCGCTGCTTCATAACTGCTGTTTCTGGCGAGTCTGAAGACTCGCCAGAAACACGGGCCGTCAAGCTCCTTTCGGAGCTTGATAGATAGGCCCCAGTGACACAAAGAGAAATTTCAGAATAAAATATTAATAAAAAAAAAAATAAAAGAAGAATTAGTTTTAGTTTGTCTAGAAATTCTAAACATAACACCTTCAGGTCAAAATAATCTGGAATTTACATCTTAAGCATAGATATCAGAAACTCTGCGGAAAAAAATAAGACATAATAAAGTGGCTAGTTTAACAGAGATAATAATTAATCATGTGGCCAAGAGTAAAAGAGATTAAAAACCAATTGAACATCCCAAAAGAGGGTTAAAGAGGTTGAGAAGAATGTTTGGGAGGAATTGACATCTTAATTCTACTAACTTGAGGAGGTTTTCCAGTAGTGGAACTATTTATTAAGGAGTGACATGCTGAAATATTTGATTAAACTAGAGGCAAGACCTGAGTCAAAAAGAAAGATAATTATGGGATTGACATTACATGAAATGGGATCCAAATGCCATTCAGAACACCAGCAAAGTCATCTGGACCATGTGGCCAGGTAACATTTACAGGTTCCTGGAGCACATGAATCTTGGATGAGGTTTTTAGCTTTAGATGAAAGTCCTTCAAGAGACCAAGATCCCCCAATATGGTCCAAGACACTAATTTGAGATAACTAATTTGTGTGGTTTGTCCTCTAAATTGGTGAGAAGAAATGACAGGTAAGGTAGAAGAATCAGAAAATTGACAGACAGTTTGAGAAGGGCTGGATACCAGAGTTGAAAAGGCCAAAGAGGAATCACTAGATGTTCTCCGAATCATTGAGAAAGGAGGAAACGCATAAGCATTGCTCTTCAGCCAAAATTTAAGAAAGGCATCTATTGCAGCTGCATTCGGATTTGGGCATCAACTAAAGTATGATTGAAGTTCCATTGTAACGCAAAAAAGGTCTATTGAGAAAGAACCTCTGAGAAAATAAATATTTGAGAAATTTTTGAGATACCTGGATCCCCAATCAACTGCTGTGTTGGATAGACCTGCAATATATTTTGTTTTAATAAAGAAATATTCCTGCTCAGACGTAAATGAATAAAATATTTGGTTAAGTTTGATTCTCAATTTTGTTCAACCAAGCCATTTGATATATCAAACTGCAAAAATGTTGACCATCCGTAGCAGAATGGGAGAAGAATTGGTTGTAAAACTTTGAATCACAAAAGAACCTGCAAGAAGTTCCAGACAATTTATATGGAAAAGTTTCTCTGACAAAGTTCTTTTGTATTCCATGATAGAAGATTTGCAACAAACTCCCCAAACCATGAGACTTGCATCTGATTCATAACTAAATCCGAAGCTTTAACGAAAATAGATCTCCCATTTCATGCTTCCATATGTTTTAACCGCCAAATAAGTTCTTGGTTGACTTTGGATTACAATTTAATAGGTTGATCACAGGAGAAACATTTTGTAAATGGGAAAGTTTAAGATGTTGCAATGCCTGATAATGAAGGAAGACTGGGAAGATACCCTAAATAGAAGATTATAGTAGACATACTATTCTGGCTAAATTCCTGATGGGAATTGAATCTTTGGAAAGAATGGCATGAATGTATTTCTTTATGTTGCTATTTTTTTGAGAGGGAAGACTGAGAGTAGAATTTTTATTATTGATTTGAAAACCTAGAAAAATGAGAGGTTGAGTTGGAATCAAAATCGATTTCTCTTTGTTTATGAGAGACCGATAACTTTCAAAAGTTGTAAAGTGAGCGAGAGTTGAAGTTGATGAGAAACAAAATCCTGGTCCATGATTAAAATGTCATCAAGGTATATAATTAACTGAATACCTCTTAGAAAAAGCCAAGAAATTACAGCCTTCGTAACTTTCGTGAAAATCCAAAAGCCTGAATATACTCCAAAAGGGAAACAGGTAAAATTGTACATTTTGTTTTGCCAAAGGAAAAAAAGACAATTTTGATGATGAGGATGAACTGGAATAGTTAGAAGAGTGTCTGTGAGATGAAGGCGCACTAGCCAGTCTTTGTCTAAAAGAAATTACTGAAGGAGATGAATACCTTACAATTTTAAATTATGATAAGTTACAAAGGAATTCAAGTTTTTTAGATTTATCACAGGATGAAAACCTCCTGTTTTCTTTTTTTTTTTTTTACAATAAAAAGATTGCTTAGGTTAAAGTATTTGTGTTTTGTGATTTCTATTGCTTGTTTTGATAACAGAGCATGTATCTCTTTATTAATCAAGATTGTGTCTGTCTTTTAAAATTGAACTGGATGAGGAAGAGTGCGTTGTATTGGAGTGTCTATAAAGTCTATGAGAAGACATGAAATAGCTTGTAGTATCCAAGGGTCGGATTTTATGTGAACCCAATTCTGAGCATGCAATACAAGTCTGCCTCCAATGATGTGAGTGGGAAAAGGGGAAGGGAGAAAGGATCATACCTGATGGTATACAGGATCATCCTCTGGTTCTGGAAGCTCTGGGAGTCCATGTTCTGGAGCGTGAGGGGAATAATGATGAATTTGAGGGTTCATTAAAAGAACATAATTGAAAGGTATTGTGAGACCTAAATAGGCTTGAGTATCTCCAGGAAAAGTGACCTTAAACAGTCTACTCAAAAAATGTTATTGTTTTAAAAAAAAACACACTTTATTGCCCATTCCCCAGTTATATTAATGTACGTTTTACCTCTGTGATTACCTTGTATTTAAGCCTCTACAGACTGCCCCCTTATCTCAGTGCTTTTTACAAACTTGCATTTTAGCCAATTAGTGCAGCTTCATAAATAACTACACGGGAGTGAACACAATGTTATCTATATAGCACACATGAACTGTGAAAAGCTGATAAAAAGTACTGAGATAAGAGGTTGCCTCAAGGCCGGATTGGCCTACCAGGACACCAGGAGATTTTCAGGTAGGCTGCAGCAGTGGGGGCTTGCCAGCTACAATTTAAAGAGGTGGTGCTGTTGGTGGGGGAATGCAGCTGTGTCACCTCTCTTCTTTTCTCGTCTGTGGCATACATAAAGTACAGGTCATCAAGTATTTCCTTGTAAGTGTTATTTCCTACCTAGACCATATACCATTAAGTAGCACTTATTTAAACGGTTTCTAGTCAATAACACTGTGAGACAGAGGAACACACTGTTTTGAGTGCCTTCTCCAGATCACACTATGCATTATCATTTCGGTTTTAATTCCCAGTCTGGCCCTGGGCGGCCTGCATAGGCTTAGAAACAGTCAGAAATGTAGAGGTTAAAAGATTATAAAGTATATTGATATAACAATATTGGTTGTGCAAAGCTGAGTAATGGGTAGTAAAGGCATTATCTATCTTTTTAAACAATAAAAGAAAATCAAGTAGACGGTCCCTTTAAACACGTAATCAACCAATCATGTGGCAGAAACTAAAAAACTAAATGCATAAAAGAATACAGATGTGGTCAAGCAGTTAAAATGTTGTTCAAACATCAGAAAAGAGAAGAAAGATCTAAATTACTTTAACAGTGGAATTATTCTTGATGCCTGGCAGGGAGGTTTAACGATCTCAGAAACTACTGATATGGATTTTTCATGAACAACAGTCTCTAGAGTTTACAAAGTATGGTTTGAAAACAAAAAAACATCAGGTGAGCAGCAAATCTCTGGGGGCAAAAATGCCTTATGAGAGAGGTCAGTGGAGATTGTCTAGACTGGCTAAAGCTGACAGGAATGCAACAGTAATTGGAATAACCATGTGTTACAAAGGCTCACCAATGCCGAATGGTAGAAGACTGGAAAAAGTCACCTGGAATGATAAATTTTGATTGATGCTGCAAAATGCAGGTGGTAGGGTCAAAATTTTCCATAAACAACATTGTGTCAATGGTTCAGCTGATGGTGATTTGAGGAATATTTTCTTGGCACACATTAGTTTCCTTAATACCAAATGGGCATTGTTTAAATGCCACTTCCTTCCTGAATATTGCTGCTGAAAATGTGCATTCCTTTATCGCATGTCTACCCATCATCTAATGGTTACTACCATTAGAAAAACATGCCATCCTGCAAAGCCTGTGTCATCTCAAGCTGGTTCCATGAATATTTCCATAGTTACAAACATTTCTAGGGACACTTTGGCAGCAGAGTTACGCACATTTACAGTTTGCATAGCTCCACCCACTCAGACCACCAAAACAAGCACATTAAAGACTAGTATAATTTAGCCATACTGGTTGCAAAGTGATAGGAGAGTCAAATTAAATATTTAATGAATCAGCATGTAGATAAGAAGACAAGAGAGGCGCCAAACATAAAACAATATCGTCTGAACCATGGGCCAATAGCCCCCCCCTGTGTGCAGGATATACTCACAAAGGCTGCGGCACACGTACTGTGCCTGTTGAAGCGGATCGGGACTGTTCAGAGTCGCCCGACGGACACACAAAGAAGCCGGTACACGTGACCCCTGTAACCAATAGCAGGCCAATTCACCTGTCAGGTCCGGATCAACGGTCACTCGCTGGAAATAGGTGGTTGCGATCTCAACCAGGAGAGACACCGGTGTTAGATGTGGATTGCACCAGGGCAATAAGTGACAGGTAGCAAGGTGACTCAAATAAAAAGGTTTTATTTAAGATAAAAACAATCACAGCAACGCGTTTCTCAGCAAAATTGCCGTTTCATCAGGCTGTATTACTGACTGCATGATTACACCTTTTATACCTTGCTACACCTGTCTAAAAGGGGCGGATCTGACATGGGATCTTTGTCTGGCTAATCTTTAACTGTTTCTTAACTGTTCATTTTGATATACAATAGTAGACATTTAAAAAAAATTTAAAAAACCTTACATTTCTTAACTCTAATTAAAGACATATTCAAATCAATGAATACTTATACAATGTAATAACATAATATTAACAATACAATAATAAAATAGAATAAAATAAAAACCTTGAACCATTTATAAATCTATTCACCATCACACCAAAGTCAATTGACGTTCAGTTAATATTCACACTAATTGTGATATCATAGATATTCTAATGGATATGTGATATAATGATATAAATAAATATATATAGATATAATTAGGATGGTCACATATGAATTATGATATGGATTACCTAGTCAATCTTATAGGTATAAATCAAAAATGATGTGTTAAAATATGCAATGAGGTCGGTAAAATGCCTTTGGCACTATATGGCCCTATTGGTAAAGTCCTACAGAAAATAAAAATAAATTAGTCCTTTCTGAATTGGATATATTTTGATAAGAGGGGGGAAGTCACCTGGGATACTATAGTTACCAAACTACATATATCACTAGACATATTGGAATACAGATGGAGACCCACTGGACACAAACCCTACTCAAAAGGCTGCCAAATCTATATTGAGATTCAAGCCGTTTGGATGTAGAGTTCTAAGGGTATGTATCCAGTAGGTCTCCCTCTGTCTAAGCCTAGACAGTCGATTATATAAATGTGAAACTGGAATATGTTCAATGGGACATATACTAAAGCAATTAATATTGCCATTATGGTGTAAGTTGCAATGTCTAGGAACACTATGGTTTTTATAATTCTTTTTCATGTTTCTCACATGTTCGGACCATCTAATACTGAGGCGCCTGCAGGTTCTACCTACGTACTGTACCCCACATACACAGGACAGTAGATATATTACATATCTCGATGCACATGTAATGTGCCCAATTATCGAATAGTGTTTCTTGGTGATGTTTGATTTGAATGTAGTTTGTTGTTGTGTGATCTCGACACAGAGTTTGCATCTCCTGTCTTTGCATCTAAAAGCACCTACTGGTATATTACCCACTCGTTGGCGACTATTGAGAATTTTGTGCTTAACGATCTTACTGGGAGCTAGAAGAGATTTTAAGCTTGGTGCTTTTTTGTATACTATCCTTGGTTTATTACCCACCAGATTGACTAATATAGGGTCTTTTTTAATTATACCCCAATGTTTATTGATAATTTGACGTATTTTCTTATGATTACAATTGTATTCTGTAATAAATGGAGTAAAATTTTCCATTAGTTGTGATTTCTCTTTGTTATATGTTATAAAATAATTATCTCTATTGTCTTTTTTCGCTCTTTCGTAACCATTCTCTATGATCTGCAATGGGTAATGTTTCTCCTTAAAACGTTCTTTCAATATCAAGCTTTGTGTCTCGTAATCACTCATAGAACTACAATTACGGCGAACTCTTTTGAATTGGCCATAAGGCACATTTCTCTTCCAAGGGAAATAGTGATGGCTATTGAAATCTAGATAGCTATTGCAGTCTACCATTTTAAAATGTGTAATACTAGTGATCCTGGAGTTCTCAAATTTAAGTTCTAAATCCAAAAACACTATAGTTTCATGATGTATCACGCTGGTAAACGTTAGTCCCTTATTGTTGGAATTAAGATGATTAACAAATGTATTAGCTGATGACAAATCTCCCCTCCAAATAAAAATCAGGTCATCGATGTACCGCCCATAGAACACCAGGCTCGCCCCAAACGAGCCATTGTAGATGTATTCATGTTCAAAGGAACCCATAAACAGGTTCGCATAGCTTGGGGCGAACCTGGTGCCCATGGCGGTACCCTTGACCTGAAGATAGAATTCATCCTGAAATATGAAGTAATTGTGTTTTAAAATAAAAGATATAAGCTGTAACAAAAAATCACATTGTGGATTAGGTAAATAAATGTCTTTTTGTAAATATTCTGATATGGCAGACAACCCTAATGAATGTGATATATTGGAATATAACGATTGAACGTCACAAGTGATCCAAAGAAGATCCGGAGTGACTGTAATCTTACTTAACTTGGCAATTAAATCACTAGAATCTCGGATATATGACTCAAGGCCCAACACATGTTTTTGCAGGAAAAAATCAACGTATGAGGAGACGTTATCTGTAAGACTACCTATGCCCGCAATAATAGGTCTCCCTGGGGGACAGGTTAAATTCTTATGCAATTTGGGCAGATGGTAGTAAAACGCTAAATTTGGTTCCTTAGGTAACAAAAAATCTCGCTCTTTCTTAAGTATAATGTTTTCACTAAATGCATAATTGACTAATCCTTTTAAAATATTGGTATATTGTGCTGTTGGGTCAAAGTTAAGTTTTATGTAATATGTAGTGTCATGTAGAATTTTCCGTGCCTCTATTAAATAATCGGTTAGGTTCTGTAGGACAACCCCCCCTCCCTTATCTGCCTGCCTTAGTACAATCGTTTTATCATTTTTAAGGGTTTCCAAAGCTCGTCGTTCGTTGGCATAAAGATTATGTTTAATATTGTGGGGTCTCCTATTCTTACTATTTTTACTATTTGGAATTCGTTCTAATTCCTCAGTCACTAGCTGCCTGAAAATCTCTATATGTGCGTTGTTCTGTAAATGTGGTGTGTAATTTGACTTATTCTTAAAATTAGTTCTAATAAACCCCTCATACAGTTGGTCAGCCAATGAATCTGGTTCATATATTGGGAGTTGAATTTCCCTAAGTCTAGAGTCCATTGTATCAGTGAGTATTGGATTATTATGCTCATTCCCCATTTTTTTCTCTGCGAAATACTTTTGTAATGATAATTTCTGTGTGAACCGGTTGATATCTACAAATAATGAAAAAATATTGTGTTCGTTTGTGGGGCTAAATGAAAGTCCTCTACCTAGGATTCTTATCTCGTCATCAGTTAATTGATGTGACGATAAGTTATATATGCCCTTTCCTAATGCCTGTAATCTTGCCTCTTTGCGGGCTGTTCCTCGTCCCCTGTTTCCCCGTGACCGTGGGGTCTTTTCCCTTTTTGGGGGGTTGTGAGGGAAACTCTCGGCTCTAGGTATCCCGATATGCTTTTCTGTTTCCAGGAGGGAATTCGTTGGCCCTGATCTAAAAAATGGTTGGGTGAGTCAATATTAGATGGCCTAGTATCAGTACTAGTGCTTGCTCCCTGATTAGCTTGCTCCCTGATTAGTCCGGACCTGACAGGTGAATTGGCCTGCTATTGGTTACAGGGGTCACGTGTACCGGCTTCTTTGTGTGTCCGTCGGGCGACTCTGAACAGTCCCGATCCGCTTCAACAGGCACAGTACGTGTGCCGCAGCCTTTGTGAGTATATCCTGCACACAGGGGGGGGGCTATTGGCCCATGGTTCAGACGATATTGTTTTATGTTTGGCGCCTCTCTTGTCTTCTTATCTACAGCCGGGTACTCCTTTGGATTACTGCTGAGAGTGCAGCCCCTAGTTTGTGAATTTCTTCGAGCAATCGATACCAGCTCTATCCAAGCACCAGCGCACCTCTGGGGATCTTTCGATCTTCTTTTTCTCTCAATGAATCAGCATGTCATTTTTAAATTCACTTCTAGTATGAAATTTAGTTTGTTCTCTTGGGTAACTTTGTTGAAAAGAATATATACATATCCTTAGCAACAGCAATGCACACTGGTGATTGAGGGCTCTTTGTCATTGGCTCCCCAGATGTGCTCAGCTAAATCCCAGTAATGCATTGCTGCACTGGAGATGTTTTTAACCATTTCAAGAGATTAAACAGATGGTTATATGCAAGCAATTGAAGCAATAATGCAATAGTAAAATTGCTTTAATATATTAGAGGTTTTTCTTTTTGCACTGTTACTTATTGCTAATAGGGATGGTCGAATGTTTCCCAACATTCTAAAAATGAAACAAATTAAACACATTTGTTCAATTGTTTCAAATTTCAAATGTTTGTACAACATTCTAACATTCGTTTAATGTAATATTCAATTCAAATTTTTCTAATAATTTGATTCGAATTATGCAATATTTAAATTAATAAAATTTGAATTTATATATTTGTAATAGTATTTCTAATGCTTTCTTTAAATGTAATAGTCGAATTATGCAATATTTGATATAGAAACATTTGAATTTATATATTTGTGTCAATTTACTAAATTCCCTATCACATGAACTATTGAACTTCTGAATAGTATTTTGTTAAATTGAATGTTACATTCGAAATTTAGAATTTTATATTTGAAATTTAGAATGTTGACATTCAATCTAAATATATACATTCGAAATTGAAAGTGACATTCAAAAACTGTAAATAGCATTGGATTATAGAATATTTAAGAATATTCGTTCTTATCAACATTCCATTATGTAAATCGAATTTGTACAATAACATTCGTTCTAACATTCAAATTCGAATATAAACACATTCGCCCATCCCTAATTGCAAGTTAAATCATCAAGCTCCTCATCACATCCCTTACTTTCAAGCACATAATTGGCATAGGAAGAATACCTTTACAACAAGTACCAAAATTAAACAAGCAAGGGTTAAACTATTAACCCTTCAGCATCTACATAGCAGGACACCACAAAGTACCCTAGTTTATATAGATATTACCCAGCCTTATTAGACAGTGAAATTGCCTCAATATGTTTAACTTGCTAACTACTGTGTTGGGCTGCTGGAATGGAAAACAATATATGTAGATATACTAAGGATTTGTTTATTTTTTTACTTTTGCCAAACCAATATTGAAAGTTTCATGAGTGGGTGGCATTTTATGAGGTAAATAGTCATTTTTAATCTTTGCTGCAGCACTGATTATGGGCAGTAAGCAAATAGACCCAGAAATGCCCCAGTAAATCTAGATTATTTTTTTTGTACTTTCTCTGAATACCAGTCCCAGCATATAAAGAGCCTGATAATCCTGTTAAGCAAAGCCTTGATGTATAAATTGGAGAAATTACACAAACTGTGCAACACTATTGAGGTGCCTTGCTTCATCACCCCTTGTCTCCTATGCTCCCTAGTATTATTTATCATATGGCTTCCCCATACCTGACACCTATATACACACTTTAACATAACAAAAGATCACAGATAAGTTTAAATAAAAAAAGCCACAGTGACTTCTGTGGTGGGAGAACTGCACTGCACACAATAAACTAAATACAGGCTGAACTGAATATTGGAGAGACTTAATAAACAGGGACAGGAAGCCAAAAATGGGACTATCCCAGAAAAATGGGACAGTTGGCAACTATGTATTAGAATTCATTTTCTCCAATGTCCTCTAAAATCCCCAGATCTCAATTTAATAGGTCCCCTTTGGGATATAGTGGAGCTGGTGGTTCTCAACATGAATGTGTAGCAGACAAAAGTGCAACAACTGCATGATGTGAACATGGGCCAACATTGTGTTGAATCCATACCAAATAGAATACAATCTCTTCTGGAGTCCTATCTAGTATTAAAAATCTGTACTTAAAGGGACAGTCTACACTAATATTGTTATTGTTTAAAAAGATAAATAACGCCTTTACTTGCCATTCCCCAGCTTTGCACAACCAACATTGATATATTAATATACTTTATAACATTTAAACCTCTAAATTTCTGCCTGTTTCTAAGCCACTATAGACAGTCTCTTATCAAATTCTTTTTTATTTGCTGTCCACAACAGGAGGCTGCTAGTTCATGTGGGCCATATAGATAACATTGTGTTCATGCCTGAGGAGTTATTTAAGAGTTAGCACAACACAGTACTAAATGCAAGTCAATAGATAATAAATAAAAAGTCATGTGATCATTGGGCTGTCAGAAGATGCTTAGATACAAGGTAATCGCAGAGGTAAAAAGTAACTTAATATAACCGTGTTGGTTATGCAAAACTGGGGAATGGGTGATAAAGGGATTATCTATCTTTTAAAACAATAAAAATTATATTGTAGACTATCCCTTTAACACTGAGTGAATACAATATATATATATATATATATATATATATATATATATATATATATATATATATATATATATATATATATATATATATATATATATATATATATATATATATATATATATGCATTGGCATAAAACAAGTGCTTGCATGGCTATTCAAGTGATACAATTTACTGCTTACATTTTGTCTGCTATGAACTTGACTGCCAAGTAAAGCTGACCAACGGTTTGTTGATGGGTAGAGAGAGATTGTTTGAGAAATACCAAATAAATATTGGCTTTTACAGCAGATTATAAAAAGTCACACTGAGTATGCCCATATTCCCCACTACTATATCCTCACACTTCCTTTCCTATTGTCATACCTCAATCAGCCTGCAGACCCTTCAGGGTTTGTGGGTGCTGCCATTTTTAGACTACTGCAGCTTAGGCTAATTAGAATCTGCCAGGCCTCCTTAAAGGCACAGTGCAGTAGACCAGTGTTTTTCAACCAGTGTGCCGTGGCACACTAGTGTGCCATGAGAGATCCTCAGGTGTGCCGCAGCAGACTGACAACAGTGTGGGGGTGTCCCTCTTTCAAATTTTTAAATATTGGGAGGTATGTGACAGGCTCATCGGGCATCATTTACAACCATGACATTGACATTCATTCACAGACAATCATTATGATTGTTTGTGAATGAATGCCAATATGTAATGTATAGTTTGTAGGAGGCATGGCATGACAGCACAGTACAGTATGTATGTGTATATATATATATATATATATATATATATATATATATATATATATATATATATATATATATATATATATATATATATATCCTGAATTAGGCTACAATGTGTGCTTTTGTAAAATTTTGGGATGGTGGTGTGCCACAGGATTTTTTAATGTAAAAAAGTGTGCCACGGCAAAAAAAAGGTTGCAAATCACTGCAGTAGACCTAACCAAGCAAACACAGCACAACTTAAAGAGATACGAAAGACAAAACTAACATTGCATGCTTTAGATAGAACACGTTATTTGAATACACTATTAAAATCACTTCTAATTTTAAATGTGCTTTGTTCTCCTGGTATCCATTGTTGAACATATGCACATATCCTACACTAGCGGTAGCTAGCTCAGTAGCGGAGCTACTCAACAAAGGGCCCTAAAGCAAAAAATGTTTGGGGTCGCCCAATGGTAATTCATTAGTAAGCAATAGTAATAATATACATGCTGCTCTGTATAATGATTTTGAGTAGATAGATAGATAGATAGATAGATCTACAGCCTGTACTAATAAAAGGTTCCCCTGCATTAGGATTATACAGATTTTGCACAAGCCTATGTATAGACTGGCTGCTATGGCCTCCCAGCACTTGGACCCTGATGCCACTGCACCTGCTGCACCATTGGTAGTTCAGCCCTTGAGATAGCTGGTGATTGGTGCCTGTATACATTTGTCTCTTGTGATTGGCTATCTAGGTATGTTCAGCTAGCTGCCAGTGGTGCAATATTGGTTAACAAGAGAATTAAGCAAATTTGATAATAAAATACAATTTGAAAATAAATTAAAATGGTCTGTTCTATACAAATCATGGAATAAATATTTGGGGTTTCCTGACCCTTTAATACAAAACACAGTACACACTATTAGTACAAGAAAAACCACATATGACAATAGGACTCCTTTGTGTGCTTCCTGAGTGTGATTGTTTTCTCATCTAAACCTCTGTTGCTGACTCCTCGGAACATAGATTTTAATGGCAGATAAGAGCCATAGGCCAAGCAAGTCTGCCCAATATTTCTTTAAAGACTCTTCCTTCTCTTGACCATACAGCTGGTTTGTCCTTTTGTGTATTGTACTGATCTACTGTGTTTGATCTGACCCTGCAACTGCTTTACATTATTAAATTGAGCCTGCTATGTATGTTAAATAATTACCATTCATCCTTGTTTGTTCAAAACCCTGATCTTCTTACAGTTATAGAATTGTGTCAAAGAGAAACCCCATCTATACTATAATTGCGTTTGTAATGTCCGTCGCTGTCGGCAGTTGCGCACACATCCTCAATGGAATGTTGGCAGAATGTTGGTTCTGTAGTTCTATTTTTTTTTTTTTTTATTAACAACACATAGACTGCCCTCTGGGCAGGCTTACCAACTAATTCTGTATAATGAGAATGAGGTTTTAAGTGCTCATTCTGTTCAGTGAGAATTGCAATTCCTGTTTAAAACAGAGTGAGTTTGTAAAAACACGATCTGTAAAATGAGTTCTGCAAATTCGGACTATATTAAAAATGTTCTCACTTGTTGGTTTCACGATTTATAGTATGAGAACAGTCAAAATCTGGTTTAAAAAGATAATAGCTGTGAACACTTTCTCCTAAAAGAAAATTATTTCCCCCACTGATTTTAGATAAAAACCTCGCCAAAACTGGAAAAGTAATTTTTTTAGTCAATGATGGTAAACATATTTAAAAATATATATATAATATAACAAATATAATCACTGGGCAAACGTTCCCAGTATACCCATTATGCCTATATACTAATAACATTCAGATTGGTTTTCAGGATGGATTTGGACTGCAAAAGTTTAATGTCACATGCAAATTAGGTTTTCCTTAGACTCTGTACAAAGGGATTTGGTTTCGGGTATACTTTTACACTATTTTGCTTGCTCTTTGTGCCCTAACACCTAGTAGTGAGAAACGTAATTATTGGACAATATCTGTTAGGGGTAAAGTTATACTTTGTATTGTGTAAATGCTGTGTTAATTCTTATTTAGTGCTTCTCCTTGATGTCAATAGAAACCCAAAAGGTAGACTGCGGACAACATTTAGAAAGCGCAAAGTGAAAACTTGAGGCGGAACATTAAAGGGATACTAAACCCAAATATTTTCTTTCATGATTCATACAGGATGCAATCGTAAACAACTTTCTAATTTACCCCTATTATCAATTTTACTTTATTCTCTTGCTATCTTTATTTAAAAAATCAGGAATCTAAAGCTTAGGAGCCAGCCCATTTTAGGTTCAGCACCCTGGATAGTGCTTGCTTATTGGTGACTACAGTACCAAAAATGGGCCGGCTCGTAAGCTTTACATTGATGCTTTTTAAACAAAGATAGCAAGAGAACAAAGAAAAATTGATAATAGGAGTTGCTTATAATTGCATGCTAAAGCGGAATCATGAAAGAAAAAATGTTGGTTTAGTATCCCTTTAACTGTGACACAGGAAAAAATTAACTCTCTACGATGAACAATAATTTATTATCGGAAACATTGTAAACGTGGCCTAAGTTGTTTGTATTTATACACTATTGCACATATCTATTTGACATTGGTCTATATATCAAGTACTCTTATAATTCATCTATATGTCTAGTACTCTGATAAGGCAAAGTATTGACGTTAAAGAATATGTTATTATTAAACATAATAAAATAATTAATAACATAATATATATTAACATATCATACAACAACTTTGGTCTAATATTTTGGTATATCCGTGGAGGGGGGATGGAAAGTGGATTAATTATTGCTTTCCCATTTTCTTTTTTTTTACTGTTTAATTTTTTATTGAAGGGTATACAAAAGAAAAGTAACGGTCTGTTACAAATTATTACAGAGTGTTCTTAACCCCAACAGAAAATTAACTGATTATTACATCAAAGATTGCAGAACACATCAGTATACAAAAATTCCAGCACTTATTTTATATGACATCATTGCAAAGACTAATTTTGTACGATATAAAACATTTCTATACCTATACAACATCTTTTATGCCCTCAGTATGTGCTGGGACGTCTCCTGTTATATTTTCCCAGGTTTAACTAACATTTTATGTGGTTATTTGCCCTCCAGTTATCAATTAACACGTGACCTAACTTAATATCATAAAAGTCTTACTAAGAAAAGAAAGAAGAAAAGAAGAAAAAGAAACAAAGGAGGAGAAAAGAGAAGGAAAAAAAAAAAAAAAAAAGGGGGAGGGGGGTCGCTACTGGTTAGTTTTTATGTATTGTGCCTGTATTTTTGAATAAAAACTAACCATTTTTTTGCAAAGCTAATTTGTTGCTGGGGTCCATTGTTAAAATTGTCCGTCTGTTCTATTATGTATTGGGAATGGAGTAGATATGTTAGATTATTAAGTGTTGGTGGACGAATTGCTTGCCAGTTTTTTAATATAAGATATCTGGCGCCCAATATTACAGTATTGATGAAGCTGTTATTGCGCATATCGTGAGTAGTGTTTGTTAAAAAGAATATATTGGCTTGTGATAGGGTAATTTGTGCATGAAACAGTTGATTCAACCAAAACTGTATCCGTTTCCAGAATTGCAAGATTTTTGGGCATGACCAAAACATGTGGACCAGGTCGGCCGTCACGGATCTACATCTTGGGCACAGTTTTAGCGTTTGGTCGTACCATTTATTTATATCTGCAGGAGCTATGTACAAACGATTTAAAATTTTAAATTGTGATTCGCGCCAGGTCGCCGATAGGGTAGCACGTTCCGCCACTGTTATACTATGTTTCAACTGTTCAATATCTATTGTAGGAATATCACATAGCCATTTAGCCTGAATTCTTACAAGATTGGCTTCACCTTTCTGTGTTAATATCATTCTATACCAATAGCTGATGGAATGCTTTCCTGCTTTATATAAGGATAGGCCCATTCTTATACCAGGATGAAGCCAGTATCCAGTTTGATTTTGAACTACTTCATTGTACCAGTGTCGCACTTGCAAATACGCATAAAAATCTCTATTCACGAGTTGGAACTTAGATTTGAGATAAACAAAAGTGTGTATGTTCGTGTTCTCAGTATCACGAAGATGAATTAAGTGAGTGAGACCTTGTGTCGCCCATCTATTAAATACTCTATTACTTAATCCAGGACTGAAGCACGGGTTCTTAGTGATAGGCACTAGCTCCGAAATTTGGGGATTGTCTTTCATACATAAACGAATGTGTTGCCATGCTTTAATGACATTTACTATGGTGCATTTAGTCTTAAGCTTAGCTGGGAGTGCCTTAATAGGACAATGTAATAGAGCATTTAATGAATAGGGAAAGACTAGTCTTTGTTCAACTTCAAGTGAAGCGATATAAGATCTTTCCGTGATCCAATCCATGGCGACCTTAGCCAAACAGATATTATTGTAGAGTGCGAATATGAGGAATGATAGTCCACCGTATTGTCTAAGATGAGCCAATTTGTCAAGTGCGATCCTGCTCTTACCCATGCCCCATAGAAAGGTCCTGAATCGTTTGTCCAAAAGCTTGATATCTTTTTTTGCTAATATAAGAGGTGAATTTTGCATGGTATATAATAGTTTTGGTAGTATAGTCATCTTAACTAGGTTAATTTTAGCCGTTAGTGAGAGGGGTATTTTCGTCCAGTTCAGCAGGTCGGCTTCAATTTTGTTTAGAAGTGGGGCGAAATTCAGTTCGTACCATTCTATTGGATTTCTACTGATTCTGATACCAAGATATGTAATGTAGTGCTCTGCTACATTAAATGGAGGCGTATAATTTGTTTGCGGGTTTGGGTTTAGCCAAAGTAGGTCAGACTTGTTAATGTTAATTTTGTAGCCTGAGAATGAACCAAACAGTTCAATAGTCTTCAATATATGGGGAATCTCGGCTTGCGGATCGTTAAGAAAGATTAGTACATCGTCTGCGTAAAGCAGTATTTTAAAAGATTTATCACCTATGCTAAGCCCTTCTAATTGAGTTTTTAGCATTAGTGCTAGAGGTTCTAATGCCAGATTGAATAATAATGGTGAGATTGGACACCCTTGACGAGTACCCGTCTTGATATCAAAAGAATCTGTGAGTGAGCCGTTTACCAATAACATTGATGATGCATTTGAATATAATGCCCTAATACAAGTTGGGAAGTTCCCTATAAACCCGAATTGTTTCATGGTGTAAAATAAATGATCCCAGGTAATCGAATCAAATGCTTTTTGGGCATCGAGAGAGAGAATAGCTGGGTCGGCATGTTGATGGGTTTTATTAGCATGCAGGAAGTCTATTAGCAAAAAAAATTTACTAGTACTGGCCATTGAGTTCCGCTGTGCCATAAAGCCGACCTGGTCCACATGTATTAGGGATTCAAGAATGGGTTTTAACCTATGTGCCAAAATTGCGGTGAATATTTTATAATCAACATTTAGGAGTGATATGGGGCGGTATGAGTCAGCTATTTCTGGGTCTTTTCCCTTTTTTGGGATTAATATAATTTTTGATGCAGTGAAGTATTTAGAAGGTGTCTTACCCTTGCCTAGATAATCATTAAACAGATTCGTTAATGCTGTTGCGACCTCATCTCTCAGTATTTTATACATTTCAGCCGGGAGTAAATCAGGGCCTGCAGCCTTACCCAATCTAAGTCTGTCTATGGCTTGTATTACTTCGGCGTTAGTTATGATTTGATTAAGCTTTTCTGCATCTTGTCGGGGTAGAACTGGGACCTGGATTTTTCCCCAAAACTTCTCTTTGTTCTGAATGTCTATATTTGGGTCATTATATAGTCTCTTAAAAAATTCATGGAACCCGGTCTTAATATCCTCTGACTCAGTTAATCTTTTCCCCCCAATCTTAATAGCTTTTATAGGTTTGTGTGCTTGATGTATCCTAACACAATTTGCCAATAATTTCCCAACCTTGCTACCGAATCTGTAAAACTTAGCCCTTTGTTGGCTTTCTTGTGTCATAGCTTTCTGAAGTGATGCTGTATCCCATTCTAGTTTGGCTTTACAGTATTTCTGCCAGTGCAACTGGTTAGGTTCGGTAATGTACAAATTATAGGTGTTTCTGAGATAATTTGATAACTCTCTCTCTCTTAAGCGTGTTTTGGCCCTGATCCTGCATGTATATTTTTTAATCTTACCCCTTATTACTGCTTTAGCTGTTTCCCAGTAAGTTTCCGACTTGTGGTTATATGAGCTGTTCTGTAACTTATATTCTCGCCACACCGCATGAATGTGTTTTTGAAACTCCTTATTACTAGATAGATAGCGCGGAAAAGTATATCCTCCAGCAGGTTCAAAAGAGGTGTTGAAAGGCTTAATTTCTAGGAATATGGGGGCGTGATCAGAAATGATAATGTCACCTATCTGCGCTTTCGTGCAGTTCCCGAGCACCCTATCTGATCCCAAAAAGAAATCAATTCGTGAGAATGTTTTATGATGTTTAGCTTCACATGTGTATGCTCTTGTATTGGGGTTCTTGTGACGCCAGATATCTTGTAATTGGAGTGTATTGCAGAAAGTTCGTAATATTCTAGATATTTTTTGGGGAATTCTGATTGGCTTTGTATAGTTAGTGTTCAGACGATCTATGTTGGTTGCAGCAAGATTGAAGTCCCCTGCCACTATCATGATAGTGTCCATATAATTGAACAATTTGGCCTTCAATTTTACCCAGAATAACTCATCATAATTATTGGGGCCATATACATTGCATATCGTATAAACGATTGAACCAACTTTTATTCTCATAATGATATATCGTTTCCCGGAGTCTAACTCCTAAGAAATAATTTCATAATCCAAATTTTTCCGGATTAATATAGCTACTCCACGTTTTCGTGATGCACATGGAGTAGATATAATCTCCTGGACCCAATTAACTTTCAATTTTTTGTGTTCTTGTTCGGATAGATGTGTTTCTTGGAGTAAGTTAATATCTGCTCTGTATTTATTTATATGTGTTAAGATTATTTTGCGTTTGATTGGGTTTGTGATACCGCCCACGTTCCATGACATGACCTTTAAAGTCATTTTAATCTATTTGTATCATTGTCTATAGGCATTGTGAGAGAAGAAAAAAAAAAAAAAAAAAAACAAGAAAAAAAAAAAACCTTTTCCTCCTAGTCTCCCCCACGTCATATCTAGCTATATATAAAAGGGACAAGTGAAGGTGGGAAGGAAGTGAATGAGGGGGGGCAAGTGCGTGGAATGAGTGCGCTAGGAAGTGCAGGGAAACGGGGTACTGTTTAAATCTAGTATTGGGGATAAACCCCTGGTGATAGTGAATAATGCAATTGCCAGAAAAGAAAGAGGGAAAGAATATGTAATGGGCAGTCCCTGTTGGGGTTCCTAACTAGATTTGCTAGAACTGCCTGTACCACTGTTTAGCCCAGAAAGTGGTATCCTGTGTTGCTTGCCTGATAGACTCTCTCTCAAAAAAGGAATACCTTCCTATATGATTCTGAGATATTCGTTACTTGTGTCATCAAATATTATTCAGGGGTCCTAAAAGTAGTATCGCAATTAACATTTAAACTCTGGCTAAACATTAATGTGCTGCCTTCAAATAGTGCCTAATGTTTATAGTGAGAGATGTCCAGTTGTTCCACTAGTATAGGTGATATTAACAATGCAATTGTTCTCTATTAATAATCAGATGTGCGTTTTAAAAGGGCAACGTTCACTTAGTAACCAAGTATAGTTTTGCAAGATCACATTGCAATTACTACTGTAAACCAAGCTCCATATGAATTAAGTCACGGTTAGCCTATGCACTTTAGTCATAGAGTCACCGCCCCACAACAGTTATGCTATGCGATATTTACAATAACAATTAGTAAGGTCAGTTACTGTTGGTGAGGAAAAATATGCAGTGAAGGAAAAAGAGAAAAAAAAATAAAAAAATTTTCCCCTCTCATTTGTTACCCATATATAGCCATATACCATGCACGCTTCGTTTGTTGTGGGAGGTACCTAAAGAAAATTCTTGAGAAACTTTATCTATATACTTTATGCATTGCAGTATTGAATCGAGATATGGTCCACATGACAGTAATATTCATCACATTTCAGGTACACATTTCTAACAGATATGTTATGCACAGTGCCCTTAATTAAGAGGGCGTTTTCTGAGTTGAGTCAGTCGTAATAAAGTCTGTTTATGTGGCTAGTATCGCCCCTAAACAAAAAGGTTGACAAAAAATATGACTCCAGCAGTTATGTGTGGTAACCAGCAATAATATAGGACTCTCACTTAGGCAAGTCAGCTGTCTTATCCTTTTCACAGCTTCCGCTAGGAGCCACGAAGCTTATAATGATCCTAAGTGAATCTCGAGTATATCCGATCTGCGGTTACCCGGCCAGATCCAGCAGATTCCTTGGTATAGAGTAATCCACCTTCTAGTATCAAGTATCTGAGGCAGTACGTATAAAACCTTAATGAGCAGTAGTGCCACAAACATGCAATTGCAGTTATTATATTCTTGTGACCACTATATTCCACCTTTGTAGGTATTAGCGATAGCCCAGCTATATGTGTGAACTGTTAGTGTTTTGCTTTATGATAACTTATGGGCTTATGAAACTTGCAAGAAGTTATAATATGCGCTATGCAACCTCCTCTTCTTATCTTTCTCTTCTTACCTTCACCCAGTCGATCTCTGGGACTTTAAGTTGTAGGATTCAGTCTAGTCAGACCGTGTGTGTCTGGTCCGAGCAGGCAGGTGAGTTAGAGTGACTCCGTCGCTCTCCCCCAACCAGGCGGGGGGGTCTGGAGTTGCGCAGTTCGTCGGCGTTGCTTCGGCTCTAACAGTAAGGGCTTCCAAGTGCTTCCCCACCTCACAACTGGGGGTCCGTCTCAATCCGCAACAGCCGTGCTGAACTCAGGTCTCGAGCGGCAAGGTTATGGTCTCCGCCTCCTCCTGTGCTGATCTACCAGCGTGACCGTAGCCAGGCGGTCAAAAGGCTTTGTGGGCACTTCTTGAGCAGTAACGGCAGCCAAGCTCCACCGTTCAGGCCTCTGGGTTGCGGTGTACCTCCGCATCCAAAGAGTAGCATATGCTCTGCACGTTTACCAGTGCAAATGTCGGCGGGTGGTTTCACACAGCGAGCCTCCTCACTCCTCACAGCTTCTCACCATGCGCCTCCTACCGGAAGTGCCGCTTTCCCATTTTCTAGTTTAAATTATTTCTAAAAAAAAATAATTTAAACTCATTGCACTTTTCCTTTAGCACCCAATCAAAAGCCAACATTTTCTTTCAGCAACATAATTCTTTTTAGTCAGATCATTAGTTTCTAGATGAACAATCACACAATTCCCTATAAGTTTTTTCTTGCTGTCTTAAAGGGACATTCTAGCCATTTTATAAACCAAAACCAATTAATTATTTTTTTAACTGCATTTATTTATATGCCATGTTGATGTATAACTCTTAAATGTATCAACTTTCCACAGTCCACCAAAACTCACTGTTGAATCTCAAATCATTTTATGCATGACTGTAGTGATGTCTCGAATTGTTCGCTGGCGAATAGTTCCCGGCGAACATAGCTTGTTCACGTTCGCAACGGCGGGCGAACATATGCAATGTTCAATCCGCCCCCTATTCGTCATCATTGAGTTAAACTTTGACACTGTATCTCACAGTCTGCAGACACATTCCAGCCAATCAGCAGCAGACCCTCCCAGCTCCTGGACAGCAGCCATTTTAGAGCTCTCACTAAGCTGCTTTCTTAGTGAGAGGAGGGACAGTGTAGCTGCTGCTGATTTAATAGGGAAATTGATAGCTAGGCTAGTGTATTCAGTGTCCACTACAGTCCTGAAGGACTCATCTGATCTCTGCTGTAAGGACAGCACCCCAAAAGCCCTTTTTAGAGCTAGAACATCATTTTTTTCCCTGTGTAATCTAATTGCAGTTGCCTGCCTGCCAAGCCACTTGCCCAGTGCCACCACTCATATCTGTTGTAACAGTAGTGTAAATTTAAAAAAAAAAAATATTTTTTGACTGTGAAACATCAGTCTGCTAGTGTAATCTAATTGCAGTTGCCTGCCTGCCAGCGTGTGTGCCAGGCCCACTTGCCCAGTGCCACCACTCATATCTGGTGTAACAGTAGTATAAATTTAAAAAAAAACAACTTTTTTGACTGTGAAACATCAGTCTGCTTGTGTAATTTAATTGCAGTTGCCTGCCTGTCAGCGTGTGTGCCAGGCCCACTTGCCCAGTGCCACCACTCATATCTGTTGTAACAGTAGTGTAAATTTAAAAAAAAAAACTTTTTTGAGTGTGAAACATCAGTCTGCTAGTGTAATCTAATTGCAGTTGCCTGCCTGCCAGCGTGTGTGCCAGGCTCACAGCGTATGCTGTGCCCACTTGCCCAGTGCCACCACTCATATCTGGTGTAACAGTAGTGTAAATTTAAAAAAAAAAAACTTTTTTGACTGTGAAACATCAGTCTGCTAGTGTAATCTAATTGCAGTTGCCTGCCTGCCTGCCAGATAGGGGACGTAACAGGGATTAAACTGATCAGAATACTACTACTTAACACACCACTCATATCTGGTGGCACAATAGATTGCACGCGCAGTGCCCCAAATTTGAAGCAGGAGGACCGACCAAGCATCTTTTTCCATCTCCCGGTTCCTAAAATCCATGCCATATACACGTCCCCTGGTGCCGCAACTGCCTCTGGGAACCTTACCATGGGTCCCAAACCGCACGTCTTGTAATTCTCTGTCTGGGAAATTATCTATCTATCAAATGTATCTATTTATCTATCAAATCTATCTATCTATCGTATCTATCAAATGTATCTATTGCATCTATTCATCTATCTATCTAATCTATGTATCTATCTATCTATCAAATCTATCTATCTCGTGGGCGGACTGTTATCTGACAGCCACTTGTGTTTCAGCCATGCCATATACATATCCATGCCATATACACGTCCCCTAATAGGGGACGTAACAGGGATTAAACTGATCAGAATAGTACTACTTAACACACACCACTCATATCTGGTGGCACAGTAGATTGCACGCGCAGTGCCCCAAATTTGAAGTAGGAGGACCGACCAAGCATCTTTTTCCATCTCCCGGTTCCTAAAATCCATGCCATATACACGTCCCCTGATAGGGGACGTAACAGGGATTAAACTGATCAGAATAGTACTACTTAACACACCACTCATATCTGGTGGAACAGTAGATTGCACGAGCAGTGCCCCAAATTTGAAGTAGAAGAACCGACCAAGCATCTTTTTCCATCTCCCGGTTCCTAAAATCCATGCCATATACACGTCCCCTGATAGGGGACGTAACAGGGATTAAACTGATCAGAATAGTACTACTTAACACACCACTAATATCTGGTGGCACAGTAGATTGCACGCGCAGTGCCCCAAATTTGAAGTAGGAGGACCGACCAAGCATTTTTTTTTTCATCTCCCGGTTCCTAAAATCCATGCCATATACACGTCCCCTGATAGGGGACGTAACAGGGATTAAACTGATCAGAATAGTATTACTTAACACACCACTCATATCTGGTGGCACAGTAGATTGCACGCGCAGTGCCCCAAATTTGAAGTAGGAGGACCGACCAAGCATTTTTTTCCATCTCCCGGTTCCTAAAATCCATGCCATATACACGTCCCCTGATAGGGGACGTAATAGGGATTAAACTGATCAGAATAGTACTACTTAACACACCTCTCATATCTGGTGGCACAGAAGATTGCACACGCAGTGCCCCAAATTTGAAGTAGGAGGACCGACCAAGCATCTTTTTCCATCTCCCGGTTCCTTAAATCCATGCCATATACACGTCCCCTGATAGGGGACGTAACAGGGATTAAACTGATCAGAATAGTACTACTTAACACACCACTAATATCTGGTGGCACAGTAGATTGCACGCGCAGTGCCCCAAATTTGAAGTAGGAGGACCGACCAAGCATCTTTTTCCATCTCCCGGTTCCTAAAATCCATGCCATATACATGTCCCCTGATAGGGGACGTAACAGGGATTAAACTGAACAGAATAGTACTACTTAACACACCTTATAATAACGCAGAGAGAGGCAGTCTAGGCCAAAATAAACTTTCATGATTCAGATAGAGCATGTAATTTTAAACAATTTTCCAATTTACTTTTATCACCAATTTTGCTTTGTTCTCTTGGTATTCTTAGTTGAACACTTAACCTAGGAGGTTCATATGCTAATTTCTTAGACCTTGAAGCCCACCTCTTTCAGATTGCATTTTAACAGTTTTTCACCACTAAAGGGTGTTAGTTCACGTATTTCATATAGATAACACTGTGCTCGTGCACGAGAAGTTATCTGGGAGCAGGCACTGACTGGCTAGACTGCAAGTCTGTCAAAAGAACTGAAAAAAGGGGCAGTTTGCCGAGGCTTAGATACAAGATAATCACAGAGGTTAAAAGTATATTATTATAAATGTGTTAGTTATGCAAAACTGGGAAATGGGTAATAAAGGGATTATCTATCTTTTAAAACAATAAAAATTCTGGTGTAGACTGTCCCTTTAAACGGGGAGTTTGGTCTGTCACTGTGAAGCGGGCGTACACTACCTTACACTACCTGATCGATACAACATCATACCTGATGTTTTAAAGCACGTTATTCCAAACAATTTAGCAATGTTAGGTGATTTATGCCCTTTATGGCTTAAAACCAGACTCTGCATCAACTATGTAATTTTCCATGGGAGTTTTGCCATGGATCCCCCTCCGGCATGCCACAGTCCAGGTGTTAGTCCCCTTGAAACAACTTTTCCATCACTATTGTGGCCAGAAAGAGTCCCTGTGGGTTTTAAAATTCGCCTGTCTATTGAAGCCAATGGCGGTTTGCCCGGTTCGCCCGTTCACGAACAGTTGCGGAAGTTCGTGTCCGCCGTTCACGAACGAAAATTTTTAGGTTCGCGATATCACTACATGACTGAAATAAGACACAGAACATTCAAAGACCAAACTAGCTGTAGTCATCTACATCACATCAATGTACAGTAGGAAATGTATACAATTATGCAGTGCACCAACAGCCAATTAACAGCTGACTCATCCTCTCAATACAAGTCTATGGCTAACATGTCTTCTAGGCAACAAGCAAGCATTCATTTGTCACTGTAGTTCATATTATTTGCAGTGAACTATTTTTCTTTAATTAAGGATACTCAAATATAAGTTTCATTTTGCCTTTTAAAAGTAATTTCTAAGGAAGTGCTTAAGTTTGCGATATAAGAAAGAAAGATGCTACACTCAGTGTTATGATGCTAGGTGTAGGGAGAATGGCATTTATATATTTTAATAGGACCAAACTGCTACTGGGATTGGCGCAAATTTGTAGTTTAGAGAAAGTTTCACATTGTGGGGAAACCTATGCTCATTGCAGAGTACTACTGATAAATGTTTAACTGAAATACTTATGAGACAAACCTTTGTAGACACACGTGTCAAATGTTATCCCGGAAGCAGACCAACCAAGTACTGAGGAGGGATGACAAAATAATCTGACCAGAGCTTTATGGATATGCCTCGGGATGTGATCCACCAGCAACGTATAATAGATGGAGTGAGAACTTGATAAGTTGACTAATTGGCATAGCAGAAGGACAAGTGCAGAAGAGTGGTTAGCCAGGTCTAGGTCATGCACAAAACTGTAATCTGAAGCAAGGTAAGCCAAGGTCAGTTCAGGCTAGAATTGGCAGTAGAAGATCAGTCCAAGAAGATTAGCCAAGGGCACAACAAAGACAAGGTCAGTCTAGGACAATGGGCATAAGCAGGTCAGAAAGGCAGGGGTCGGCAACAGTCAGGAAAAACAGATCAGAATCAGGAGACCAAGGCAAAATGCAAGCAAAGTTCAATAGCCAGAAACCCAGAAGTATAATCACACCCTGTATACTACTAGGAGAACCAATTAACAGACAATAGAAGGGTCACAATATCAACTTGAATCATGTGTTGTGAATACCAATGAGGAACAGATGCAGCATCACTCGTGTTAGCAATGATGCAAGTGATCACGGAATTACTAAGCAAGTTGAATCCTGCAAGACAGGGTGACACAACTAATATTGAGGAGCCCATGTCTGGCACAGAAATAACACCGGATATGATCGAGGTACTGGCAAAGATTGTACAGCAAATGCTGATGCCTATCATGGATTACGGGGACGTTGTATATGCACCTGCACCGCAAACTCACCTTAATAAACTTAATACATTGTATAACTCGTCCTGCTGCTTTGTGCTACAATGTAACTACAGGACCCACCATTGTGACATGCTAAAATAACTAAACTGGCTGACACTGGAATCCAGACGCACCCTCCATCTTTCATGCCTTGTGTTTAAGAGCCTTTCTGGGAAGCTCCCACCCTACCTGAGCAGAATGCTCTCCACGGCTATTCCCACCTCCTATAACCTCCGATCCAGTACCAGCACATTATTTAGCTTGCCCCAAAACAAAAAGAAAGCAGCTCGATCCTCCTTTTCCTACAGAGTGCCACAGTTATGGAATGACCTCCCGCACACTTTCAAACCTTCCCCAAGCCTAATATCCTTTAAGAGATCCCTCTCTACATATCTCAAAACAGAATGCACCTGTCATGGTTGATTATATATTTCCTACCTGTTCTATGTAAACGTTTTGCATATATTGTATATTATTATTGTTTTTTAATTTTATTGTACTATATTGTATCAATGAAATGTTTTGTGGACCCAGGACATACTTAAAAACGAGAGAAATCTCAATGTATTCTTCCTGGTAAAATATTTTATAAATAAATAAATAATGCAGTGAAAGCTATCAATGAAACAGTGAACTTTTGTTAGATGCATTTATACTGATGCCTGTGTATAAGAAAAAACACTTTGATTGAATTTTATATTTTATTATACATAAATACAGTATTATAAATACAGAAATGCCCAAGAAACAAGGGCGTGTTTATGGATAGGCCAAAAAGGCCGGTGCCTAGGGCGTGAACTTTTGGGGGGGCAGCACTTTTCTACTTCACACTTGAATATGTCTGCTGCCTGCTTTGAAAAAAAATAAATAATTGTAAACGGGCGGATTACCGCCAAGCAGTCACGTGACCGGCTTTTCACCGAGGTCATGTGACATTTTTAACCAGCCAGCTTCTGTGTGTTCTGCATGCCGGCGCCGGGAGACATCAGGAGGAGACCCATACTGTGATCAGTAGAGCCAGTGAAGACTGGAGCGGCTCAGCGGGGCGACAATGAAGACAACAAACTGTCTTAAACTTAGGTAGGGCACAGTCTCTTCCACAGAGTCATTTGTTGCACTTGCTTGCAATTTCAGAGCTATCATGGTAATGGTAGTGAGAGACTGAGAGTCTGACGGTCAGACTTTCAGTCTCTCACTACTACTACCAGGATAGCTCTGAAATTGCCGGGCCTGGCTTTTCACCCAGCCAGCTTCTGTGTGTTCTGCATGTCGGCGCTGGGAGAGATCAGGAGACCCATGTGAGCAGTGGAGCGGCAGAGCCAATGAGGACTGGAGCGACTCAGCGGGGCGACAACACTGTCTTTAACTTAGGTAGGGCACAGTCTCTTCCACAGTCACTCGTTGCACTCGCTTGCAATTTCAGAACTATCATGGTAATGGTAGTGAGAGACAGAGTCTGACGGTCAGACTCTCAGTCTCTCACTACTACTACCATGATAGATCTGAAATTGCAAGCAAGAACTGCAACGTTAGAATAAAAACACAAACAATATTTGCACACTGCCACTGCCACAACATCAAAAAGGTGGCAAAATAATTAAAGCTTAATTTTATATACTACTTAGGAAAGTAATGGGTGCACAGAGTACTGGATTTACGTCTTGCCTTTTTGTCTTGTGTGAGACATGAGGGCCTTGTTCCTGTGCATGTCCAATAAACATAGGGCTCTAATACTTCTGCTTCCCTTATAAAGAATGCAGATCCAAATGCTAGAAAACTCCCCTCTTTGACCAAGGTTGGTGTTAAAACTTATTTGGAAAGTTAATTTTTAATTTATGTGATATTGACTGTTATAATTTCAGAAGTAACTGCTTGTGTTGATTTTGAGGTTCCCAAGCATGCTTTAGTAGTGACTCTACCTACAAGGAATACAGAGCAATGTATAGTAGTGACTCTACAGTGATTAGTTTTTAGTGCTTTTAATTAAGCCCTAGCTAGAACAAACGTAGATTTATGTTACAGCGTTGTTTAATAGATGAAATAAGAATTAAATAAAAGCACTTTCACCCTTTGCTCAGACAGGATGTTATAGGCTGTTGTTACACAGATCTCACAACAGTACTACTAACAACCTGTCATGGTCCTATCTTACACATTCCACCTTAATATATACTTTGCCATATCAAGCCTATACCACCTTAACATTGTCTCCTCCTGCCTATAAAGCCTGCACTGTCTAATTACTCTTTGCTGGTTTATTGAAGTGATTAACTCACAACTCCAGCTTGTATCCTGGTGAAAGAAAGTACTCGGCTGCATTTAAACTACTTCACTTGTACACCTTGGCAAAAGCGCTGCTTGTTGTCTTCCTACCTGGCTTCCTCTGACGTCACTGCAAGCCATTCACTCCTCACACGCTGCTCAGGCCTGGCAGCGTTCCAACTTCACAGCGTGCACAGACTTCCAGCTGCTCTGACACAGCCTTCCGGATCTCAAGCACTCACAGTGCCTTCAGCTTGCAACAAGTATAGCGACACATGAGGTTATCAGGTTCCGTATAAGCTTTTACTTGTTGTGTTCTAAGTCTGCTACTCTCACTACTTCCATATTTAAGCTTGCCATAATATTGACATTCCTCTATGTGTTACACTGTATAAATCTGCCAGCAAGCTACTAGCACTACCATTACTAAATGGTTATATTAACTCCTCACCTGCAGTGTGCCATATTAAACATGCTATGAGTACTAATCAGGGTATTTTCCTTAACTAGTTACTGCTCCTGTCTTGAGAAATATATATCCTTTGTTCTGCCTCTAAAGCATTCCTGTATTCATTACTCTTTGATATTGGAAGCTTATTGAGGCAATATAAATACAGATTAGGATTATATGCTTCCTTACTAGCAAGCATATTTCCCAGTTTGTTACATTAACATATTACCACAGTTCTACTTCTAAAGTACTAAAGATAAGTAAAGCATTGTCACATAAACAAGTGATTTCTTACATATTCTATCATTGCTCTTCCAAACCCGGTTACGGTGACTCTACAGCTTCCTCCCACTTACCGCATTCACCCGACGTTTCATGTGTCCCTCATCAAGCCTTGCTACTCTTCTACCCCTCTATCAGCCACTTCCCTGGGTTCTCCTACCCCGGATCCTGAGTACGAGGTCCAGGCCATTCTGGACTCTAGACGTTGGCATGGTGAACTGCAGTATCTGGTTCATTGGTCTGGGTACGACTCTTCGGAGGACTCTTGGGAACCCGCTTCGAATCTCTCTGCAGATAGGTTGGTCTCTTTGTTTCATCGGAGGCATCCGGATCGTCCTTCTCCCTGAAACCTCTTTGATGTTTCCTTGGGGGGGGAGTATGTCATGGTCCTATCTTACACATTCCACCTTAATATATACTTTGCCATATCAAGCCTATACCACCTTAACATTGTCTCCTCCTGCCTATAAAGCCTGCACTGTCTAATTACTCTTTGCTGGTTTATTGAAGTGATTAACTCACAACTCCAGCTTGTATCCTGGTGAAAGAAAGTACTCGGCTGCATTTAAACTACTTCACTTGTACACCTTGGCAAAAGCGCTGCTTGTTGTCTTCCTACCTGGCTTCCTCTGACGTCACTGCAAGCCATTCACTCCTCACACGCTGCTCAGGCCTGGCAGCGTTCCAACTTCACAGCGTGCACAGACTTCCAGCTGCTCTGACACAGCCTTCCGGATCTCAAGCACTCACAGTGCCTTCAGCTTGCAACAAGTATAGCGACACATGAGGTTATCAGGTTCCGTATAAGCTTTTACTTGTTGTGTTCTAAGTCTGCTACTCTCACTACTTCCATATTTAAGCTTGCCATAATATTGACATTCCTCTATGTGTTACACTGTATAAATCTGCCAGCAAGCTACTAGCACTACCATTACTAAATGGTTATATTAACTCCTCACCTGCAGTGTGCCATATTAAACATGCTATGAGTACTAATCAGGGTATTTTCCTTAACTAGTTACTGCTCCTGTCTTGAGAAATATATATCCTTTGTTCTGCCTCTAAAGCATTCCTGTATTCATTACTCTTTGATATTGGAAGCTTATTGAGGCAATATAAATACAGATTAGGATTATATGCTTCCTTACTAGCAAGCATATTTCCCAGTTTGTTACATTAACATATTACCACAGTTCTACTTCTAAAGTACTAAAGATAAGTAAAGCATTGTCACATAAACAAGTGATTTCTTACACAACCTGGATGTGTTTACTTTATACAGTATCACTATCTTACACTTTTACTGAATCTACAGGGAGTGCAGAATTATTAGGCAAATGAGTATTTTGACCACATCATCCTCTTTATGCATGTTGTCTTACTCCAAGCTGTATAGGCTCGAAAGCCTACTACCAATTAAGCATATTAGGTGATGTGCATCTCTGTAATGAGAAGGGGTGTGGTCTAATGACATCAACACCCTATATCAGGTGTGCATAATTATTAGGCAACTTCCTTTCCTTTGGCAAAATGGGTCAAAAGAAGGACTTGACAGGCTCAGAAAAGTCAAAAATAGTGAGATATCTTGCAGAGGGATGCAGCACTCTTAAAATTGCAAAGCTTCTGAAGCGTGATCATCGAACAATCAAGCGTTTCATTCAAAATAGTCAACAGGGTCGCAAGAAGCGTGTGGAAAAACCAAGGCGCAAAATAACTGCCCATGAACTGAGAAAAGTCAAGCGTGCAGCTGCCAAGATGCCACTTGCCACCAGTTTGGCCATATTTCAGAGCTGCAACATCACTGGAGTGCCCAAAAGCACAAGGTGTGCAATACTCAGAGACATGGCCAAGGTAAAAAAGGCTGAAAGACGACCACCACTGAACAAGACACACAAGCTGAAACGTCAAGACTGGGCCAAGAAATATCTCAAGACTGATTTTTCTAAGGTTTTATGGACTGATGAAATGAGAGTGAGTCTTGATGGGCCAGATGGATGGGCCCGTGGCTGGATTGGTAAAGGGCAGAGAGCTCCAGTCCGACTCAGACGCCAGCAAGGTGGAGGTGGAGTACTGGTTTGGGCTGGTATCATCAAAGATGAGCTTGTGGGGCCTTTTCGGGTTGAGGATGGAGTCAAGCTCAACTCCCAGTACTACTGCCAGTTTCTGGAAGACACCTTCTTCAAGCAGTGGTACAGGAAGAAGTCTGCATCCTTCAAGAAAAACATGATTTTCATGCAGGACAATGCTCCATCACACGCGCCCAAGTACTCCACAGCGTGGCTGGCAAGAAAGGGTATAAAAGAAGAAAATCTAATGACATGGCCTCCTTGTTCACCTGATCTGAACCCCATTGAGAACCTGTGGCCCATCATCAAATGTGAGATTTACAAGGAGGGAAAACAGTACACCTCTCTGAACAGTGTCTGGGAGGCTGTGGTTGCTGCTGCACGCAATGTTGATGGTGAACAGATCAAAACACTGACAGAATCCATGGATGGCAGGATTTTGAGTGTCTTGCAAAGAAAGGTGGCTATATTGGTCACTGATTTGTTTTTGTTTTGTTTTTGAATGTCAGAAATGTATATTTGTGAATGTTGAGATGTTATATTGGTTTCACTGGTAAAAATAAATAATTGAAATGGGTATATATTTGTTTTTTGTTAAGTTGCCTAATAATTATGCACAGTAATAGTCACCTGCACACACAGATATCCCCCTAAAATAGCTAAAACTAAAAACAAACTAAAAACTACTTCCAAAAATATTCAGCTTTGATATTAATGAGTTTTTTGGGTTCATTGAGAACATGGTTGTTGTTCAATAATAAAATTAATCCTCAAAAATACAACTTGCCTAATAATTCTGCACTCCCTGTATATGCTGTAGATTGTAATCCTATGATTTACAAAAAATACTCCCTGACCAAAAAAATTATATGGCCAAAAATGGCCTAAATCCGGGAGGGGGGGGTGAGGCAGCAGGATTCTGAGTGCCTAGGGCAGCAGAAAACCTAAATACGCCCCTGCCAAGAAAGCAATTCCAATATAGTTATTGGAATAAATGGAACCTACTCCACTTTTAGTCATAATGATTATGAAGGGAGCAACAAAAGGCACTTGTAGGCGGTGTAAGATTTTCAAATCAGGGGATGTCAAGCACAAAGAACAGTTGCTTGATACCTGTGTATTTACATAATCTAGAAGAACTGGTTTATTTATTTGTTGTTTCGAATGTGGGCTCTCTCTGTCCTTGCTGACGTGCATAGCAGAAGCTACCATTTAAGCAATTTGCTATATGATTTCCATCAACTATCTTAAAAATAATTATCTTGCAATGTTTTTATTATTTTTTAACTAGGCTTCTGGAATTACCATGGCTAAGCATGAAAACTACAGTATAAAACAGTAGCTGTATGTACACTGAAAGGTTAGCATATACTTATCCCTGGCAGGCAATCTAGATTTTTTTGCCGGGGCTTTCAACACTTATTAAGGAAATGACAGCTGTTTCACAACTACTAAATCAAATGACAAAACAGCTATACCCTTTCCAAGAACCACAAGATATATATGGCATACCCAACACATGTAAAGTTGTACATTTTCAGAGTAAATATTACACCAATTTAATAAAGATAGAGGGGTTGGACGTTAACAGACTTTGCACTCTAGAGTGGCAGGGCCCACACTCCATTTCTCCCATTTATTTCCTTACTGTAGTACATCTTGAACCACATCATACCTGGGCAACAAGCAAAGTAATCACCTGTACATCACTTTTGTTATTTTCTTACTAAAGGATTTTTACTTTTTTTGAATACGCTGGCTTACATGGCACTGCCCTTTTTCTGCATCCTATCAAAAAATCCACTTCTTTTGTTGCTCAACAAGAACCTGGGGATGAAATATGTTTTTGACATTTCAGTTGAGGTTTTTTTTTTTCATTTGGAAACCATTATTAATAATATTGCTAGTAGGAACAGAACTTGCATTTTACAGAACCTGTAAAATAAATATATGTATTTGCACATCATTTTTAAAATATTGGAAAGTTTTATGGACCACTAAGTTTAAGGGGCCGATTTACCATATGCCGGATGGACATGATTCGCTGCAAATACATTAAGAAAACTTCTACAGCCAAGAACCACGCTATCAAAATTTTTAGATTGTTATCAGTTATTCTTCCTTTTGTATTTCACAATGGATCATGTGGCTTGCAGCTCCTAGGATGACATTTTTCATGCACTTTTGGGATCAATACCTGGAAATTAAATCCAATCTGCTAACAGTTCAGCATATTACTGGTGTTACTCTACTAAAGGAAAGTTTGTGATTAAGATTCACCTGTGGGATGTTCACTTTTATTTTCCCATTCCAAAGGATCATTTCAGGTTCCACATATTTGCAATGGAATTCTTTCATTATCAAATACTGGTTGTCTTTGTGGCAGCAACTTTCATCAAGGTTTTGTCTTTTCCTGACCAACCTCCTGCTAAATATTGCATATGCAGACAAAAGATGATCAACACACTTTGTAACGTTCTGTCTCATCTAATCTTTGAATTGCAAGTTAATTTATTGAAAAGCTTGCTCCTCTTTTTGGGTATGTTTCTAGACACAAACATGTCTAAGAGTTTCTCGGTAAATAAAAAAAATAAAAAAATCAGCCAGTCAATGGAATTTTGTATTATGTGTCTACCCAAGTCATGGCACTACATGATCTCTACCCTTAGCAAAATTCCATACAAGACTATTTTCTTGTCCAGTGGAACAGCAAATAAAGGACATGACCCAGAGAATGCACAGCATCATTGAGTGTGATCATCACTTAGTTGATTGCTATGAAATATAAATACTCCTAGGAAAGGAACTCCCAGCAGCTAGGCTTTACTGTGGTATTAACAGAAGATCATCTCAAAGAGTGGAATTACATAAGGACTTAAGAGGAGGCATAATGAACAACTCGAAATCAATGAATATACAAAAAGCCATCTAAGAGGTTATAGATCTTGAAGGAACATACATTCTTCACAACTCAAGGATGGTAAAGAAAAATACCTTACCTGCTCAACAAGTTAATATTGTGGTGCTTTAGATGGATATAACAAATATTTTCCTGGTTAATGGCATCATAATTTAGTGACTTGGCAATGACAGATTTTTGAAAATAATACTGTGTGTTTAAAGGGACAGTCTACACCAGAATTGTTATTGTTTTAAAAGAAAATCACTTTTTTACCCATTCCCCCGTTTTGCATAACCAACACAGTTATATTTATATATTTTTTACCTCTGTGAAAATGCCCCTTTTTTCAGTTCTTTTGACAGACTTGCAGTTTAGCCAATCAGTGATAGCTCCCAGGTAACGTCACGTACATGAGCACAGTGTTATCTATATGAAATTCATGAACTAACACCCTCTAGTGGTGAAAAACCTGTTAAAATGCATTCTTAAGAGGCGGCCTTCAAGGTCTAAGAAATTAGCATATGAACCTCCTAGGTTAAGCTTTCAACTAAGAATACCAAGAGAACAAAGCAAAATTGGTTATAAAAGTAAATTGGAAAATTGTTTAAAATTACATGCCCTATCTGAATCATGAAAGTTTATTTTGGACTAGACTGTCCCTTTAATAGAGAAGCCCTTTCAGTGAATTTCAGTGGGCTCTAATGCCTCCCTTACTTTTGCAAAGCTATTCTCAAAGCTAGCATATATATATATATATATATATATATATATATATATATATATATATATATATATATGACACACACACACTTAAAGGTAGCAATGCATACACAAACACATAGATAAGAATGCACATATAGAGGTGCGATACACACATACATACATATAGGAGGAGACAGACATACATATACAAAAAGATAGACATACATATACTTTCAGACAAACAGACACATACACAGGGATAAACACACACACATATGCATACATGTAGGGTCAGACAGACAGACAGACACATGCATACATACATGTACTTGCAGACATACAGGTACAGACAGACAAATACAGGGAGTGCAGAATTATTAGGCAAATGAGTATTTTGACCACATCATCCTCTTTATGCATGTTGTCTTACTCCAAGCTGTATAGGCTCGAAAGCCTACTACCAATTAAGCATATTAGGTGATGTGCATCTCTGTAATGAGAAGGCGTGTGGTCTAATGACATCAACACCCTATATCAGGTGTGCATAATTATTAGGCAACTTCCTTTCCTTTGGCAAAATGGGTCAAAAGAAGGACTTGACAGGCTCAGAAAATTAAAAAATAGTGAGATATCTTGCAGAGGGATGCCACTTGCCACCAGTTTGGCCATATTTCAGAGCTGCAACATCACTGGAGTGCCCAAAAGCACAAGGTGTGCAATACTCAGAGACATGGCCAAGGTAAGAAAGGCTGAAAGACGACCACCACTGAACAAGACACACAAGCTGAAACGTCAAGACTGGGCCAAGAAATATCTCAAGACTGATTTTTCTAAGGTTTTATGGACTGATGAAATGAGAGTGAGTCTTGATGGGCCAGATGGATGGGCCCGTGGCTGGATTGGTAAAGGGCAGATAGCTCCAGTCCAACTCAGACGCCAGCAAGGTGGAGGTGGAGTACTGGTTTGGGCTGGTATCATCAAAGATGAGCTTGTGGGGCCTTTTCGGGTTGAGGATGGAGTCAAGCTCAACTCCCAGTCCTACTGCCAGTTTCTGGAAGACACCTTCTTCAAGCAGTGGTACAGGAAGAAGTCTGCATCCTTCAAGAAAAACATAATTTTCATGCAGGACAATGCTCCATCACACGCGTCCAAGTACTCCACAGCGTGGCTGGCAAGAAAGGGTATAAAAGAAGAAAATCTAATGACATGGCCTCCTTGTTCACCTGATCTGAACCCCATTGAGAACCTGTGGTCCATCATCAAATGTGAGATTTACAAGGAGGGAAAACAGTACACCTCTCTGAACAGTGTCTGGGAGGCTGTGGTTGCTGCTGCATGCAATGTTAATGGTGAACAGATCAAAACACTGACAGAATCCATGGATGGCAGGATTTTGAGTGTCCTTGCAAAGAAAGGTGGCTATATTGGTCACTGATTTGTTTTTGTTTTGTTTTTGAATGTCAGAAATGTATATTTGTGAATGTTGAGATGTTATATTGGTTTCACTGGTAAAAAATAAATAATTGAAATGGGTATATATTTGTTTTTTGTTAAGTTGCCTAATAATTATGCACAGTAATAGTCACCTGCACACACAGATATCCCCCTAAAATAGCTATAACTAAAAACAAACTAAAAACTACTTCCAAAACTATTCAGCTTTGATATTAATGAGTTTTTTGGGTTCATTGAGAACATGGTTGTTGTTCAATAATAAAATTAATCCTCAAAAATACAACTTCCCTAATAATTCTGCACTCCCTGTATACATGCATACATGTAGGGTCAGGCAGAAACACATACACACAGGTATAGACATGTACCCACACATACATACATGTAGGGTCAGAAAGACACACACACATATATATATATATATATATATATATATATATATATATATATATATATACACATGTAGGGGCAGATAGGCACACATACATACATGTAAGGTCAGACAGACATATACATGTACTGGCAGACATACACTGGGATAGACACACACATACATACATGTAGGTTCAGACAAACACATACACAGTCAGGGATAGACATACACACATACATACATGTAGGGGCAGATAGACACACACACACACACATATATATATATATAAACAAATGTAGGGGCAGATAGACACATACACAGTCAGGGATAGACATACACACATACATACATGTAGGGGCAGATAGACACACACACACATATATATATATATATATATATATATATATATAAACAAATGTAGGGGCAGATAGACACATACACACATGTACGGGCAGACACAAACACACATACATACATGTAGGGGCAGTTATACACACTGCTGCCTCTCCTATTTCTCAAGTCCAGCTCACCTGGTATACCATCCTGCTCAATGGTATGCATGCTGCATTGGAAAGCAGGGGCATACTGGGTCAGGTTGCAATTGCCTTTGACAGGCTACCGAATGTGATATCACATAGAGCTGGTGGTGAGGCACAGAGGCTGGCAATTCTTTTTAACCCAATATTGCAGCGGTGTAGGTAGTTACATTATTCAACGGCACTACTGCTTCCCTGGCAGTGTTGATGCTCTGTGTCTGTGTGAGTCCCCACGCCTCTGACAACAGACTTGTGAAGTTGCGCAGCTACTACAAGCTGCCTGGCCACCCGGCTCCACCGTCCTTACTCAGAATAAACTTATACTTATTCTTACACTTGTCCCGGAGGAGAGGACGTGCATTTTTCAAGCACTGTGAGTGTGTATTTATATATATATATATATATTTTCCCCAAAGCTACTTTATTGCTACATCGTGTTCAATAACTATATATATATATATATATATATATAATATATATATAATATATAATATATATATATATATATATATATATATATATATATATATATATATATATATATATATATATATATCAGTGGCATATTTAGGTTTTGTGCTGCCCTATGAATTCAAAATCCCCACAATATGCCTATTAGTATTATTACCCCCACAGTAGTGAGCCACACTGCCACAAGTCACATCTGCCAGCTAAGTTAGTTAACACTTATTGCCTCCTCTGCTAGTTTCAATGCCCTACCTGAGTTAAGTCGTAACATCTTTATGGCATGATCTACAAGCATTCTGACTGTGGACCGCTGCACCTACTAGAAACTCCAATCCAGTATCAGACTTAGTTACCTGTCTGATGGAGTCCTGACCGCTAGCAATGGTACATCTACTACAATATTATTCAGCTTGTCCAACAAGCACTCCGACCGCCGATCACGATACAGACACTCCCACACTGACGTCAGCAATGCATTCAAATTGCCTATGGCTGACAAGGTATTTGGCAATTTAGTGAAGCGGCCGGGGGCAAGTGCCGTCCCCCAAAATAAGCACGGACCTTGTTGGCCTATGCCTTACTACGCCTATGGCTGACAAGGTATTGAAAGTGAACCTCAGTCTCTGAGTCTAATCTAATAATTCAACAACGGTGACAATAAAGATCAAACTTACAACCAGTGAAACCTCTGAGAAAAGCCGGTCACGTTACCACTCGACGGTTAGACTATCAAAATCATTTTGTTTTTTATTCCCAGCCACATATTTAGTGAAGCGGCTGGGGGCAAGTAAACTTTAGGTGTGATGGTATTGTGTTCTTAGGCGTGTTTTTTCTTCTTATTTTGAGAATGCGGTTGCACATTGCAATATTCATATCTCCACAATTTTGAGAATGCGATTGCGCGTTCACAATATTCATATTTCCATAATATTGAGAACGAGCAATTGCGGTTGCAATATTCCTATTTCAGAATATTGCGATTGTGTTTTACTTATGATATTGCAATTGCACTGTAGCAAATGTTTTTTACTTATTAAAGGGATACTGAACCCAATATTTTTCTTTCATGATTCAGATAGAGCAGGCAATTTTAATCAACATTTTCGAATTTACTTCTATTATCAATTTTTCTTTGTTCTCTTGTTATCTTTATTTGAAAAAGAAGGCATCTAAGCTGAGTCAGCCATTTTTGGTTCAGTACCCTGGACAGCACTTTTTTTGGTGGGTGAATTTATCCACCAATCAGCAAGAACAACCCAGGTTGTTCACAAAAATGGGCTGGCTTCTAAACTTACCATCTTGCTTTTCAAATAAAGATACCAAGAGAAAATTTTTATAATAGGAGTAAATTAGAAAGTTGCTTAAAATTGCATGGTCTATCTGAATCATGAAAGAAAAAATGTGGGTTCAGTGTCCCTTTAATATAGTGATTGCGTGTTCTCATTATTATGGAAATATGAATATTGTGAAAAAGCAATCATATTCTAAAAATAAGATTAAAAAAACACAACTAAGGACACAATACAAGATTTTTACAATCACGACTAAAGTTTACAAACATATTCTAACACTATACAATACATATACATTAAACAATGTATATATTATAGTTTTAATAGGAAGATTTTTTTGGTCTTTATTAACAAAGTAGATTGCAGACATGACGAATATATAGGCGTCCCATGGGAGTTTACTGGCTGTTCCATGGGAGTAACCTGTATTTTAATGGGGAAACATTACGGTGGGTTTACAATATTCAAAGCACTGTCCCCCATGTTAGCTATCCCTTTTCAGCCATTTAAGTCTTGTCTGCTTTTCAGTGGCAAGATTTCCCAGTGTGACAAATTTAGTAAATGTACAGTAAAACTGAATTTACATATGCATAATTTGAAGTGTTACTACACAGAAAACATTTTTTTTTATATATATTTATTTTTATTGAGGTTGTTCAAATATACAACATTAAGCAAGAGTTCAATAGGATATACAGTGGGTATATCAATAATTGTTTTGCCGTTATGTACAGGGATCAAGTAATAGAATACAACATACAAAACTGTGTAGATACAAAGGCCTCTAGTTATTGTCTGTCGGACCTGATCCGACAGAGCGGATCAGGTCCGACAGACATCGCTGAATACGGCGAGCAATATGCTCGCCGTATTCAGCATTGCACCAGACGCTCACAAGAGCTGCTGGTGCAACGCCGCCCCCTGCAGACTCGCGGCCAATAGGCGCCGATTGTACTCGATCGGGTTGATTTCCGGCGATGTCTGTCCGCCTGCTCAGAGCAGGCGGACAGGTTATGGAGCAGTGGTCAATGGGAGCTTGATACATATGCCCCAAAGCATCAGTACAATCAAGTTACTATTGAGCTGTAGAGTGGAACCTCATTTTTTCTTTTTATAGGGGACAAATTACTGCACCTCCAAAACTTGAGAAGGCCACTCATGGACCTAAGTAATCTGTATGGTTTAGGGGAGGAGCTCTAATGTTAAATACGGTCACTCTTGGACCTTGGAATGTAGTTGGGAGGGGGGACGCGTCTTGGGGATTAATGATATAACAGCATTATTATTATGTGGCTCGTTAGCAAAAGGGTCTCTCTTGGACTCATCTTAAGACACATGAAAGGTATTAGAAGAGGGCTAACAAATATTTAGTAAACTCACTGTATATAATCTTAGGATTATAGAGGATATCAAGAACCATCATCTATTATTTAAGATATTAAATATTTAACAACAATATATAGTGATCTGAATGGTTGCCTGGGATATAAATGGTCAGTAATAAGGTGCAGGAGCATGTGAGAGATCACACAACAGACAAATAAGCTAAGAATACTTGTGCAGCAATAAAGTGTTTTGAAACCTGTGGACTTAGATCTAGGTTTTAGCTATATCAGTAGTAGAATATAGAAAAATTATTTTCTGCAAACTTGAGTATTTAAACCCTGCCACCCAAATATGTGACCTATACCCGGATGACAGGTAAATTATTTATATTTGTAGGTGGGAAAATTCCTAGTAGTTATCTGTTAGTCTCCTCTAAACTACATAAGTGGTCCTTTTGACTCCCTAGTAAAGTGGAAGATGCTAATCCCAGAGGCACTGATTATAGCATTAAAAATGCACATGGATGGACTAGTTATTTTATTCAATAAACCCCTCCTAAGGATGACCTATTATTTGTCTTCAGATTAGATATATAGCCAATTGATAAAAATGTGGTTCCCAATGAACATTAAAGGGACATCTATATAACTATCAGGGAAATAAGTCAATATAATCTTGTAGTGCGTATACAACAAATTTAAACATATGGTTAGATAGCTTCTAAGCCCTGTGTATGCAAATAATTCATGTTAGGCTGCTCCATACAATAGTGGCAATATGTTGTGTCTGCACAATAGAAAAAAAAAAGTATGAGAAGAGTGATTTATGATCTGCATTTAAGTAAACCTAAGAATATATGTATGCACACCAACGCTAGTTTGAATTGCTTTATATTTGCAGGCTTCATCTAAGAGGCAATTACTAAATTGGATAATATAACATTTGAACGATTTCCCCTTGTAGGGGCTCCTATATTTAATCAATATTATGTACACTAACTAACAGGGATTGTCAAATATCTTAACTGCGAACATCTATAGCTGTAACGTAACTAGTTAAAAATGTGGTTTTAAGTCTCTCAGTCAGCCATACGGCTTAAATGATATAGAAAAATGTCTCAGTCATTTAGCCAACTCCAAAACGGTTTCCGTATCTGTTCATGGTCCAGAAGCAGTCCTTCAGTTACAAGGCACTGGAAGTCAGCAGAGCTTGGTATATCGCCCATACAAAGAAATAACATCTCCGTTGCATATAGGAGCCTGTTGAATGTAAAATCACTTTCTAGTGACCTGTCCTCACTATCTTTTACCCTATGACTCGAGGTTGACTCTGCATAAGGTGATTGAGAGATATGGAGATGAGGAACTATCTTTGTGTTGTTTCTTCTCTCTTGAGTAGCCAGATGTAAGGTAGTATCCCAGTATTGAGCGTCACAAGGAGAGGCCTGTTGTGTATTTTGCTGAGCTGAAGGTGCTATGTCATCTTGTTTTAATGATTTCCCAGGGTTCTGCGTTTGCTTGTGACCACACTCAATGGATCTCTTATGTTTCAGCTGCAATAACATCAGCACAACTCCCAAGCCTCTCTGCAGGTCATAAAAGTGCTGAGACATCAGTGACCGGACCTTCTGTTCTCAGGTGTCTATTGGCTCCATTACAGTCAGTCTACGTTGTTCCATCTGTCTCAGTAGTGGTTGCCCAGGTTGAGCACAGAGTAAGTACAGTATCAATAGTAAGGTAAGTTGCAATAGTGAGGTTGGATGTTGTTCCCGGGGGAGTGATGAAGATCTTTGTGCAGGCCGCTGCTCGAGTTTTCAATAATCTGGATTAGGTCTCCACATTATAAGTTTCATACAATAGTTACATCAAACGATGTGGAAGTTCCTTTAGCAGGTTATTTATGATAGTGTAGCTAGCGAGGTCCCTGTTAGTTGAAGATAATCGACTTAGATGAAATGAGGAGCTCCCATTTTTACATCCTAGCGCAGTTGCTGGCCAGACGCCCCCACAGAAAACATTTTTAATGCAATCTATTTTGTGTAAACACACTTTAAAGACAGCTCCCCCCACTTGTTGCCTACATTGCAGCTCGGTGGTGATGTCGGAGGACTTTTGCTGATGTTGAGATCCCTATTATATCCTATGGGAGACACATCATCACTTGTCAGCACAGCGAGGTTCAGCCCACTTTTTTTTTAAATATATCGCCAGACAATGTTTTGAGTATTGGGGGAAAGCCGCCACAGCAAATTAATTTTATTTATAGAGGAGAGTATTTCCCTTTGATGCAGTTTAATTTCACATTGTAGATAGGTAATTGAGGAGCTACGGGGGTCAGCTCTGAATTTGTGACTAAATGAGGAATTTTTACTTAAATTTTGGGCGAAGTTAACAGTCATTTTATTTGAAATAGTGTGATGAAATGTTTTGTTTTTCTATATATCTGCTGCCATTTTGTTTGTATCAGAGATTTTGGTGGGTAGAGAATTTGTTTGATGCAGCAGTTACGTATGTGTGGGTAAGTAAGGAGATAGTGAAGCAAAAATGTATTACATATCTAATACCCCAAGTTGTAGCATAATTAAATGTCTTGGGGAAAGTTAAAAGTGTTTGCTAATTTTTATATAGCTGAAATGCTTTCAATATTTGTGTTCCTGAGAGCGCGCATGTCTCTCTCTCTGTGAACTTAGTAGATGAGGTTAAAAAAGACATCAAGTTCAACCTATACAAATATTAATATACTTAAAAAAAGCTTGTTTATCTCAAATTAATCCCATTAAAAAGTGACACAATTAACACCAGCAATCATCCCTGAATTCCGTTTCTAGCCAGAAATGTATCTAAACAATTTTTAAATGTATCTAAGATATTGGCATTTACTACCTCCTCAGGTAAGCAGTTCCACAATTTGATTACTCTTACACTGAAAAAACTTTATGTTGCTGGAGATTAAATCTTTTTTCCTCCAGCCTTTAATTGTGACCTCTTGTCACAAACAATTTTTTGGAACAGAGATTCCACCATCTCTGTAATATGAGCCTTGAATATATATATATATATATATATATATATATATATATATATATATATATATATATATATATATATATATATATATATATATATTCAGACCTAGTTTGTCTAACCTCTCCTTATAGCTTACATTCTCCATTACCCTTATGAGTTTTGTGGCCCTTCTCTGAACCTTTTCTTAGTCGGCAATAAAAAAAAATTTGGTCCCCCAGAACTGCACGCCATACTCAAGGGAAGGTCTTACCAGGATTATATAGTGACAGAATTTTAATTTTCTCCCTTGCATCAATGCCCATTTTAATACATGCTAGTATCTTATTAGCCTTAGAATCCACTGTCCTGCAAGCTTGTTATCTATAAAAAATCCCAAATCCCTTTCTTCCTCTGTTTTGCTAAGTCTTGTCCTATTTACATAATAGGTTGCATGCTTATTTTTACTTCCAGAATGTAGAACCTTGCATTTTCCAGTATTTAATGTGTGTTATATATTTATGAAATAAATGATTATATACTTTAATTTTGTGTTTTTAGTCACTGGAATTAATGCTATTATAGATTGTAATTATTGTTAGTGGTGTTTGTAGTATTTAAGATTAATTTGATAGTTATGGATAAAATTTTTTTATCACTAATTGATGTTTGATCTTAATACTTTTTAGGTAATTCTTATACTATATGTATATTTTCTTTGAGCATAAAAAACATAATTTATGTAAGAACTTACCTGACAAATTCATTTCTTTCATATTAGCAAGAGTCCATGAGCTAGTGATGTATGGGATATACAATCCTACCAGGAGGGGCAAAGTTTCCCAAACCTCAAAATGCCTATAAATACACCCCTCACCCCACCCACAATTCAGTTTAACGAATAGCCAAGTAGTGGGGTGATAAAGGAGTAAAAAGCATCAACAAGGTAATTTGGAAATAATTGTGCTTTATACAAAAAATCATAACCACCATAATAAGGGTGGGTCTCATGGACTCTTGCCAATATGAAAGAAATTAATTTATCAGGTAAGTTCTTACATAAATTATGTTTTCTTTCATGTAATTGGCAAGAGTCCATGAGCTAGTGATGTATGGGATAGTAATACCCAAGATGTGGAACTCCACAGAGGAGTAACTAGAATGGGAGGGATAAAATAATAGCCATTTATTTTCCGCTGAAAAAAATAAATTCACAACCCAAAATATAAGTTTATTCTCATAATGAAAATAAAAAACCCAAACATAAGCAGAGGAATCAAACTGAAACAGTTGCCTAAAAAACTTTTCTACCAAAAACTGCTTCCGAAGAAGCAAATACATCAAAACGGTAGAATTTAGTAAATGTATGCAAAGAAGACCAAGTTGCTGCTTTACAAATCTGATCAACTGAAGCTTCATTTTTAAAAGCCCATGAAGTTGAGACTGATCTAGTAGAATGAGCTGTAATTCTCTGAGGCGGGGACAACAATTTTTCTATTAATGTTGTTAGAATTCACAACCTTAGAAAGAAATTTAAATGAAGTCAGCAAAACTGCCTTATCCTGATGGAAATTCAGAAAAGGAGAATCACAAGAAAGAGCAGTAATTTGGAAACTCTTCTAGCAGAAGAGATGGCCAAAAGGAACAACACTTTCCAAGAAAGTAGTTTAATGTCCAAAGAATGTATAGGCTCAAACGGAGGAGCCTGTAACGCCTTCAAAACCAAATTAAGACTCCAAGGAGGAGAGATTGATTTAATGACAGGCTTGATACGGACCAAAGCCTGTACCAACCAGTGAATATCAGGAATCTTAGCAATCTTTCTGTGAATAAAACAGAATGAGCAGAAATTTGTCCCTTCAAGGAACTTGCAGACAAACCCTTATCCAAACCATCCTGAAGAAACTATAAAATTCTAGGAATTCTAAAAGAATGCCAGGAGAATTTATGAGAACACCATGAAATATAAGTCTTCCAAACTCGATAATAAATCTTCCTAGAAACAGATTTACAAGCCTGTAACATAGTATTAATCACTGAGTCAGAGAAACCTCTATGACTAAGCACTGGGCGTTCAATTTCCATACCTTCAAATTTAATGATTTGAGATCCTGATGGAAAAACGGACTTTGAGACAGAAGGTCTGGCCTTAATGGAAGTGGCCAAGGTTGGCAACTGGACATCCGAACAAGATCCGCATACCAAAACCTGTGAGGCCATGCTGGAGCTACCAGCAACACAAACGATTGTTCCATGATGATTTTGGAGATCACTCTTGGAAGAACTAGAGACAGGAAAATATAAGCAGGTTGGTAACACCAAGGAACTGTTAACGCATCCTGGACAGGTACCTGGGTAGTTTCTTGTTTAGATGAGAAGCCAGACCCCACATCTGAACAAATCGTCTCTTGTCTGTTAGAGACAAAGTCATGGACAATGAATCTATCTGGAAACCTAAAAAGGTGACCCTTGTCTGAAGAATCAAAGAACGTTTTGGTAAATTAATCCACCAACCATGTCTTTGAAGAAACAACACTAGTTGATTTGTGTGAGATTCTGCAGAATGTAAAGACTGAGCTAGTACTGAAATATCGTCCAAATAAGGAAACACTGCAATACCCCGTTCTCTGATTACAGAGAATAGGGCACGTGAACCTTTGAAAAGATTCTTGGAGCTGTCGCTAGGCCAAATGGAAGAGCGACAAATTGGTAATGCTTGTCTAGAAAAGAGAATCTCAGAAACTGAAAGTGGTCTGGATGAATCGGAATATGAAGATATGCATCCTGTAAGTCTATGGTGGACATATAATGCCCTTGCTGAACAAAAGGCAGAATAGTCCTTATAGTCACCATTTTGAAAGTTGGCCTGAATTAATTTTATTTCTTTGGGACAATGAATAGATTTGAATAAAACCCCAGACCCTGTTCCTGAAACAGAACTGGTATGATTACCCCTGAAAGCTCCAGGTCTGAAAAACACTTCAGAAAAACCTGAGCCTTTACTGGATTTGCTGGGATGCGTGAGAGAAAAAAATCCTCTCACAGGTCTTACTCTGAATCCTATTCGGTACCCTTGAGAGACAATACTCTGAATCCACTGATTTTGGACAAAATCTGCCCAAATGTTTTGAAAGAATCTTAATCTGCCCCCTACCAGCTGAGCTGGAATGAGGGCCGCACCTTCATGCAGACTTGGGGGGCTGGCTTTGGTTTTTTAAACGGCTTGGATTTATTCCAACTTGAAGAAGGTTTTCAATTGGAACCAGATTCTTTGGGGAAAGGATTAGGTTTCTGTCCCTTATTTTGTCGAAAGGAACGAAAACATTAAGAAGCTTTAGATTTACCCTTAGGTCTTTTATCCTGAGGCAAAAAAACTTCCTTCCCCCTAGTGACAGTTGAATTAATCTAATCCAACTGAGAACCAAATAACATTACCTTGGAAAGAAAGAGAGAGTAATCTAGACTTAGATACCATGTCAGCATTCCAATATTTGAGCCACAAAGCTCTTCTAGCTAAAATAGCTAAAGACATAGATTTAACATCAATTTTGATAATTTAAAAAATGGCATCACAGATAAAATGATTAGCATGTTGAAGCAAGCGAACAATGCTAGAAAAATCAGGATCCATATCCTGTTGCGCTAAACTTTCCAACCAAAAAGTTGATGCAGCTGAAACATCAGCCATAGAAATGGCAGGCCTGAGAAGATAGCCAGAATATAAATAAGCTTTCCTTAGATAAGATTCAAGTTTCCTATACAAAGGGTCTTTAAAAGAAGTACTATCTTCCATAGGAATAGTAGTACGTTTAGCAAGAGTAGAAATAGCCCCATCAACTTTGGGGATCTTTTCCCAAAACTCCATTCTAACTGCTGGCAAAGGATACGATTTTTTAAACCTTGAAGAAGGAATAAAAGAAGTACCAGGCTTATTCCATTCCTTAGAAATCATATCAGAAATAGCATCAGGAACTGGAAAAACCTCTGGAGAAACCACAGGAGATTTATAAACAGAATTTAAACATTTACTAGTTTTAATATCAAGAGGACTAGTTTCCTCAATATCCAATGTAATCAACACCTCTTTTAACAAGAAACGAATATACTCCATTTTAAATAAAAAAGTAGATTTGTCAGTGTCAATATCTGAGGTAGGATCTTCTGAATCAGATAGATCCTCATCAGAGGAGGATAATTCAGTATGTTGTCGGTCATTTGAAATTTCATCAACTTTATGAGAAGTTTTAAAAGACCTTTTACGTTTATTAGAAGGTGGGATGGCAGACAAAACCTTCTGAATCGCATCAGCAATAAATTCTTTTATATTCACAGGTATATCATGTACATTTAGATGTTGAAGGAACAACAGGCATTGTACTATTACTGATGGACACATTCTCTGCATGTAAAAGCTTATCATGACAACTATTACATACCACAGCTGGAGATATAATCTCCACAAATTTACAACAAATGCACTTAGCTTTGGTAGAACTGTTATCAGGTAGCAGGGTTCCAACAGTGGTTTCTGAGACAGGATCAGATTGAGACATCTTGCAAATGTAAGAGAAAAAAACAACATATAAAGCAAAATTATCAATTTCCTTATATGGCAGTTTCAGGGGAAAAAAATGCAAACAGCCTAGCCCTCTGATATAGAAAAAGGCAAGAGGCATATAGGAATGGGGTTTTAAATAATGAAATTATTTGGCGCCAAGTATGACGCACAACTTAAACTGAGACATTTTTTGGCACTAACAACATCCGGAAATGACACACTCGTGTCATTGTAGACGGAACCTTGTGCAAGGAACTCAGCGTCAACTAAGACGCCGGAAATGATGAATTTGCGGTCATCAGACATACCTTCGCGCCAAAAAAAATATTGTGCCAAGAATGACGCAATAAACTTTGGCATTTTGCGCCCCTCACAAGCCTAATTTTGACCGTGAAATTTAATGAAAAAGCAGGCAATTGAAAAAAGACTATACCCCAGGTAAGAAAAAAAAAATACCTAAATATGTTTTTTCCCCAAATATGAAACTGATAGTCTGGAAAAGGAAATATACATAAACCTGACTAAAGGCAAATATAAGTACAATACATATATTTAGAACTTTATACTAATGCATAAAGTGACAAACCATAGCTGAGAGTGTCTTAAGTAATAAAAACATACTTACCGAAAGACACCCATCCACATATAGCAGATAGCCAAACCAGTACTGAAACAGTTTTCAGTAGAGGTAATGGAATATGAGAGTATATCGTCGATCTGAATAAGGGAGGTAGGAGATGAATCTCTACGACGATAACAGAGAACCTATGAAAAAGATTTCCCGCAAGGAAAACCATTGCATTCAATAGGTGATACTCCCTTCACATCCCTCTGATATTTACTGTACTCTGAGAGGAATCGGGCTTCAAAATGCTGAGAAGTGCATATCAACGTAGAAATCTTAGCACAAACTAACTTCACCATCTCCATAGGAGGCAAAGTTTGTAAAACTGAATTGTGGGTGTGGTGAGGGGTGTATTTATAGGCATTTTGAGGTTTGGGAAACTTTGCCCCTCCTGGTAGGATTGTATATCCCATACATCACTAGCTCATGGACTCTTGACAATTACATGAAAGAAAATATGCATGGTGCATGTGTGTGATTTTCCCCCCAAGAAAATGTAAACAAACAAATGAATTGGCAAAAAAAAATTAGTTTAAGTTTAGAATTTCTTTTCTTTTTAACGTTTGATTGAGAACTTAAACTCTAAGCGTTAACGTAAGTATTTTTGCAAATATATATATATATATATATATATATAGAGCAATAGCAGTTATAGTGCACTCACTGTTCCAAGGATCATCTGCAGGGGTGCTGCGTGGAAAAATGTAGATTTACGTTCAACCCCAAGGAAGAAAACGCTTCACTCTCCGGTCTTTTCGTCAATATTTATTTATTATTCACAAGAGTTGTATTACAGCATTCCCAAACGTTTCGACACCTATTGGTGTCTTTTTCAATGGGTATTTGCCAAAATTCTTTTGTCCCAAAAGGCTCCTAACAAACTATTCCTAGCCGCTTACCTATAAACCCCCGTATGTGCTCACGTCACTTCCGGTGCCATGGAGGCCGCTCCCCCTTGCGCGTGTCACTGCTCCTTCTCTGCCGCGTGGCTAATTAACATAGCTCCACCTGCGTGTTGACATATATCAACACGTAGTACACCCAAATATGCGCAAGTCAGGGGCCAGCAACTCCGATAGCATCGGACTGACGAATAAACGTGTATTACAAAAAAACCTTATCTAGATAGATAAGGTTTTTTTGTAATACACGTTTATTCGTCAGTCCGATGCTATCGGAGTTGCTGGCCCCTGACATGCGCATATTTGGGTGTACTACGTGTTGATATATGTCAACACGCAGGTGGAGCTATGTTAATTAGCCACGCGGCAGAGAAGGAGCAGTGACACGCGCAAGGGGGAGCGGCCTCCATGGCACCGGAAGTGACGTGAGCACATACGGGGGTTTATAGGTAAGCGGCTAGGAATAGTTTGTTAGGAGCCTTTTGGGACAAAAGAATTTTGGCAAATACCCATTGAAAAAGACACCAATAGGTGTCGAAACGTTTGGGAATGCTGTAATACAACTCTTGTGAATAATAAATAAATATTGACGAAAAGACCGGAGAGTGAAGCGTTTTCTTCCTTGGGGTTGAACGTAAATCTATATATATATATATGTATGAATTAATGAATTGCCAAATGCAATACTGTTATTCTTGTCTTCTAAGGTCGTTCTGACATAGCCTGGAGCTATGTCTAAGGTCATTATCTCGCTGTAGGATGAACCCCTGACTAACTAGGCGTATACCAGAGGGTTTTGCATGGTGTTGCAAAATGCTGTGATAGTCTTCTTAGTACAGGAAGCCATTCACTCTGTGCAAGTCGCCAATTCTTGCTTCCTTCTCCATGTCGGACAACTGTCGCACAAGTTGAATCCATCCTTTTGCAAACTTGATGCCATACGAAAAACCTATGTAATGAAACAAAGATGTTAAAGTTTGATTAATTGATCCATAAGACCTTCCAGTCTTTAGCAATCCACTTGTGGTGGTTTATAGCCCAAACAAGCCTCTTTTTCTTATGTTACGATCTCAGCAATGACTTTCGTACTATTACTTGACCTATCAAATCTGCAGCTGAAAGTTTTCTCTCCCCAGTTGAAAGTTAAACTGTCTTACTTTGACTTGTGTACTTTAAGCTGTTGTCTTGTGAGACGTCTATCACACAAGCTCTTGACTCTCAGAAATGTGTCTTGATTATGTTGCAGCTTTGGGTCGGCCAGACGTCATCCTGACAGATTTTATTCCAGTTTCCATGTTATATTGCTATCATAATAGCGAGGAAACAGCAATTACTACTTCATGCAGTACAATACTGTCCAAATAATGCTTAGGAGGAGAGAGAGAAGTCTGTTCTAACACTGCTTTTATACAGAGGGCTTTGCATGTAATCAACAAAAGTTGGAACGCCTGTAGCAATTGTTAGCTTCAACTTGCAAGGCCTAATTTACTTCAATTTCTGCAGAAATGTAAACTGTTAACCTATTACTTTGTTTAAAACTCTGAAATGTACATTATTTTTCAGTTTTTGGTAACTTCAACTTGTTTTTTTAGCCTCTGCAGTTTACAACTTTTTTAACATTTCAGGTTATTTACTGGACTTGAACTGCTTTAATTTCAATAAAAAACTTGAACTGAACCTTTGAGTAGAGTGTGTGTATATATATATATATATATATATTTTTTTTTTATGGGAGTGTACGTGTCGCAATCCAGCAGTAGAGGTGTAGGAGTTGTCTTTATCAGCTGAGCTTTTAATCCATAGCACATCTAAGTATATATAAGCAATTACAGTTAGACCGTAAACACCTTGTGATTTCATCACATTTCTGAAGTCTTGCTACAGAACAAACCAGCCAACCCTAAACATTTTTAAAACAAAAATTAACATCTTGTTTCCTGCAATTATTTTTCAATAGTCAAACCCCTTGCCTTATTTGGAGAAGCCAATATGGGTTTGAGTCTGAAGATAAGACAACGAAGAGCTCAAAAAATAAAATTGGATTGCAAAGTTGTTTTTATCATGCATAACTAAACATTTTTATATAAAAGTCTCAAGGTGTGTTCTGTCCCTAAATTGTTTTCTTTTAATATATGATATGATTTTACATCGAGCCACCAATCAGTTTGCTAGATAAATATATAAGAATGGTATTTGATAGCTAAACAGCTATCAAACACACCCAAGGAACAAGTTGAACCAAACTGCTGATACAGAGAAACAAAAAAAAAAAAGAAGAGGAAGAGAATAAAAATAACTTTTACATAGCTACTACTATAATATAAAATTTGCATTAAGAAATATGATTTGATATATATGCATATTATACAGTAAATAATCAATGAATGTGATTGAAAGAAAATGAAAACAAGTTATTTTGGTAACAACAGTAACTTATTAACTGGTTCTGTGGGAAGTATCCACCCAAAGTGCAGCCCTTTTTACAATTCTTGTACCTTTAATTGAGATCTTTTCTGAAATATATTTTAAACTAACATGATTCAGGAAATCCACAATATAAATTATAGGGACATTCTAATAAAAAATACCAACATTTAAAGAACATTTAAAAAAAAGCCAATTTTTCAGTTATGTTTTAACCTCTGCAAATATATTAAACACATAGTTGAAGTCAAGAACTCGACATGCATTAGTGCAGTTCTTCCGTAGGCTGTAGCTGGTGATTGGTAGATAGGTACTTATTGGCTCACTGGCCATGTCTTTCCCAAAAGCAGCAAGGCACTACCCCAGCAACCTCACTTTAGCTATGTGTTCATCTACTCTGCAAGGGTTAAGCACATACTGAATAACAGGAGTTTATTTAAAATTAAACAAATTACAGCATTTTAATTGCTAAAATTATTACAAGCAGTGATGTTGCTAAAAACTATGTTTACTACTATTGATGCAAAATCACCATTTGTTCTGTAATAAATTCTATCAAGCTTAAAGGGATAGTCTACTTAAATGTTTTTATTGTTTAAAAACATAATCCCTTTATTACCCATTCCCCAGTTTTGCATAACCAACACTCTTATATTAATACACTTTTTTCCAATGGGAAAGAGGAGAACGAGAATGGCACTACTGGATAGTGACCCAATAAATAAGAAAGAATTCTATAATACTATCAATAGAGGGTAGGGTGCTGTACACAAAGGTATATATACAGATAATTAGTGACGTAGCCAACTACAAAGGTGTGTACATAACGGCACTCATCACCATCATTACCACTGTATAAGTAAGTCAAGTTGTTTCTATTGAAGAAACAAAAATGATCAGATGTGACAAAAATAGATCCCTTTAATATGGGATTACATTATGATATAAACAAAACTTTATTAGTTATTAAAATTGGGAAAAACACAGGTAAGAACAGTGTGAGAACAAGATGATTAGCACAAAATTATTATAGTATTGTACTCTGTGTATAAGTTGAAATGGGCAGGGTACAGGTAATCCACTTGTGCATATATAATGACCTCTTAATAAATGGCTATTGTGCAAAAAATGGGGGATTAACCGAACAATGCGAATGGGAGTGGGTTTTTAGTTAAATAGACATTGCTGGTGTATCTCATAAAAAAGAGAGAATCCCTCTCACAAAGTGTACAATACTAGCCAATGATAGGTAGTACTCGGTAGAATTGTGTACACTTTACATGTAGTCAGATATCAAATTCGTTAATTATTTCGCTCTGTGTTCAACCATGTAATTTCTTTACAAAAGCAGCAGTGTAATATTGTCAACAATTGGATAAGCGGTATTAAATAACTGTAACCATTATGTATCCAAACATTTTAAATGCTACAAAATAAGCTGGTTTGAATTGAGCTGTATATATTATAATGAAGATATATGACTGCAATATAACTATCCGAATAGCAGAAAGAGAGGACAGTAAATAGACATTAGTATCTCTGATATTTTAGTGATTTTGCCAGCAACACAATGCCAGAATTTGAACAACAGCGTCTTTGTTAATATTGAGTTAGACCCATTATATTACGCTGATCGTAGCAACCCGGCAGTAGTTTCTAAATTTGATCGGTCAATATAGTATTCTACTTCGCAGTGCATATTATGAGTGGCTAAAATGTAAAGCCATATTAGTAGTTAGCACGCCAGTAGAGCGATTTAGTTACGTTATTAAGCAGGAGACTGATCAAATACCCACTTAGATATTAAGATGCGCTTTGGCCCACAACAAAGTATAGTGCTTGTGCTATCTAAATTGTTCCACAAATAAAACAATAAATAGAGAGGATCCCAAACCAAACTGGCTAGCTCCCTGACATGTTTTGCGTGTTAAAGCTTTTTCAAAGGCGGAGCCGCTGCCTTGCGTCTCCTCATTTAAAGGGAAAAGGCAGTGTTCATTGAGCAGTCAGGTGATGGTGATGAGTGCCGTTATGTACACACCTTTGTAGTTGGCTATGCCACCAATTCTCTGTATTAATACACTTTCTACCTCTGTGAATAGCTTGTATATAAGTATCTGCAGAACACCCCCTTATCTCAGTTATTTTGTCAGACTTGCATTTTTACCAATCAGTGCTGACTCATAAATAACTCCATGGGAGTGAGCACAACGTTATCTGTATGGCACACATGAATTAGCAGTGTCTAACTATGAATTGTCAAAATGCAGATATGAGACGGCCTTCAAGGGCTTAGAAATTAGTATATGAGCCTACCTAGGTTTAGCTTTCAACAAAGAATAACAAAAGAACAATGCAAATTTAAAGATAAAAGTAAATTAGAAAGTTGTTTAGAATTGTGTGCCCTATCTGAATCATGGCAGTTTGATTTTGACTTGACCGTCTCTTTAAGTTACATGAAACCCATTTGTTTTTTTCATGATTCAGATAGAGCATGTAATTTTAAACAACTTTCCAATTTACTTGTCTTATCTAATTTGTTTTTTTCACTTAGTATCCTTTGTAGAAAAGGATAGCTAGGTAGACTTAGGAGCTGCTTATTGGTAGCTGCACATACTGTATATGCCTCATGTTACTGGCTCACCCGATATGTTAAGCTAGCTCCCTATCATACAGGTACTTCACTGGGGCCGAATTATTGTCTGGCGGAGATGATATGCTGTAGCGTATCATGTCCTCCAGACATCGCTGAATGTCGATGTCTGAATTTAACATTGCATTTAACATTGCACAAGCAGTTCTAGTGAACTGCTTGCGCAATGCCGCCCCCTGCAAATTCGGCGCTAGCAGGGGTTGTCATTCAGCCAGATTGTATGAGATTGGGCGGATTGATGTCCGCAGCTTTAGAGCAGGTGAACCAGTTAAGTCTTATGACCACTGCTTCATAACTGCTGTTTCATAACTACTGAATCTAAAATTGTCCGGATCCTATTCTTAACATTCCTGCTTTACAAATAAAAATAGAAAGTGAACGAAGAAAAATTGCTAATAGGAGTAAATTATAAAGTTGCTTAAAATTCCACGCTCGGAATCATTAACCTTTAAAACGACCAATGACGTGCAGGGTACATCCTACAAAAACATCCTACAAAAACTGCTAGTGACCAATGACGTACCCTGCACGTCCTCAGTGTTTTGAAGCGCCGTTAGTGATCGTAATCACTTCCAGTCGCTTTTCGGGAGTTGCAGTGATGCCTCAATATTGAGGCATCACTGCAATACCCTTTTTAAGCAAACCAGTGATGGTACTGATCGTTGGTGGGTGGGAGCCATAACAGAGAGGCGGGTGGGCAGCCCATCGCTGGATCAGTTCCGGCTAGCAGTTTCTGGCAGTGGGCGCAAAGGTTGTGCATGTGCGTGAGAGGGGGTGCGCGAGCATGCACGCTATTAAGTGTTGTAACTGCTGGAGCCTCTGTAAGGGAAGGAGGGAGGGGGCAATAATAAATAAAATGGGGGAAATTTTAAGCAACTTTCTAATTTACTCCTATTATCAAATTTTCTTTATTCTCTTGGTATCTTTATTTGAAATACAAGAATGTAAGTTTAGATGCAGGCCCATTTTTGGTGAACAAGTTGGGTTTTCCTTGCTAATTGGTGGATAAATTCATCCACCAATAAAAAGTGCTGTCCAGAGGTCTGAACAAAAAAAGCTTAGATGCCTTTTTCAAATAAACGTAGCAAGAGAATGAAGAAAAATTGATAATATAAGTAAATTAGAAAGTTGCTTAAAATTGCCTACTCTATCTGAATCACGAAAGAAAAAAAATTGGGTTCAGTGTCCCTTTAAGTATTGGGAAAGAGATCTGGGAGGGGGTAGGGTATTGAGGGGGGCAGCTACACTACAGAAAAATGTGGTATATTTAGGAAAAAAAAGCCAAATTTTGACCAAAATGGGTACTGACAGACAGCTGCCAGTACCCAAGATGGCAGCAAATAGGTAGAGGAGGATCCAACATTGCATTATATGTATAAAACAAAAAAAAAAAAAGCTTTTTATTTTAGTACTGGTGGACTTTCTACCAGTACTTAAGATGACGGTGACAGTCAGACTTCCGGGAAGAGGCGGAGCAAGTAAGACATTTGCAATCTCGTGCCTCTACATTGAGTTACAAATCACAACCACTGCCTGACACGTAATCCTTGGCCGAGGAAGGCCGCCCGGCTTGGATTAAGAGAGGGGATTTCCCTGCATCACGTAAGTCATTAGAACAGCTTGAGCTGCCGTGGCTGGAGCAACTCCATTTCCAGTGGTGAGGACAAAAGCAATTACACAGCTGACCCGAACATTTCAATCCTGTTGTTAAAAAAAAAAAAAACTTACCTTTTAAACTTGACAGCAGCTCCAGCTTCCTCCGGTCGTCGCAAGCCATTTCTGACGTCAGAAGTGATGGATAGGTCATCCTCCAATCACGACTTCTCCCTGGGGAATCAGTGTCCGATTCAACGCCGTGATTGGAGAAAGACGGATTCCTCATTTTAGACCCAGTGAAATGTAAATTTTGATGAATTAAAGTGCCCCTGTTTTTAATCGAATTTTTAAAAACCGGGCACTTTAGCATCAAAATTTACATTCACTTTAAAGTAAGGTGAGACGCAACAAATTCAAATAGACAGGGGATGGGCAAATCCCGCGGCCCCTGCAGGTATACCATCTATTGTTATGTTGTAATGGTCCCACCTGTTCCCAAAGGCAGAAGAACTATTTTGGCGGATACTGCAGGTACCCCTTTACATTATTCTACTGAACTAAAATGTTATAGAAGGTGGTAGACTTTAAAAACTTTTACATCACCCAGCAACAATAAACGGACAACTAAATTCACCTTGCAGTTCAACTGTGGTTCATGGCATAAAGTTTACTACACATTATAACTATAGCTGACACCTTAGCTTAAGAAAGCTCCATTTCACCTATGATGCACATTAAGAATGTATGAGTGAGCGAATCATCTGAAAATATTTTTTCTCTTACTCATAACAGTGTCAAGAGTTGGTGACAAATAACATTGACCCTACATCTAAAACATCACTGTTGAGAAACCATATAACTGGAGTAACCGTGTTCCTAAATAGCTCCCATAACCCACTCCAGGTAGGAGCAAGGAAGTTTTTTTTTTTATAAGGACACATTAGTATCTAGCAAGTGACAAATATCATCCTTAAAAGCAACACAATCTTTTCTTCACTATAAGATCAAGAAGGATATATGGCTTATTCCTCATGTCCATTTACCCTAATCAGAGACTAAGTGTAAGAGGACTAAATCACTTGCAGCCCGATTGGTACACGATCTGTGATCCTGCAAAAATTGCATTTAAATAATTTCACCATATAAGAGAAGTGTGGCTAATACTATGAAGAAATGAGCCCTTTCATATAAGTAGCAATATACTGGTCTATTGTTTTGTAAAACAATTAATTACTAATTGATAAAGATGGTATTTATATTCAATGTTTATGTACGGTAGAATAGGCCGGTTTATTTTGATAAAGAAAGTTGGTTGCATACTGAAATGTATACAATTGACTTGCTGTTATGGTGCAAGGTAGCACTGATATGTCATCTCAGATTCATATTTAACTCTGTATTCATAAATTATATTTATCCCTATCTAGATAGGGCATAACATTTATTGATACAAGTCATTTACTTGTACCTTTTAACTTATCTCCCCCTGTCAACAAATAACTCACAAATCAACATATTTAGTTGTTTTAAGTCTGAATATACAGGTTTATTAATAGAGGGGATAAAGATTAATATATACCTGTGTGAAGTATCTAATTATTTCTTATAGGTAGTGGAGACATCGGCCCTATTCACTTAAATTGTAGAACGGCTTAGGCCACCTGGATATAGGTAGTAGGTAAGCGGCCGCTCCAAACTCTCAGGCCGGCGTGGACTGCGGCTCAGGATGATGACGTCACGGACGCCGCCGTGGTATCGGCAAAGTGGGCAATAGAGCATGCGGTGACTGGGTGCAATGCCTGAATGGGCAACGAATCGATTGCCACAACCAGCGATAAAACTAATAGAAAAAGGCAGCACCAGCATTAAACTTCAAAAAAATCCTTTAATTTTCTTTAGAGGCAAAACAAATTTGACACAGAATGAACGACTGACGCGTTTCACACCCCCTAGTGGCGTTTCATCAGAGACAACAGGTGTTCCCAAACATGGCCCTCTTATACTGGGACATGTTACATGCATATTTAACCCCTTAATGTCAAAAACAAACAAACATTAAAAGTATATGTGAATAACATAAAATATGCTACAGTATACATTATCCTATGTTCATTAATGCTGAATCAAATTGAAAGAACAAATATAAAATTTACATATAAGGCTGGCTTAAGAATTGATAATATATCTTGCTAATATCTGGGTGTTTAATATTTCATATACCCACTACATAGATTATTGCAAACCAACCTAAATATGTTGATCAGGCTATTAAGTTATATTCCCAATACTAAAATAAATGAAGGGAAATTGTAACAATAGAATATTGGTTCTATATTGATTAACCTTAATAGACCCATCAAATGTGAAAGGAATAAACACTACATTAAAGTTACTGCTCATCTCCCCCTTCTTATGTCCCCCTTTTTTTTTTTTTATTTATTAAGATGGCTCTTATGCCAATTATTGTAACCTAAATGGTTACATGAAGTAGCTAATGTCCCATTCTAGGTTCAGGCCATCAGGAATCCTGGTTTTAAGTTTGTAAATCCAGTATAATTCTTTCCTGTCTAGAATTTTATACCTGTTCCCACCTCTGAAAGGGACCTTAGCTGCATCAATGACTTTAACCTTGAAGTTTCCTTCATTGGTGAAATGAAATAAGTTAAAATGCCTCGCCACTGTGGAGTCTTTACAATAGTTTTTAACATCATTAACATGTTCTCTCACCCTCACATTGACCTCTCTTGTCGTTTTTCCTACGTATTGGATTTTGCAAAACTTGCATTCCAACAAATACACTGCAAATTTAGTTTTGCAGTTAGTATAAAAAGAAATTTTGTACTCCTGTCCATCTACAGTGGATTTAAATGTAGTAGTCCTTTCCATCATATCACATGTCAGACATGTGTTTGCTCCACATCTGAAACAACCTTGTTTCCTCAACCAGTTATCTCCCCTACTGGTCTCTCCACTAGTGACCATACTGGGAGCTAGCTTCGCAGCCAGAGTTTCGGGCTTTTTTTATACAAATCTGCAATTCGATGTATAGTTCTGCAAAATATTATCACCACTTAAAATTGGTAGATTCTTATTCAATATTCCAACAATATCAGAAAACTGATTGGTGTATTCTGTTGTAAAAACTATGCTATTATCGAATTGCAGAGAGGTGTCTTTGCTGTCCCTGGATGTAATCCTGTTTTTCAACCTTCCAACATCCATTTTTGTCTTTTCTAACTTAGTAGAGTCATAGCCTCTAGCGGTTAATCTCATAGTGAGTTCATCAGCTTGTTGGGAAGAAATTTGATCATCATTAATATTCCTTCGCAGCCTAATGTATTGTCCTCTTGGAATCGCCTTTATCAAATGGGGGGGATGGCACGAGCTCGCATGTAGAATAGTGTTACCTGCTGTTACTTTACGAAATGTTTTAGACACTATCACTCCAGTCTCAGCCACCCCTCCAATGATATATCCAAAAAGTCAACACATTTGTGACTATAACCTCCTCCAAGGAAACAAGAGGTATTGGTCTCAGACCATTTAACTATACTATTAACGGCATGCTTACAGTATGGTTTCTAGCAAATGAATAACGGAGCAGTGTTAACAGTACATGCACAGTGTGAAGGACTACTGAGTGGTTGTACCGCAGTCTTAAGTTGCATTGATTATATACAGTATCCTGAATCCGTTTATTGCAAGGACCTTTATGTTGTTAATAGAACAAGTGAACCTCTTGAATATGTGTCTAATTTATATATAAGAAGAATTAATAAATATTTTCCTGGAATTGGAGAAAAATAGTTTAATAAGGACAAGAAAGGGCTCAGTGTGCTTATGAAGCTTTTGGGATATAAAATTTGCTTTTGCATGCGTGTGACTGGTTCAGCATTTTTGTGCATTGTTTATATGCAGTAAGGCACAAGTGTTGACATGGATCTTGATAATACAGTTTTGTCAAGTTCATTATATAATGCTGAATCAAGGAAAGAACTTTTCAGACGTGTGTTTGCTGCAGACAGATGTGAAGGTTTTAGTCCATGTATGGAATCACAATTTAAAGCTTTGGAAAAGCTGTTAGTGGCTGACTTGCGGCTAACTTGGGATATTGAGGCGTTTGAGCACTATGTTGAGTTATCCAGAATTCCACGTGGTTTAAGATTGAATACATTTCCAACCTTTGAGGTTGATAACCCTGAGATAATACAGGAATGGAATGATGCACTTACAGAATGCTCCATAAAATTACTCAATATTCTTATTAAATGTAAGGTGCAGAAGAGGCTAAGTCTTAAAGAAAGAATGGTAGATATTGAGAAGGAATTAAAGAAATTTGAACAACATAAAGATTTCCTGGAGCAGAAAAAACTAATGAAGGAACATGTTGACAAATTAGATGCCATTATTGCTGAATGTAAGGGAGAAAAATTTAACAGAGATAGACTTGACTATGAAACAAACAGAGTATATCATCATCAGCCCAGAAAAACACCTGGAAAGCCTATTCTGGTAAAGGAAGGAGGTGGAATAACAAGAAGAACAACAAAGATGACAAGCAAAATCCTAAACCAATTTTGAAGAATAAGACTCCAAAAAAAGTGTTCTTTTCATCAACTGTCGCTGAGTCATCTGATCAAGAGATAACGGAATCAGTGGAGTCATCCTCTTCTCCTGCCCCTTCATCTTCTACCTCCTCTTCTTCCTCTGTTTCTTTCCATTCTCTACAGGTTACCAGTGCGGATGATACTGAAAGTGAAGGTCCATCTACGAGATCAAAAGAACCCAAAGAACAGAAGAAGAATAACAAGAAAGAGTCCAAGAAAGGTCCCAAGGTCCCTTTAGACGGGTCAGAAGGTCAAAAAACAAAAAGAAATAATAACACAAAAATTGGGACGATTGGACTTAAATGTCATTAACCTTTCTTCTTTTGTGCTAAATAAAGATCAAATCAGTGTACTTAGCAGGGGTTTGGGTTTTGCTCCCACTAAAGATTTCTCACCATTTAACACATTAATAGATGTTAACAGGTTTGTCCGTAAGTTGACTTTGAAAAGATTTTTTGCATTACAACCAGACAATACCATTAATGTTGAGAATCAGGACAACACTCAGAAACAATTAGGAGAGGAAGTTTCCTTTCAGAATGCTTGTATGTTAAGTACAATGATAGATTTACAGAATTCCCATGATGTACTGTCTGAAGAAACTGCCCCTAGAGGACCTAAAAAGTATGGTTCAGATTTTTACCCTATTCAGTTTAGGGGAGGTGCAGTTAATTTGTTTCAAAAGACAGTGGAAAGAGAGATCTTGAATCTATCATTAACTAAAAAGAAGGTTAAAGATAATTTGCTAAGGGCAGAGAAATTGGCGTTAGATTCCCTTAAAGAGAATCAAAGTATAGTCATTAGAAACTCCGATAAGGGAGGAAACATCGTAATTTTGAATAAGAGTGACTATTTAGAAGAGGCACAGCGCCAATTAAATGATTCCACTACATACACTCCCTTAAGTGGAAATCCAACCATTATGTTTAAACGAGAATTGTTATCTTTATTAGATGATGGTATCTATCTAGGGGTCTTTAAGCCTGAGGATGTGGAAGTGCTTGATCCTGAATTTCCCATTACACCACTTTTTCACTATCTGCCTAAAGTACATAAAAATCCAACACGGCCGCCGGGAAGGCCGATAGTGTCGGGCATTGGGTCCCTGCTTGAACCCCTTTCCGAGTGGTTGGATTCAATACTAGTTGTTCAGTTACTTGAGAGACTCATCTCACTTATTGGAAGGCCTTAAGAGCATCAAGTGGAGTAAGGATTACTGCTGGGTAGTAGTAGATATTGTATCCCTTTATACAGCCATCCCTCATAATATGGGGATTTTGGCGGTGAGGTATTTTTTGGATAAATATACAGCGTATAAGGAAGATGTCAAGGTTTACATTTGTGCAATTTTAGAGTTTATGCTTACCCACAATTTTTTGACATTTGATGGTAAGTTTTACCTCCAGCGTTGTGGCACGGCAATGGGGGCAAAATTTGCCCCCTGCTTTGCCAACTTGTATGTAGGTTACTGGGAGGTCAAATATCTATATAACAGCGAATACACACTGTTTACTGGTAATATACGCTAGTACAAAAGGTTCATTGATGATCTGATTATGATCATTGATAAGCCTTGGGATCATAACAAATTTCAGAGTTTTTCAACCTTCCTTGACAATAATGAGATGAGCCTAAGGTTTGTAGGAGGTTATAGTCACAAATGTGTTGACTTTTTGGATATATCATTGGAGGGGGTGGCTGAGACTGGAGTGATAGTGTCTAAAACATTTCGTAAAGTAACAGCAGGTAACACTATTCTACATGCGAGCTCGTGCCATCCCCCCCATTTGATAAAGGCGATTCCAAGAGGACAATACATTAGGCTGCGAAGGAATACTAATGATGATCAAATTTATTCCCAGCAAGCTGATGAACTCACTATGAGATTAACCGCTAGAGGCTATGACTCTACTAAGTTAGAAAAGACAAAAATGGATGTTGGAATGTTGAAAAACAGGATTACATCCAGGGACAGCAAAGACACCTCTCTGCAATTCGATAATAGCATAGTTTTTACAACAGAATACACCAATCAGTTTTCTGACATTGTTGGAATATTGAAGAAGAATCTCCCAATATTAAAGTGGTGATAATATTTTGCAGAACTATACATTGAATTGCAGATTTGTATCAAAAAAAGCCCGAAACTCTGGCTGCGAAGCTAGCTCCCAGTATGGTCACTAGTGGAGAGACCAGTAGGGGAGATAACTGGTTGAGGAAACAAGGTTGTTTCAGATGTGGAGCAAACACATGTCTGACATGTGATATGATGGAAAGGACTACTACATTTAAATCCACTGTAGATGGACAGGAGTACAAAATTTCTTTTTATGCTAACTGCAAAACTAAATTTGCAGTGTATTTGTTGGAATGCAAGTTTTGCAAAAATCCAATACGTAGGAAAAACGACAAGAGAGGTCAATGTGAGGGTGAGAGAACATGTTAATGATGTTAAAAACTATTGTAAAGACTCCACAGTGGCGAGGCATTTTAACTTATTTCATTTCACCAATGAAGGAAACTTCAAGGTTAAAGTCATTGATGTAGCTAAGGTCCCTTTAAGAGGTGGGAACAGGTATAAAATTCTAGACAGGAAAGAATTATACTGGATTTACAAACTTAAAACCAGGATTCCTGATGGCCTGAACCTAGAATGGGACATTAGCTACTTCATGTAACCATTTAGGTTACAATTATTGGCATAAGAGCCCTCTTAATAAATAAAAAATAAAAAAAAAGGGGGACATAACAAGGGGGAGATGAGCAGTAACTTTAATGTAGTGTTTATTCCTTTCACATTTGATGGGTCTATTAAGGTTAATCAATATAGAACCAATATTCTATTTTACAATTTCCCTTCATTTATTTTAGTATTGGGAATATAACTTAATAGCCTGATCAACATATTTAGGTTGGTTTGCAATAATCTATGTAGTGGGTATATGAAATATTAAACACCCAGATATTAGCAAGATATATTATCAATTCTTAAGCCAGCCTTATATGTAAATTTTATATTTGTTCTTTCAATTTGATTCAGCATTAATGAACATAGGATAATGTATACTGTAGCATATTTTATGTTATTCACATATACTTTTAATGTTTGTTTGTTTTTGACATGAAGGGGTTACATATGCATGTAACATGTCCCAGTATAAGAGGACCATGTTTGGGAACACCTGTTGTCTCTGATGAAACGCCACTAGGGGGCGTGAAACGCGTCATCAGACGTTCATTCTGTGTCACATTTGTTTTGCCTCTAAAGAAAATTAAAGGATTTTTTGAAGTTTAATGCTGGTGCTGCCTTTTTCTATTTGTTTTGCCACCTGGATATACTCTAGTAACTCTTTATTCACATTTAGTACACTTTAAGACTAACCCATTTTAGTCACTTACTTTATATATATATATATATATATATATATATATATTTTCCCCACACGTTTTGTTTTTTTGCATTGTTTTTGTTTTCACTTATGGAACGTTATATGGCTCCCAGTAAAGGGAATTCACTAGCCGTGCCTCCAAAACACAGAGAGAAAAAAAAAATCTTAAAAGCGTAGAGCGTAATCCTAAAGTCTCCCAAGAACAGATTGAGACACATGTAGCTAATACAGGTATTTCTGATATAGTCACATATATATATAAAAATAAATTCCCCACAACTTGACTCTCTTAAACAGGAGATTAAAACAAGGCATTAACTTCCTATCTAATGAAGTTAGACAATTCGCATCCAGATTTATTGAAGTAGAAAACAGAGTGTCAGACCTGGAAGACAGAGCTAATCAAATAGAATAAGTAAACTTAACACACCAGAATAGTATGGTTAGCCTTTCAAAAACGATTAGAAGACCTAAATACCAAAACCTAATGCACTTCATTACTAATCCACTTTCCAATATGTTAAATATACAGATAAGCACACAAATTATTCAAATAGAAAGGATCCACAGGACAGATTCTATTCGTAAAAATCTTTCGGTTCATCCCAACCCAGACCCATAATAGCTAAATTTTTGAACTTCTCAGATAAAACTAATTTTTTGAGGTGTTATAGGAAAATGAGTCCTTTGGATATAGAATAAAATAAGATCTTGCTATTTCAGGACTTTTCAGCCGAAACCTCGGCTAAGCGAAGAATGATGTCCCCCTTTTGCACGAAATTATTAAAAGCGATCTTTAATATGAAACAAATATACCCAGCTAAGTTGGTTCTTCTGATTAATGGGGAAACTAAAGTCCTAAACACCTTCCAGGAAGCTAAACTATTTTGTGAAGATAATGGTGTAGAATAAATCACAATGGGTATATGGCTTTATGTTAAAATGTACTTGGAAAATGAAGTTTACCGATTTTAGAAAGGCTTGATTTTTTAAAATTATTTTTATCCTCCCCCCACCATTTAATATGTTTGGTTTTATTTTCTGATCTTGATTAGGAAACTGGTGATTTATGCAATGATACGGATCTTGGCATGTGGTGTGCCTTTTATTGTTATATATATATATATATTTCTTCATCTCTTTCCCTCCGCGCCGTTTTTGACATTAATACATAAGGTTAAATGCAGAGTAACACTTCAAATCCTATCAGAGGGGGGAAATACAATTCTGGAAGGAGACCTTAAATTAACTTTTAAAACTAACTTGGATAGATTGAACAAACAAAAAAAAAAAAAAGGAATAAAAGAGCTAGGAAATCACATATTTTACAAACGTTTTGCCACTTGGGATATATGGAGGTTAAAGAATCCAGACACAAAAGTATTCACTTTTTTTTTTTTTTTTTAAACTTTAGTCAGTGAGAATGGCATTCACATAAACCAAGGACAATGATAAATCATTTTACATACATAGAAAAGATTTGTCTTCTCGTACAATACAAGACTCTGACAATGTTTCTGTTCAATGAAAAGTTCATAGTAGTCCTGCGTTAGTGTGGCAAAGAAGTCATAGGTCATGCTTCTGCCCCTCACTTTTTTTTCTTATTTTCTTTAAAACATTCGAAACAATAATTATAACAACAAATAACATAAATAAAATAAGTGTGTGCACCAACAAAGTTTGGTGTAAACCCTACTTACCCGGAGCACTCCCAGGCCGCCAGCCACCGACCAATCCATCAAGATAGTGTGAGTGGGTTGTGGTAAAAATTGGACATGCTATGTAGCGGTGTTGGAGAAACACCAATTTCCCCTGATATTCTCTTTTAATATGAATTCACTATTTTAAATGGGTATAGGACTCTAACATATTCTGGTAAGTGTAGTAAGTATAATTTGCATTTCTTTGTGATCTGTTCAATGTTCCCCTTAACATCCGTCTGTTCTATGAGCATTTGGGTATGTAGCTTAGCGAGGAATTTTTGAAATGGTGGGGATATTTCATCTGCCCAGTGTTGTAATATTAGTTGTCTTGCAACCAAGACAGTTATATTAACTAAGGTGTCATGTGGATGTGTGCCGTGTTCCGGGAGTAGAAACAAAACTTGCTGCGCCAAGATGGATATCTGCTTTTTAGTCATCCTAGTCAACCAGTATGTTATTTTGCTCCAAAACCACTTTAGTTTGGGACAATCCCAAAACAAATTAATCCAGTCAGGCTTCACCTTATTAAATTTAACACAAACATCCTTTGCTCCAGGTATCCATTTGGGTCTGATGGCTGCGGTGATGTTTACTTGTTGAAGGATTTTTGTATGTGTTTCTCTCAGATTTGCAGATAATGTTATGTTCCTAACCTCTGTGAAACTATCTGCTAGACTCTCACTATCCATCTCAATTTCTCTACATCCTGACCACTTCAACGATATTCTTTGAGCGGCAAGGGTGTCATGGTGTTTGAGTATTTGATCATATGTGTTTGCCAGCTTAAATAAGCCCTGTTGAGCTAGTGAGCACAATGTAATGATATGATTATTTTCAGTGCTGAGGAGGTCTTTCTTTTTTAATTTTGTGATATGTCGACATTGGAGATATGCGAATCTGTGTGTGTTTGGGACTTGGTGTTTTTTAACTCCTGAAAAATATGGATATCGAGGGTCAGTGGATTAAAGAGCTGTCCGATTTTAGTGAGATTTTTCTCCTGCCATGTTTTAAACACCTCTGTGGTATACCCAGGCAAGAAAGGCAGATTGCCCTGAATGGGGAGAAATTTACTAGTAGTAAACTGTATTCCCCACAACCTACATAGTTTGGCCCATGCTCTCAAAGGGTCCCTAAATAGCACATGATGCTTAATTTCCTGGGGCAGAGAGCTCAATTTTGCAGTGTGGTAAAAACGCTAGGTGCAGTGGATACGTAAGACCTGTTTCCAAAGTATGAATTGTAAACTGTCCACTCACTCCCCACTAACCAATCCAGTACAGTCTTTGTCAATGTTGCCCAATTGTACCAAAGGATGTTTGGGAGGCGCAATTCCCCCCCTAGTAAATGGCATGGCCAGAATAGTCCTGTTGATCCTCTGTTTCTTACCCTTCCAGATAAATTGGCCCAAAGCATAGTGTATTGTAATGGATAGAGCTATCATTTTAAAGAGGTGTATTCTACCTGTCAAAGACAGGGGAAGTTTATCCCATCCACATGTTTAGTGGGTATAATCTATTTGGATCTACATGCATTTGAATGCACCTTCCGTTATTCGGAGGCCAGTGTTATTAAGAGTATTGTTTTGCATTTTTCAGCCATGTGACCTCTGATTTTTCCTTATTAATTTTAAAGCCCGAGGTCCCGAATGTGTCAATAATGTCAAGGAGTTTGGATACATTTGACTGCGGATTCTCTATAAATAAGAGGAGGTCGTCCACATATAATGATAGATGCTGTCTAAGACCTTTGATATCAATTCCGTCACTATGTTGCGGAATGTAGCAGGCTACAGGCTCTATAGCCAGGTCAAAAAGGAGTGGGGACAGGGGGCAGCCTTGCAGGTCTCCCTTTGTAGACTGAAGGGTGTGGATAATCCACCATTTACGATTATTGATGCTTTAAGGTCTGTATATAATTTTTGGATAAGATTAAAAAAAGGTGCCAGTGACGATGAATCGGATCATGGAAGTATATAGATGATCCCATTCAATCCTGTCAAAGGCTTTTTCGTCGTCTAGCGCCAAACAACATACGTCTTGTAGGTCAGATTGTTTACTTGAATGGGTATTGTACCAGTAGTAGGAAGATATTGCTAGGGTTTTCCTTATATTTACCACAGAGGAGCGTCCCTTGACAAATCCGGTCTGATCCAGATGAACCAGTAAGGGGAGGACCAGTGCCAATCTGTCAGCTAGTATTTTTGTCAGTAACTTATAGTCGCAGTTAAGCAGCGAAGTCGGTCTATAGGAGGAGGTGAGTGTGGGGTTTCTATCAGGCTTGGGCAAGATACAAATATTGGCTTCTGTAAAGCGCACATTAGGCTGTGCCTTATTCATTAGGTAGTCTCAATATAGGGATTCCAATATGGGGCTAATTCCTTTCCCTAAAAGTTTATAATATTCAGCCGGCAGCCCATCAGGGCCTGCCGCTGTACCCAATTTAAGGTATTTAATCGCTCTGGACATTTCCTGTGCTCGTATAGGGGCATTTAGTTGTTCCCTCTGGTCGTCCGTCAAAGTGGGGACTCAACATCCTTCCAGAACTTATTTTTTTTCTCTATGTCTATGTGTTGTCGGGAGTACAGTGATTGATAGTATGTGACAAATTCAGCCATAATCTCCTTCGTTTGTGATGTCAGATCCAGGTGTATCTGAAGTGACATATGACCTAGGATTGTGAGCTCTAACCAGGTTGGCCAACAGTTTGCCTGCTTTGTTGCCATGTCTATAAAAGTATCCTTACCTGTGAATATTATATCTGTTGCCCTGCTGAGCTAGAAAAGTGTCTCTTGTTTTTATTTAGATCATAATAAGTTTGTCTCGTTAAGCGAGAGGGGTTAAGGAGATAGTTATTATATGCCTGTTAATTGTGACAAAAAGTGTCCGTCTATTATTTTTGACAATTTGTTGTAATGGGCCGTAAAAGATGTAATATGGCCTCTCATGACCACTTTAGAGGCATGCCAGAACAAAACCCGGTCCTCCAAGTGTTGTTCATTATCTGTACTGCGTCCAGGCTTATGTAAGACATTGTCTGAATTCTACAGGTAAGAGGGAAACATCCAAGATCTGTTTGTATGTTCCTGCACTACAGGTCCAAGCCTCAAATGTATCGGGGCATGATCTGAGATCGTTACCTGTCCAATTGTGGGTGATTGGATCTGGGGGCGTCAGAGCAACAGAAGTCAGAAAGTAGTCAATACACGACAAAGTGTTGTGTGATTTCGAGACGCAAGTGTACTCTCTCTGGTCTGGGTTTTGCGCTCTCCAAGCATCAATCAAGCCCAAGGTGTCCTTAAATGTGCTCACTAATTGTGCCTCTCGTGTCTTGTGGTATCTTTTTGTGATCGTGGAGCTTGTAGTCGGGTCCCTGAACCTGTTCAGTGGCAAAGTCTGTGCCAGATTAAAATCCCCACCAATGATCAGAAGTGGATTTTCATAGGTGGCCAGTTTTGCCAGTAGTGTGGACCAGAAGTTAGGACATATACATTGCATAAGACATATGCAAAGGTGTGTATGTGAATTATTGTGATTATATACCTGCCCCCATTGTCTATTACGGTGTCTGTAAAAGATACTGGTATTCCTTTTCTGGCCAATATCGCCACACTCCTCTTTTTGCCCTCCGTCGGTGTATAAATAATTTGGCCCACCCATCTAGATTTGAGTTTTTCATGTTCTGCAGCCGACAACCTGGTTTCCTGGAGCAAAGTTTTGTCTGCCCGTTGTGTATTAAGAAGCTGTAATATCATACTCCTTTTCGCAGGGGAGGTTATTCCTCCAATGTTCCAAGAGGTTATCTTATAGAAGCGTCTCACGTTTAGAGATGCATGAACCCCAAGGGCATTGAAAGTGTGCTGTTTTGTTTTAACTAGGGGTGTATGTGTAAAGGGATCAGAGGAGGCACTTACTGTATAAATTGGGCTGTGCAGATAGTCGTGGCCGGCAAGTCTGTGGGCACCCCGGATCCACTCTAGTGAAAAAGAAACAATTATCAGCAATTCTTTGTACCACATGATCACACGCAAACCATTACAACCACTCAAACTGAAATGTTGATGTTCTGCCAAGAAAACCGCAGCATGAATTACAGCATAGTAATGAGACAAGGTTGCGTCAACCACCTCAGTCCTAATATGACATGTCCCCCCACAGGTTAGCAAGATGTCCAGGGCCTGATAAGTCCCACCAGTGTCAGGAGGAGGATGACACAATTCTACCATCAAATATAGCATGTCAATGGCCAGGCAACAGTTAGTGAGACAGTCAATGGTATTTGTCAGTGATCTCCCAGTGGCCTTGGCAGTATACTGTAATGCATTGTGAGGTCTGGTAGAAGTTGATGGATACCCAGTCCCTAACTTTAGGGCCCTATTGTCATTTATCTGTCTAAATGTTAGGATGGTCGAGCATTTCTCGTCATGTGTCTGCTGACAGACTGTGTTGCCAAGGTCTGTGATCACTAGCAACATCTTCATGGTATACAACTTATAACTATAACTTTGCTGCCACGTGCTACTAATTAACCTCGAAGCAGAGAACGTCACCCAGCCAACAATAATCATAAACAAAAAGCAATCAACAGTAAACATTTTGCCTATAAAACATAGGCCATATTAATGAAATACTTAAGGCTCAAAGTTCCCGTTGTTGTGATTCACCCATCTCCCTGTCCTTGCTCCAATGCCAAGAAGGCCTGCACTGCCGCAGGTGTGGTGAAAAACTTGGGGCCGGACGGAGTCTGCAGTCGTAGTTTGGCTGGGTAGATCAGAGCTACTTGGCGGCCTTGTTCATGTAAGCGGGAACAAAGCGGGGCGAACTCTTTTCTTTGTTACTTCTGCAGAAAAGTCCTGAAATAGGGGAAGACGGTGCTTTTCAAATTTGATTTCTTTTTTTGCTCGAAAGGCTCTCATTACAGACAGCTTTTCCTGATAGTTGAGGCATTTTAGAATCACTCGGCGAGGTCTTGCCTTTAGGTTATCTAATTGCCGTCCAGGTCCCGGTCGGTGTGCTCTCTATGTCCAATGGCAGACGGTCTGGGGAAATACCCAATAACCTTGGAAAGGTCAGTGCTGTAAACTACAGCAGGTATTTGTCCTTAATGGACTCTGGTACCCCTACAATGCACAAGTTATTCCGCCTGCTGCGGTTTTCTAAATCTTCCATTCGGTCTTGGAGAAGTTGATTTTGCTTTAATAGTTATTTCAGAGAACCTTCTGATTCATGCTGCTTGTCTTCCACTTCAGAAATCCTATGTTAAGCAGATGTGAGCCTGGTGGAAAACTGTCTGACTTCACTCGTCAAAGTATCTACACCGGCTTGTAAGGTGTCCATTTCCGGCAAAAAGAACGCTTGGAGCTCTTGTAGTAAATTTGAGCTATCACCCACAGACATTGCTTCAGTGTCTGACTGGTGTTAGGTAGCAGGCTGTGTGTCAACCGTCTGCCACAGCTTCCTTTCCGAACCCTTGGGTCTGCTATTCATGATATCTGCTTTTGGAGATGTTAGTCTCTTTAAGTATTTGTCTACTTTCATAGAGTATGTGTTGCTGCACTCTCTGCTAAGACATGTCAGATAACAGAATATATCACCAAGTGGCGCTGTAGCACTATGTCAGGGCAACTAATTGTGGTCCACAAAGATTAGGAATGTTCCAGCATGTGCCTTTCAAATAAGATTTAAACTCTAACAGTTCCAATCTGGCAAAAAAACAGGATACAGCAGGCAAACAATATTCATATACAAGTGTCCGGTATTAACAACAATTGTACACTCACACCGATGTTACATAAATCTCTGCTTTGAAGTTTGCAAGGAATGCAATAACACAGATTGTTCTGGAAATGTATACACTTGTGATTATCCCCTGTTCTCTCTGCTCCTGTGAGAAATGGTTATGGCCTTCTCTGCAAGGGGTTATAACCCGTTCTTTATAAGAGGGTGAATAAAGTCTATATACGTTTCACTACCGTGTCCTGCCAGGTAGTAGCTTAATAGTATAAGGGCAAATATAACTGTGGTGCACTTATACAAATATAGGCTGACATTTATGCTTGCATTTGCCAAGGCCAGAAACACCATGTATAGAAGTCTATGGGCCTGCATTGAATCGTGGCCATGTGTATATGAGCCGACTCATAGCTAAATGAGTCTAAGCCATGTGGCGCCCCTTCTGTGTACAAGGCCCTGGTCAAAATGTTCAGTCGCTGCCCTAAAGGCCCAATATGCTCCCCCACAACCAGAGATATCACCTGGCTGTTCTTTAGTGTTTTCTTCGGCTATTGCCCCAGATGTGCTGGCTTGCAGGTGTCTCACCCTCGAGTGAATCTTGTATGGGGCTGCGGTTTCAAGATGGCGCCCAGAGCGGCTATACCACAAACTTGATTGGACTCCCCAGGCAGGGCGATATAACGGCCCTTCACGCTGCTATGACCGGCTGGTCCGTCCTGAGATGTCCAGCAAGGTGTCTGCGTGGGAGAATGCGGGCTGGAACAATCTTTTGCAGGCTTTGCGATCGTTAGTAACGCGGAGCTTCGTGTAACAGCGTCCATCCACTAGCTCCACCCAACCGGAAGTCAAAAGCATTCACTTGTATGTCAAAAAGCCATCAGACCTTATCCCGTATAGATATGTTTTTAATAACTGACTTTTTGACAGGCCGGGGAATGAAAGTGGATATCAAAGATATAATACGTTCTGACCATGCAATTTTTACATTGGAACGTCAACTTAAAACATGTCAACCCCCCATTACGAACGGTCTATTTTTTCCTGTGCTCGTATAGGGGCATTTAGTTGTTCCCTCTGGTCGTCCGTCAAAGTGGGGACTCAACATCCTTCCAGAACTTATTTTTTTTCTCTATGTCTATGTGTTGTCGGGAGTACAGTGATTGATAGTATGTGACAAATTCAGCCATAATCTCCTTCGTTTGTGATGTCAGATCCAGGTGTATCTGAAGTGACATATGACCTAGGATTGTGAGCTCTAACCAGGTTGGCCAACAGTTTGCCTGCTTTGTTGCCATGTCTATAAAAGTATCCTTACCTGTGAATATTATATCTGTTGCCCTGCTGAGCTAGAAAAGTGTCTCTTGTTTTTATTTAGATCATAATAAGTTTGTCTCGTTAAGCGAGAGGGGTTAAGGAGATAGTTATTATATGCCTGTTAATTGTGACAAAAAGTGTCCGTCTATTATTTTTGACAATTTGTTGTAATGGGCCGTAAAAGATGTAATATGGCCTCTCATGACCACTTTAGAGGCATGCCAGAACAAAACCCGGTCCTCCAAGTGTTGTTCATTATCTGTACTGCGTCCAGGCTTATGTAAGACATTGTCTGAATTCTACAGGTAAGAGGGAAACATCCAAGATCTGTTTGTATGTTCCTGCACTACAGGTCCAAGCCTCAAATGTATCGGGGCATGATCTGAGATCGTTACCTGTCCAATTGTGGGTGATTGGATCTGGGGGCGTCAGAGCAACAGAAGTCAGAAAGTAGTCAATACACGACAAAGTGTTGTGTGATTTCGAGACGCAAGTGTACTCTCTCTGGTCTGGGTTTTGCGCTCTCCAAGCATCAATCAAGCCCAAGGTGTCCTTAAATGTGCTCACTAATTGTACCTCTCGTGTCTTGTGGTATCTTTTTGTGATCGTGGAGCTTGTAGTCGGGTCCCTGAACCTGTTCAGTGGCAAAGTCTGTGCCAGATTAAAATCCCCACCAATGATCAGAAGTGGATTTTCATAGGTGGCCAGTTTTGCCAGTAGTGTGGACCAGAAGTTAGGACATATACATTGCATAAGACATATGCAAAGGTGTGTATGTGAATTATTGTGATTATATACCTGCCCCCATTGTCTATTACGGTGTCTGTAAAAGATACTGGTATTCCTTTTCTGGCCAATATCGCCACACTCCTCTTTTTGCCCTCCGTCGGTGTATAAATAATTTGGCCCACCCATCTAGATTTGAGTTTTTCATGTTCTGCAGCCGACAACCTGGTTTCCTGGAGCAAAGTTTTGTCTGCCCGTTGTGTATTAAGAAGCTGTAATATCATACTCCTTTTCGCAGGGGAGGTTATTCCTCCAATGTTCCAAGAGGTTATCTTATAGAAGCGTCTCACGTTTAGAGATGCATGAACCCCAAGGGCATTGAAAGTGTGCTGTTTTGTTTTAACTAGGGGTGTATGTGTAAAGGGATCAGAGGAGGCACTTACTGTATAAATTGGGCTGTGCAGATAGTCGTGGCCGGCAAGTCTGTGGGCACCCCGGATCCACTCTAGTGAAAAAGAAACAATTATCAGCAATTCTTTGTACCACATGATCACACGCAAACCATTACAACCACTCAAACTGAAATGTTGATGTTCTGCCAAGAAAACCGCAGCATGAATTACAGCATAGTAATGAGACAAGGTTGCGTCAACCACCTCAGTCCTAATATGACATGTCCCCCCACAGGTTAGCAAGATGTCCAGGGCCTGATAAGTCCCACCAGTGTCAGGAGGAGGATGACACAATTCTACCATCAAATATAGCATGTCAATGGCCAGGCAACAGTTAGTGAGACAGTCAATGGTATTTGTCAGTGATCTCCCAGTGGCCTTGGCAGTATACTGTAATGCATTGTGAGGTCTGGTAGAAGTTGATGGATACCCAGTCCCTAACTTTAGGGCCCTATTGTCATTTATCTGTCTAAATGTTAGGATGGTCGAGCATTTCTCGTCATGTGTCTGCTGACAGACTGTGTTGCCAAGGTCTGTGATCACTAGCAACATCTTCATGGTATACAACTTATAACTATAACTTTGCTGCCACGTGCTACTAATTAACCTCGAAGCAGAGAACGTCACCCAGCCAACAATAATCATAAACAAAAAGCAATCAACAGTAAACATTTTGCCTATAAAACATAGGCCATATTAATGAAATACTTAAGGCTCAAAGTTCCCGTTGTTGTGATTCACCCATCTCCCTGTCCTTGCTCCAATGCCAAGAAGGCCTGCACTGCCGCAGGTGTGGTGAAAAACTTGGGGCCGGACGGAGTCTGCAGTCGTAGTTTGGCTGGGTAGATCAGAGCTACTTGGCGGCCTTGTTCATGTAAGCGGGAACAAAGCGGGGCGAACTCTTTTCTTTGTTACTTCTGCAGAAAAGTCCTGAAATAGGGGAAGACGGTGCTTTTCAAATTTGATTTCTTTTTTTGCTCGAAAGGCTCTCATTACAGACAGCTTTTCCTGATAGTTGAGGCATTTTAGAATCACTCGGCGAGGTCTTGCCTTTAGGTTATCTAATTGCCGTCCAGGTCCCGGTCGGTGTGCTCTCTATGTCCAATGGCAGACGGTCTGGGGAAATACCCAATAACCTTGGAAAGGTCAGTGCTGTAAACTACAGCAGGTATTTGTCCTTAATGGACTCTGGTACCCCTACAATGCACAAGTTATTCCGCCTGCTGCGGTTTTCTAAATCTTCCATTCGGTCTTGGAGAAGTTGATTTTGCTTTAATAGTTATTTCAGAGAACCTTCTGATTCATGCTGCTTGTCTTCCACTTCAGAAATCCTATGTTAAGCAGATGTGAGCCTGGTGGAAAACTGTCTGACTTCACTCGTCAAAGTATCTACACCGGCTTGTAAGGTGTCCATTTCCGGCAAAAAGAACGCTTGGAGCTCTTGTAGTAAATTTGAGCTATCACCCACAGACATTGCTTCAGTGTCTGACTGGTGTTAGGTAGCAGGCTGTGTGTCAACCGTCTGCCACAGCTTCCTTTCCGAACCCTTGGGTCTGCTATTCATGATATCTGCTTTTGGAGATGTTAGTCTCTTTAAGTATTTGTCTACTTTCATAGAGTATGTGTTGCTGCACTCTCTGCTAAGACATGTCAGATAACAGAATATATCACCAAGTGGCGCTGTAGCACTATGTCAGGGCAACTAATTGTGGTCCACAAAGATTAGGAATGTTCCAGCATGTGCCTTTCAAATAAGATTTAAACTCTAACAGTTCCAATCTGGCAAAAAAACAGGATACAGCAGGCAAACAATATTCATATACAAGTGTCCGGTATTAACAACAATTGTACACTCACACCGATGTTACATAAATCTCTGCTTTGAAGTTTGCAAGGAATGCAATAACACAGATTGTTCTGGAAATGTATACACTTGTGATTATCCCCTGTTCTCTCTGCTCCTGTGAGAAATGGTTATGGCCTTCTCTGCAAGGGGTTATAACCCGTTCTTTATAAGAGGGTGAATAAAGTCTATATACGTTTCACTACCGTGTCCTGCCAGGTAGTAGCTTAATAGTATAAGGGCAAATATAACTGTGGTGCACTTATACAAATATAGGCTGACATTTATGCTTGCATTTGCCAAGGCCAGAAACACCATGTATAGAAGTCTATGGGCCTGCATTGAATCGTGGCCATGTGTATATGAGCCGACTCATAGCTAAATGAGTCTAAGCCATGTGGCGCCCCTTCTGTGTACAAGGCCCTGGTCAAAATGTTCAGTCGCTGCCCTAAAGGCCCAATATGCTCCCCCACAACCAGAGATATCACCTGGCTGTTCTTTAGTGTTTTCTTCGGCTATTGCCCCAGATGTGCTGGCTTGCAGGTGTCTCACCCTCGAGTGAATCTTGTATGGGGCTGCGGTTTCAAGATGGCGCCCAGAGCGGCTATACCACAAACTTGATTGGACTCCCCAGGCAGGGCGATATAACGGCCCTTCACGCTGCTATGACCGGCTGGTCCGTCCTGAGATGTCCAGCAAGGTGTCTGCGTGGGAGAATGCGGGCTGGAACAATCTTTTGCAGGCTTTGCGATCGTTAGTAACGCGGAGCTTCGTGTAACAGCGTCCATCCACTAGCTCCACCCAACCGGAAGTCAAAAGCATTCACTTGTATGTCAAAAAGCCATCAGACCTTATCCCGTATAGATATGTTTTTAATAACTGACTTTTTGACAGGCCGGGGAATGAAAGTGGATATCAAAGATATAATACGTTCTGACCATGCAATTTTTACATTGGAACGTCAACTTAAAACATGTCAACCCCCCATTACGAACGGTCTATTTTTTCCCAAGCATTTGGTACACAATAGTACATTCCAGAACTGGTTAAAACATAGATGGCAAGAGTTTTCAGATTTTAAACTACTTATTTAGAGATAAAACCGTCATTTTTTTGGAAACAGGGAAAGCGGTACTTAAGGGAGATATTTAGGCTTATCTATGTGGAATAAAAAAAAAAAAAGTAAACAGCGGGATCTACAGCTATAAAATTTGGTTAAAAATAGTTTTCATGCATATCTCTCAAATCCCACAAAATACTATTGGGATAGATATATACATTTGAAAACACAAAGACCTGTTTTTAAAAACAGAATATGATACAAGAAGACTTACAAATTAAAGCATTATATGGGTTCAGAGGTAGGTCAGCCAAATACTTAGCCTCCATAACGAGACAAAGATCTAATAATCATATTGCTGCAATTAAATATGGAGCAAACAGATATACGCCCAATGTTGAAATTAAAAAAGATCTTTGCAGATTTTTTAGGAATTTATATATGCCCGAAAAGCCTGATTTAGAAGCAAAAATTGCTTCTTGGAATAAGGTGAAGCTACCCAGAATATCTCAGGAGGCAATTGAAATTTTAAATAAATTAAAAAACTACAAAAGAAATTGCAGATGGAATAAAAACTCTCAAATTAAAGGGTCATAATACCCACATTTTTAAACACTTGAAAGTGATGCAGTATAGCTGTAAAAAGCTGACTAGAAAATATCACCTGACCATCTCTATGTAAAAAAAGAAAGATATTTTACCTAAAAAGTTTCTCAGTAGCAACATCCCATTGTAAAGGACTTCTAAGCAACAAATCAGTATGTCTGTTCCGGGACAGCGGAAGAAGCGAGCTTACGTGCACACTCATCTTATTTCCCTATTCAGCTTAAGGAAGTTTACAATGAAATCTCATGAGTCAAATCAAATCTCATGAGATCACAGCTGCTGTTCATTTATTTTTATTTTTTTACCTGCAGCTGAGCAGCAGTTGAGTATAACTTTTTACACAGAACTTACTCTGCTGAGCTGAGGAGATTGTGAGGTAAAATATCTTCCTTTTTTAGATAGAGATGCTCAGGTGATATTTTCCTGTCAGCTTTTTACAGTTATGCTGCATCAGTTTCAAGTGATTTAGCATGAGTATTATGTCCCTTTAAATAAAGCTACTGGTTCTGATATGCTGTCTTCTAAGTTTTATAAAATACCGACAGAACAAATTTCACCCGTTTTACAAAACTTATATAATTATTATTCTCAGGTTAACACTTGCTCGTTTGGCTTTGCCCCATCTAACATCTCACTTATCCTTAAGAAGGGTAAAGATTCCGAAAATCCATCTTCATATCACCCCAATATCGCTATTCAATACCGATTATAAACTTTTAACCTCAATAATTGCCAAACTTACATGCTAAGGGGGTTCAAGGGATAGCCATGGAGGAGAGCAACTGGTATAAAGAAAGGTTAGCGTAGGTTGCATGCATGCCTGAACAGTAGAGTCTTTAGGGAGCGCTTGAAGCTTTCAAAACTAGGGGGGAGTCCACAAGATGGGAGCTAGTCTGGAGAAGTCCTGTAAACGGGAGTGTGATGAGGTAACAAGAGAGGAGGAGAGTAGGAGGTCATGAGCAGAGTGAAGGGGATGGGAGGGAGATTATCTGGAGAAAAGGTCTGAGATATAAGGGGAACAGTGCAGTTGAGGGCTTTGTATGTCAGAGTGAGAATTTTGTGTTTGATCCTAGAAGCAAGAGGAAGCCAGTGAAGGGATTGGCAGAGAGGTGCAGCAGATGAAGAGTGACGTGTAAGGAAGATGAGCCTGGCAGAGGCATATATATGTTAATATAGCTTGACAGTTTGACTTAAGATAGACTTTCTTGCCTTCCTGCAGATTAGACACTATATTAATGATTTACAAATAAAACAGACCGAATTGGTCTCTGGGAGCCCTAGGTAATAGAATTAAACTATGCAAGGCCAGTAGATGTTCAATTGCGATGTTTTATAGTCTGATCAATTCTTTTCAGAATTTAAAGCATCTGAATGAAATTAAGAATAAATGGCAAAACGAGTTCCCAAGATTGGACGCAACAGAGATACAGGATTCTTTTAGATTAAGCAATAAAAATTGAGTCCCAACCACTTGGAGGGAATCACATTTGAAGTTAATAAGTAAAACATACATAACAAATTCTAGCTTAAATAAATGGTATGGAACTTAACAAACTTGCCCCAAGTGCTGCTCAGATAAGACAGATATCTTACATTATTTTTGGCCCTGTCCTAAAATTCTGCAACTATGGACACGTCAATTATTGGCAAAAGAGAATACTCTTAATAAATTTTGACATCCGGGCACATCATGTTTTTTTTTTTTTTTTTAGTAAAATATTCAGAGAAATGTAGAGAGAATGAGCTGATTAATACTATAATATTAGTGATTAGGAATTTAATCCTTAAAAGACGGAAAAGCTCACAAATTTCCTAAGTTTACAGTTTGTAAGAAAGTATTAATTACACAATGTACCACGGATCAATACTTATTACGAAACCTAATACACAACTAAAACGATATTTTAGTAAATGCAAGAGAGTCATTAACTCCTTACCCGAAAATCTCCAAGGCCAACTGGTGGGACCCCTTAGCAATACGGAGCATGTACTTATAAATGTTATTGCAGGATACTTCCCAAAATGTTGGATTGAAACTTAAGGGGCACAGAAGGGGAAGAGGGGTTTCTCTCTCTCCCTCTCTATATGGAGCACCACAACCACACAGACATATTTATCATTATTGTTTAATATGTATAAGGCTTAAGATGCATACAACCAATCATATTTTTGTTTGTTAAATGATGATGTAGATTAAAATATTATCAGTTTGCTTTATGATTTTGACTAATGTTAATTATGTATAAAGCTTAAGATATGTACAAGCACAATAATACAGGCCTGCGTGTCTAAATTTTCTTTACATTATTCAAATTGTGTATATCTTCTTTCACTGATTATCTTTAAAATTGAATTGAAATATATTTTAAAAAAAATGATGTCAGTGACAATTGTGAGGTCGGGAGGGATCAGGGGGTGGGATGTGTCAGGTGGGAGGCTGATCTCTACACTAAAGCTAAAATTAACCCTACACGCTACCTAATTAACCCCTTCACTGCTGGGCATAATAGAAGTGTGGTGCGCAGCAGCATTTAGCGGTCTTCTAATTACCAAAAAGCAACACCAAAACCATGCATGTCTGCTATTTCTTAAAAAAGGGGATCCCAGAGAAGCATTTACAACCATTTGTGCCATAATTGCACAAGCGGTTTGTAAATAATTTCAGTGACATACCTAAAGTTTGTGAAAAAGTGAACAATTTTTTTTATTTGATCACATGAAATATAAAAAAAATGGGCCTAGAGCAATACTTTGGGTTGTCTACTAAAATATCTCTCTCTCTATATATTTTGCAGTGACCAAGTGCGCAGCCGCACGAAACGCGTCTGCATGGAGCTCCTGTTCACACACTTGAACCTACTTGTGATTTTATTCTGACCGGAGGATGATAATGTTTTTATCCTTTTCTACATAATAAATTACTTTGTTTTAACATACCGGAGTTTGTCTGTGCACCTACACTAACCTTTGGATCTCTCTCTCTTATTTATTTATATATATATATATATATATATATATATATATATATATATATATATATATATATATATATATATATATATATATATATACACACATACACACACGTGAAGGGTTATTCAGGAATTCCTGACAGATATCAGTGTTTCAATGTAACTATCGCTAATTTTGAAGAAAAAAAAAATGGTTTGGAAATAGCAATGTGCTACTTGTACTTATTGCCCTATAACTTGCACAAAAAGCAAAGAACATGTAGACATTGGGTATTTCTAAACTCAGGACAAAGATTTAGAAACTATTTAGCATGGGTGTTTTTTGGTGGTTGTAGATGTGTAACAGATTTTGGGGGTCAAAGTTAGAAAAAGTGTTTTTTCCATTTTTTCATCATATTTTATCATTTTTTTTATAGTAAATGATAAAATATGATGAAAATAATGGTATTTTTAGAAAGTCCATTTAATGACGAGAAAACAGTATATTATGTGTGGGTACAGTAAATGAGTAAGAGGAAAATTGCAGCTAAATGCAAACACCGCAGAAATGTAAAAAATAGCCCTGGGAAAATTGAAGAATGGTCTGGTCACTAAGGGGTTAAAGAAAAAAAAAATTGGGGTTAGTGTCTCTTTAATGTGCACAAATAATTATATAGCAAAACTCATAATCTAAAGCTTCTAGATTTCAACATAACTTGGCCCTAAAGACCATATTTAATTACTACGTTGACCTGAAATACAACTGGGTAAAACCCCTAACTATACAGTAAGTACAAAAGGCCGTTTAGTTGTTGTATATTGCCGTCTACGTACGTACACAAAAGGGGTAAACACATAGGTAAACTTCCCCCCTACTGAGTCATTGCAATAATAAACCGTTTGAACCCTTTACAATATGGAAGCATTAGAGGGTCTCTCTGTATAGCGGATTCTCAGATTTTCATGTTAATTCATCCCATTGTAAACACATGGTTTTCCAGCAACGGTATCGGAATAGAATGTTCTCCCCTTTTCAGTCCCACTAAAGGGTTTTCTGAGTGTAGCAGTGTTTCTCTCCCATACACGTGTATAGATGCCGGTATTCTAGCCCCTTTCACTGGAGGGAGGGCTCTCTTTCCACTCAACACCCAACCCATAGTTCCAGTGCACGGTTAGTTCTTCTCAAATTCTCAGCGGACGATGACCCTTCATCGTTAGGCCCCGTTTTCACACAAAGCTTGCTGTTAACTCCAAACACAACATTGTCTCTACTGACTCAGGGGGCCGCAGGCGGCTGATTTTGTCCTCCCCGCCCCGCCGTATCGCGCCCCCGTTGTCCGCACAGAGAGGAGCGCATGCGCTTTGTGTTTGCTCCCCGCCCGCTCCCTCCTCCTCCCCGCTAGGCTGCCAGTGTCTCTCCTCTCTTGCACCGGACCTGTACCCTGGGAGGGGGCTTCCTGTCTGCACGGGTTGTGCGCGAGCATCGTTAGCTGGGAACTCACAACGACTTACCGCCAGCTCGGGGACCGTAAGGTATGTGACCCTGGGAGTGTGAAAGTGTTCGTGTGAGATACAGGATGTGTAAGACCGTACTCTGTGATGGCAGTGACTGTGTGATACATTATGTATATATTTTATATACTGTGCTATTAATCATACATGTGTAACAACATAGTGTATTATGATGGTGTATGTGTTTCTTTATATTGTGTGATGTAGTCTCTGTGTAATACATACCGTGTTTTGTATTGTGTGTGTGTGATGACAGTGTCTCCACTACATGTGTTTGTATAATCTGGGGTAGCAGTGTCTGTGTGATACATTGTGTGTAAATTCATAGCATGCGATTGTATTGCCTGTTACATGATGTATAGCAGTTGCTGTGTAATAAACAGTATTTGATGGTATTGCTTATTTCATTATATATAGTCTATGTGTAATAAATAGTATACGACGGCAATGTTCGTATATAACATGTTATAAGGCAATGTCTGTGCACTTAATTCATTATGTGTAATGCATAGTGTGTGATGGTAGTGTCTGTGTATAATAGGTATCTGAGTGATGCGTGATGAGAGTATCATAAACATGAATATTAAGAGCACCTGATAGCAGTGGTTGGTTGTGTGTGATACCTGTGTATCTGTATAGTTTGTGGACATTGATTTGTATCTGTTTATTGTGAACTGGCATCACAGGCATATGATCTATGATGCCTATCTACATAATGTGTAATTGCAGTACATGCATTTGAGTTTTGAGTCGATAATATGTACATGCATGTGATCTGTAACTTGTGCTTATAATGTGTGTCAGGGCAATGCATGTAATCAGTCATTTGTACTTATATAGTTTGTGATAATCAATAGGGGTCCATAAATTTGGATGACATTACTGCTTGTTATAAATATTGTTTAGGTACACAATGTGTGATGTCACAGCCTCTGTGTTAAAGATTACTCATTTGTACATAAAGTTTGAAAACAGGGTGTGTGTCTGTACGAATGTAATGTCCAGCTATATGTGAAATTAAGTAGTTGGTATTCATAAGCTATATAAGCACAATATACAGATTTTATTTTGCCTGTGTGATGTAAGGCACACACATTGTGTGCATGTTTATACATCTGTTAGCTTATGTGTATGCAATGTGTGTCTATATGGTTATGCTGGGGATGTTTATAGGGTACATATTCATTTTTGTATGAGAGAGTAGCATATAACGTAGAATATAATTGTGTAGCATATGATGCTTGTCTATGGGATGTAGGGAACTGCATGTGTTATTTGATATATTTGTGTAACTATTGGTATGCAAGTGAGAAATGTGTGTGTTTGTGGGATGCATGCGACAGTTTGATGGCAGGCCGTATATAACTTAACATGTCTTAGTTAAATTTGTTTTGCTAATGCATCTTCTGATATATATATCTCAAAGTTTCTCATAACTTGTTTTTAGGGTGTTTTATTCAGATCTATTAATTTAATTGTTGATAGTTTTTGTTTAAGTGAATGTGACTTCTGGCAAGGTGTGTCATACCTGCAATGACAGGAAATTAATTGCATCATTATATTTGAGTTGATATATGACACTGAAGGGTTCAGCCTCATGGATCATTAAGGGACAAGAAACTCCAAAATTTTCCTTCATGATTTGGATAGGACATACAATTTGAACCAACTTTCCAATTTACTTCTATTATCAAATTTGCTTCATTATCTTCTTATCCTTTGCTGAAGGAACAGCCGTGCACTACTGGCAGCTATCTGAACAAATCTAGTGAGCCAATCACAAGAGACAAATTATTATTATCATTTATTTGTATAGCGCCGCCAAATTCCGTAGGGTATGTGCGTATCATTTTTCATCAAGGGGTAACAAGAAAATGAAGCACATTTGAAAATACAAGTGAATTTAAAAGTATCTTAACATTACATACTCTATCTAAATCATGTATCAGATGGAGCATGCTACAATAACTTCCCAAATTACTTATGTTATCAAATTTACATTATCTTAGCATCCTTTGGTAAGGAGCATACAATAGAGTTCTAAAGAGATGTTCCTGGTCTTGGACCTATCTAGATATGCTATTTAACAAGGATACCAAGAGGACAAAGTATATTGGAAAATGTTGAACATTGCACAATCTATCGGAACCATGAAAGTTTAATTTTCACTTTCATGTCATTTAATTACCTATAAAAAAAATGCTTCCTGCTTTTTCTTTGTTAAAGAGAAAGTCAACCATAGCATTTTTGAAACGCTAGGGTTGACTGTTAAAATAAATAAAGGGCACTTTCATTCATGAAGTATAAGATACTTCATGCAGAAAGTGCCTTTATTCTTTCAACCGCTCACTGTTCGGATTTACCGCACGGCTATTGGCTAAGAGGTGAAAACGTCACCTCTTAGCAAAAAAATTTTTGGGCCGTGGGCTGCCGTACCAGCTAAGAACGGCGAACGGTTGAAACGAATAAAGGCACTTTTTGCATGAATTATCTTATACTTCATGAATCAAAGTGCCCTTTATTTGTTTCAACAGTCAACCCTAGCGTTTCAAAAACGCTATGGTTGACTTTCACTTTAATGTATTATGTACATTATGTATATCTAGATTGTAAGTTCCCACGGGAACAGGGCCCTCAATTCCCCCTGTATTTGTTTGTTAAACTTTGTCTGGTGTCTTTTATATTGTATTATACTGTACTTTTATCTATGTACCCGTGGACAGCGCTGCAGAATCTGTTTAGCACTTTATAAATAAAGAATAATAATAATGTGTATGTATCCAACGAGAAGTTGTCCATGTATATTTGAATAATTTAGCCACAATCTGCTACTATTACCACCGAATATCTTCTTTTTGTGTTCTCAGTTTCTCATCTTTTGTAAAACTACCTTGTGATTAAACTAACACATTAGATGCTTGATCCAGAAAGGACACCCCATGTGGTCACACTGTCCGACCCGCAGCTTGGCTGCATGTTGGAAGATCGCAGATTGTGAGAAACCAGTACCAGATTTAAAATTTTTTGGCATACTTGACTAACTCCTGCTGTACTTACAATGGGCCGTATTCCAGTCTATGTGAACAGCTGACATTGTATCTATGTAGGTGATTTTTGGCTTTGTATTAAAATTAATTGAACTGGCTGTTAAATTTTGAAAAAACACCTGAAGATATGTGAAAATCCTTGTTTTTACATGCTTTCCAAGTGCCCTTTTCTCTGGGACATTCACAGAAACAAAAGATAGATGATCAGATTGACAGCTTAAAGGGACAAGATGGAACATGCACTCTGAAGAGACTTTTCAATTTACTTCTATTATGAAAGTTACTTAAAGTGATGGTAAACTTTAGGTATCCTAAATCATTATATATGCAATACTTGTCACTCTGCAAGTGTATATCCCCCCCTTTAAAGGGGCAGCATACACACATTTTCATTTAATTGCATGTAATAGACACTACTAAAAAGCATAATATGCACAGTTACTGATATAAAAATCCAGTGTAAAACCTTTTAAAAGCTTACTTAGAACTCCTAATTTAACACTGTTAATGTGGTAAGCCTGGTACACCCATTGAAAGGGACTGGTAGCAGAGCCACCCCCCTCCCCTGCATATGAAAAGACCCATTATACAAACAGAATCAGTCTGAATTCTGTATACATCAGTATACATATAAAACTTTGGGGCTTGGTTAGCAGTCTTAAAATCAGCACAATGTTATTTAAAAATAAGCAAAACTATATAAATTGATCATCTACAAAACATTTATGCAAAGAAAAATCTAGTGTATAATGTCCCTTTTAAGCATTGATGAAATGTTTAAATTCAGTTCCAAGAATAATACTCCTTTCACTCTCCTCCGCTGGCCCCTTTTTTAGTGGTAACATGACTGCTCAGCCAATCCGCATGCATGCCATACTGCTCACATTAAGGCTGCCCTAATGTGAGCCATATGGTAAACACGCGGATTGGCCGAGCGGAGAAAACGCTAAAAAAAATTGTAGTTTCCAGTGGGCTGGCAGAGGAAAGGGAAGTGAGTATTATTCTCTAAACGGAACTCAACCATTTAACCAACGCTTTAAAGTGCCATAAAACATGTTGAGATCTGTGCATATCCTAAAAGGGCGAATTAAGTTAAAATGGTTTCATTAAAAAAATGTTTAAAAATTGCTGGCAAGTATTTTAAAATAATTTTCAAAAATAAGTAAAGTAATTAAAGTACATATTATTATATTTTATCGCTATCCATTCCCAACCTTTAAGGGGAAAAAAGGGCAGATATACACTTGTGACAGGTATTATATATATATTGATTTAGGTTACCTAAAGTTTACCTTCATGTTAATTCTCTTGGTATCCTTTGTTGAAAAGCATACCTGAGTAGGCCTCATTAATGACTCTGGGAGCTAGCTGATGATTGGTAGTTACACACACGACTCTTGTCATTGGCTCACCAGATGTGTTCAGCTAGCTCCCAGCAGTGATTGCTTCTGTAGGGGTTAAACACATAGTTATAGGCAATCAGTAGTGCAATAATAAAATGCTTTAAAATATTAGATAATTTTCATTTTACACTTTTATATACAATTAATGATTCTGTAACGATGATGAACTGCTGTGTTTGGTGCATTTTATTCCCACTTAACAATTAATATAAATTCACAATGTGTGTAATTTTGAGTATTTCTATAGTTAATATTTTTAAATATTCAAACAGTAAATTGCAATGCTAATTCAACATTCATAACTTTATTTAAAGGGACAGTCTTCTCCAGAATTTGTATTGTTTAAAAATATAGATAATCCCTTTATTACCCATTCCAAGCTTTGCATAACCAACACTGTTATATTAATACATTTTTTACCTCTGTGATTATCCTGTAGCTAAGCCACTGCAGACTGCCCCCTTATTTCAGTTCTTTTGACAGACTTGCATTTTAGCCAATCAGTGCTAACTCATAAGTAATTCGATGGGTGTGAGCACAATGTTATCTTTATCGCATACATTAACTAACGCCCTCTAGCTGTGAAAAACTGTCAGCTGCATTCAAATAAGAGGTGGCCTTCAAGGGCTTAGAAATTAGCATATGAACGTACCTAGGTTTAGCTAGCTTTCAACTAAGAATACCAAGAGAACAAGGCAAATCTGATGATAAAAGTAAATTGAAAAGTTGCCCTACATGCCCTATCTAAATCATGTAAATTTAATCTTGACTAGACTGTCCCTTTAAGGTATGTACAGGTTTTTTAGTTTAAAAGTGTGAGTGGAGCTCAATTTTTAGCTTCTTATTAAACCTGGAAATAAGCCAGTTTTATAATAGGGGAACTGGGTTTGTGTAAAAATGGGGAACAGCCAAGATCTATTTAAAACAGACCAACATTTTCTAGAGAAAATCAGCTTAAAAAGTGAAATACCACTATGACATTATCTCAATGAAAAACATTGGTAAACATAAGGCTGTGCAAATCAGTTACATAACTATGCAGTAACTGAGGTTTATTTATTTTTAAAATGGATTGGAATATATCTCATTATTGTTAAATTACTGGATGTTTAAAGGGACATGGAACCCATTTTTTTTTCTTTCATTTATCCAGATAGAGCATATATCATTTTAAACAACTTTCCAATTTACTTCTATTAGGAATTTTGTTTTGTTCTCTTGGTATTCTTTGTTGAGGGAACAGCAATGCACTGCCGGGAGCTAGATGAACACAGCAAGTAAGCCCAGAGTCATATATGTACAGCCACAAATCCGCAGCTGGCTACCAGTAGTGCTTTGCTGCTCTTGAGCCTACCAAGATATTCTTTTCAGCAAAGGATAGATAGCAAGAGAACAAAGCAAATTATAGAATAGAAGTAAAATGGAAAGTTGTTTAAAATGACATGCTCTATGTCAATGTTTCACAACCGCAGTCCTCAAGTACCCCCAACAGGCCAAGTTTTCATTATAGCGGAACTAGTGCACAGGTGAAGTAATCAGCTGATGGTTGAGAACAGGTTAGTAACCATGGTTACTGATCAGCTGATTATTTCACCTGTGCACTGGTTCAGCTATAATGAAAACCTGGCCTGTTGGGGGTACTTGAGGACCTTGGTTGAGAAAAACAGCTTTATGTGAATCATAAGAAAAAAAAATGTGGGTTTTATATCCCTTTAAAGGACCAGTCAACACAGTAGATTTGCATAATCAACAAATGCAAGATAACAAAACAATGCAATAGCACTTAGTCTGAACTTCAAATGAGTAGTAAAAACATTTTCTGACAATTTTAAAAGTTTGTCTTTTTCTACTCCCCCTGTACCATCTGACAGCCATCAGCCAATCACAAATGCATACACGTACCATGTAACAGCCATCAGCCATTCACAAATGCATACACACTTTTTCTTGCACATGCTCAGTGGGAGCTGGTGACTCAAAAAGTTTAAATATAAAAATAGTGTGCACATTTTGTTAATGGAAGTAAATTGGAAAATGTTTAAAATGGCATGCTCTATCTGAATAATAAAAGTTTCATTTTGATTGAGTGTCCCTTTAAGAACAGTTAGTATATTTTTATGTATACCTTTTTAAGATTACTATTAAGTTCTTACAACAGTTTTACAATTGCTTCTGACTGTAATGGTTTTCTGTTTTGTTAAATAGATTGTCTGATCAGTGAATAATAAATACTTCAAATAAATGCTTTCATATCATTTAAATGGAACATCCAACATTCTACATTCCTGTTTATTTTGTTTATTTTGTTTATTTCTGTATTTACTATTTAAAATGAAACCACCCCTTTTACTGCTGTAACTGTAACACCCCTGCTCTCTTCTTTCTTACAATGCAACTGAAATCTATAACCCACAGCTACTTTTTTGAAATCCCATAACTAGCAATGACTTGCAGTACCTGGATTGCTCTATTGAGTGTGAAATAAGCATTT